>NW_015544158.1:431599-479164 GCF_001515605.1 Sinocyclocheilus anshuiensis
ACTCTTTCCTTTAAAAGCAAGGTGCTGAGTGCTTGCTATTTCAAACCGTACACCAAACAAGGTCACAATTGTTCCACTGCAGGAGAACTTCACTACCCAGCACTCTCTGCCCACTTCTGAATTAACAAATATATATTGGGTGAGCACTAATTCGTCCCCTCCCAGCAGTCCGGCTAATATGTGTCTAGTGACATGCCAAAAAAGCATGCCTTCAAGGCACTTATTCTTGGAAAAAGAGGGCAAGGGTATGTTTTAGCCAGTGTGTTGATTTATAGTGAAGCCAACTGACTTGCCCTCACATAGAAGAAGGGCGAGAGAGAGAAAGATGGAGCGTTTTCACCGAGTGGCTCATTTTTGATTGGGGATGAATGGAACACCAGATGTCCATCAATATTTAGTATAAACATCACAAACGTGCATCACAATGTGGCAGATGAATGAGTGGTGTGGCAAAGCACTGTGGGTAAATATCTGCCAACACGCTCCAACTCCGCAGGTCTAATCAGAATGACTGATAATGTGTTGTGTAGTTAAAACATAAGGGCATGTATTATGATATGTTTAAAACATTTAATTTTCAGCATGATTTCAGCTCAGGTGAGCTGTAAGCATTAATTTTATCACGCAGAATAATCAAATAACTCAGAGGAAGCACTGGTAATGAAATGATCTTACTGTGATTAGGACTTCTGGAAGGCCTCACTGGCTTAATCCAAAATGCTCTGACTTGAACAGATGATACATCCTAATTGACCGGTGCAAACAAATTTCGAAGGAAAGGTCATAAATTAAAAGTCTGTTTCATATTGCATTTTGCTCTATTTCAAACTCGATAAACTTGATTAAATCAAATTACGTCATGCATAATTTAACTTATGATTCAGGGGTGAGCATATGTTCATTCATTCGATTGAATCATTTGAAATGTACACAGTAGGGCTTTGGAGCAGCCAATATGGCAGCTGAGATATGTGTGTGTGCTTGCAAGAGTGCATATGTTTGCACAAATAATAATCTCCAATAGACTGAATATGTGGCAGGCAGTATATGGGAAATTTATATTAAATTTTGCATTGGTATATACACATACAAACCTATAAAAAATTCTTTACTTTCCCTCACTGCATAAATGTCTCACCATTTCTCACCATTGGCAGTGGACCAACAATTTTGTATCTAGTGAATGTCAACCCAAAACAACAATTCCAGGTGTGCAGGGTGTACTAACATAAAAGAAACACTTTTAACAATTTAAAATAACATTCGATGGGTTATTCTATGGATTATAGATTATTGCATTCTAATAAAATACAATTCTGAAAAGTATATATTGTTCTATCTGTGGTTCTGTTTCTCATTCTATCTGTCAACCTACAAAATTGTTATAGAATTTATTGTTAATAATTAAAAATTTGTAATCATTATTAATAACAATATTTATATATAAAAACGTGTTTTTAATTCATGAATTAAAATTGATTTATTTCTGTAATGTTTATTAAAGTTTAATATAACTTGCTAATAATTTAAAATGAAAGATTAATTATTATTAACAATAGTTTATTCACAGATAGATAGATAGATAGATAGATAGATAGATAGATAGATGGAAAAATAATTACATAAAACATTCATTACTTTTATTTCTTAGTTAAAATTACTCAAATATATTTATTTTCTATGCATTAAATACATAAATTCTGTACATTATAATTCTATACATTATAATTTACAGAAGTTTTATACATTAACATTAACAAAAAAGTTTCTACATTTTTTATTACAATTTATTATGAACTACCAATAGTATATCTGTTAATTTTTTGTCAACATAGATTAATAAAAGTTTTAAAAAATTGTTAATTCATGACACCCAATGCATTAACTAATCTGAAAGAATTTAACCTTTTTGCAAATTGTTACCAAATTATTTTAAATGTTGTATTTTTCTTCTTCTTCTTTCCTCAGCTCTCTGTCAAAGAGTAAGTACATCATCTTAGTCTGTTTGTCAAACCTACTGGGGTCTGGACATCTGGGCCCAGCAAGATATAGTCACATTCACATAGACACGCTCTCACACACAAACACTGGCGGGTGGAACACTTTGCCTGGAAGAGGCCAGTCTTCCCTTGCAAGTATTATGTAAATTGAATTTGTTAATTCAGTGCCCCTGTCTCAGGAAAATCTGCCACCAACACCTGCCACCATTTCAAACACAAGGATGCAGATTCAAAATGACACGCTCTTCATTAAATAAACAAACCAGGTTCTCTATAACAGCATTTGGTGGAAGGCACCATCAATTCTTATACATTTAGATCACAGCAATTGGAAATGACACTGGGGAGCTCTATCAGCCTGTCTCCAGACACATGGGGTGAAGAAGACAGGCTGTGTGACTGTCTGCACATGCTTTGTGCTTCTCGCCTCACATAACTTAAGACGATGACTGACGAATTTTTTAGCCACAGTTCCACTATCAAAGAAACTCTTGTGGCCTTCTGATGCATCATCTAAATTTCATAAAGACTCGGGTGACCAGAGCCCCTCTACAGCACGGCACTACCAGCAGTCTGTTTGCCTTTAACTTCGACACCCGCTCTTTGTGCTTGTCTATCTACTTTCTCCTCCACTTATATTGCCCTAACAGGATCAAGGCGGATCACTGACATTCAGCATTCTGCGGAAGGAAGTCGAAAAGGTCCAGCACACCAAGGGGGATAACAATACATACCAGTACAATATGAAGATTCTTGGGGCAACTGTGATTAATTGTGACACTACTTGATTAAATGCACAGACATGTCACTCTTAAACACTATTTTTTTTTTTTGGTTATATTGTTCTTTGCATATTAAAAAGTCTTGATGTTACATTTATAGGTTCTTCAGATCTGAAGGAAGTGAAGCCTTTTCGGAGACCAGGGAGCATTGTAACACTGGGTGGGTGAGTTGTAGCAATATCAGATTAATCAATTATGCCTGAGAAATGGGGGTGAAATCACTATACACATATGTAGAAATCATAAGACTATAAATATTTAAAAAATTTTGAGGCAGAAAGCAATTTTGAGGTAAAAGTAACAATTCATGTATAGTTTTAATTCGATCTGTGATCCTGCTCATGAATGTTAAATGACACTAGTGTCATCCGAATCAGCAGGTTGTCTGGTTTAATTTGATATAATATCCACACAAGGTTTTTATTCAGCAAGGATGCATAAGATTGATCAAAAGTGACAGTAAACTGTCATTTATAATGTTGCAAAAGATCTCTATTTCAAATAAATGCTGTTCTTCTGAAATTTCTATTCTTCAGAAAGAATCCTGAAAAGCAATCACCATTTCCACAAAAATATTAAGCAGCACAAGTGTTTTCAACATTGATCAGTAAAAGGAAACGTTTCTTGAGCAACAGATCAGCATATTACAATGATTTCTGAAGGTTGAAGTAATGGCGGCTGAAAATTCAACTTTGCCATCCTAAGAGTAAATTACATTATAAAATATAATAATAGTAAACAATTATTTTAATTTGTATTTTTTCCCCACAATATTACTGTTTTACTGTGTTTTTGATCACATTAATGTAGCTTTGCTGAGTATAAGTGGCTTCTTTCAGAGAAATCTTACGAACTCCAAACTTTTGAATGATAGTGTTAGTGTTTGAATGATAATGTTAAAAAAGTATAAATATTATATAGTCATAACACTACTTTCAAATGTACATTTACTGGGCCCACAAAGATTGCACAAAATGAGACCATACTGTATATAGATCACATTTGACATAATAACATAAGTGACTTGTGTAATATTTGGTGTAATGAATGGAGATTGCTTAATTATTGTTTTTAAAAGAAGTAGACGTAACCAAATTTTATTTAGTTGCGGTTGGTTGTAGCCACCCTTTGTACTTTACACTAATTTGTTAAATTACTTTAATTTCTAGCAGATAAGTATGGGAATGTTACAGGGCATATATGTCAAATTTGAGACAAATAAAAAAACATTTACAGATGCTGAAAGAAAATGCATAACTACTCTCCCTGGTCTCCCTTATCTTGTTTTCTGAAGAACCACAGAGCATAATAAGGTTCCCCTATGGGTTCAGGCTTTTAAACACAATGTTACGTACTGTTTAGACCAGAGGTGCCCAAACTCGGTCCTGGAGGGCCGATATCCTGCAGAGTTTAGCTCCAACCTGCCTCAACACACCTGCCTGGAGGTTTCTAGTATGCCTAGTAAGAGCTTGATTAGCTGGTTCAGGGGTGTCTAATTGGGGTTGGATCTAAACTCTGCAGGACACCGGCCCTCGAGGACCGAGTTTGGGCACCCCTGGTTAAGACTGATAAAGAAAATGAGAAACACTGAAAAGCTGTAGCAGATTCACACGTTTGTGTGGTGGCTTAACACCTCCGGCCCAAGCTGTGAAACTATGAGCTGAGGTTTGCTGTATGGTTTATTTATTAGCTTTGGCTGTGTCTTTAAACATGGCTCTCTGGAGCGAGAGACAGCCAAGACATCCTTAATGTTTTTACCAAATGGAGCGAACAAACCTTTGAAACGGCAGGGATATTAACACGCTGTTAACAAGAACTAATGACAGACTACAGTGCTCAGAATCAGACTATTACAGCTTAGGCCTTTCTGAGGATGCGGAAACATGGTGTCACAAACTCTTACATTCAAAAGCCTCCGTTGATGTCTAGAAGAATTCACAAACTCCAAAAATGTTTTCTGATTTGTTTAAGCATAAAAGTTAGGAGTTGTGTGGATGATTTACATTTTTTATTGCTCTAAAAGTTTCTTTAAAGAGTGCAGATATCAGTAGCCCAACATGCTTGTATTTATTTCATTATGAGTCATTTTTGCGAATATGCGTCTGACACTTCTTCTAAACCCTGTTTTTTAGTCTTTAGTACTTATGATATCTAAACACCTTCCTGTGTACGTAGCAAAGTATTCCTTTGAATGGGCAATTATGGAATTAAACTGGACACCGGAGCTTTTGGGGTCATCTGCTCATGATACATCTGAAGGAGTCAAATTGATCTAAACTGCAACGTTCTCAATCCGTCTCATAAACAGCTCAGTCCCAATAATCCATGCTGGCAAGCTCAGTTACACTAATGGAGCGCTACAGTGTGTACAGATGGTTAAATCAATCACGTGTAACTCTCATCTCATAAACATTAGATATAAACATAATGAGAGAGCTGCAGGAGAATTCGCCCTCGCTATAAAATATCTGTCCATATATCGCTGTTTCAAAACAGCATATTTTGATCCTTGTTTGTTTAGGCCTGGTTTGGTAGGATTCGGCAGCGGGGCCTCATTTGAGCATTTTTGCTGCATTTGTTTCTGCATAAACGTACATTTGACAGGTTCAGCAACATTCATTGCAATTAAAGGTCAAATGACATGCAATCGGAATGAGCTGAACCATCAGCCGCTGTTATAATTTTGAATGGGATTTAACAGTTGCAGCACAAGTGGATGCCTCAGCATTTGAGCATTTCCATAAGCGCTCGCGGCTGTCTCGCCATTACTATTTTTAAATGCACTTGAGCTAAATGCCCTGTCACAACATTTGCGTTTTTGCCAAATGCTGCAGCCATTTCCTAAAGGCCATATACTAAAACAAATGCCCATTACCATGAAGTCTGCCTCAATGAGCGAAACTTTGAGTCCTAGACTGAGATCATTGACAGCTTGATGTGAAGAAGGTCAATTGGAATAACAGGTTTGTGCTTTATTACGAATGTAGCGCCTGTGTTTCACTTTGAAAGCGGGAGTAGGGAACATTGTGTCTGAGAAGTCAGGTAGCAACCATCCGTGCTCGGTAATGAGAAGGGTATGCCGAACCACACATGGCCCAAACCTGTGATTAAGATTAATCTTTTCAGAATATTTTTAACCGGCCGCACAAGCGCACTGGGCTGACCTGACCTGGAGGCAGAGGGGGCTAGGATATGTTTTGTATTAAGTTGCAATTACAGGGTCATTTTGTTGTATCAATATGTCTGGGTATGCAGACATATGACTGTAACTGAATTAAGGTATTGTTATAATCAGGCAGAGGACTGGGAATTTTAGCTCATATAGGAAATCTTGTGTTGTATAGTACACGCCTCACCGCATGTTGCATCTACCAAGTACAGCAGTACTCTCAGCTAGTGAGAGTGATTATACAGTTATTCTCTATTGTCAATTAATTATCAGATTAATTATCTGAAATTGAAGTTTGACCGTTTTCTTTCTTTTTTTATATAACATTTTACAGTGAATTTAAGTAAGCTACATTCTGTGTAAAATAAATGTAATGGTTTATATAATATAATAATTATATTATATTATATTATATTATATTATATTATTAGCTATTTTATTATTGAGCGTAGAATCTTAATCTGTAGAATCTCTTTATTTTAACTGCTTTTTTTTGTTTGTTTGTTTTCTTTTCTTTTTTAGCATACTTTACAGTGTGTAAAAATACATGTCCAAAAGTAAAATACATGTGTAAAATACATGTCCAAA
Organism: Sinocyclocheilus anshuiensis; assembly: GCF_001515605.1. Taxonomy (NCBI): domain Eukaryota; kingdom Metazoa; phylum Chordata; class Actinopteri; order Cypriniformes; family Cyprinidae; genus Sinocyclocheilus; species Sinocyclocheilus anshuiensis. The sequence continues at coordinate 438,139 of NW_015544158.1, forward strand.
AGTCTTAGATTACTAGTGAAAATTCTTGTAATTTGCATTTTTCTAATTATATTATATGTTAGGTTATGTTATTTGCTATTTTGATTACTGATATAGAATCTTAAATATTTATTTCTTTTTTTTTCTTACATTTCATAAGCTATATTTATTTCCAGGTTTAAATAAGATTTTTTTAATCCAAATTGTTTGGTGTGGTCTCAGACTTTTTTACACAGTTGTATTGTTTTACAATAAATGAAAGTATTGTGTAAAATAAATATAATGGCTTTTATTTTGCATTTTGCATTTTTCGAGTTGTACAACTTATAATGTATATTATATTATATTATATTACATTATGCTATTTTGATTGGAATGTACAATCTTAAATATTTATTTCTCATTTGAACTCATTTGTGTTTGCGGAACGATATATGTTTAAAGCACACGTCCAGTTTTGTGTGAGTGAAGGAAATCCGCTTGGGAGTGGAGAGATTCGTCCTCGCGACCATGGATTGTCATTAAGATCACACTATAGAAACGGCCTAAAATTAGAAATTTACTAAAAACAAGCCTATGGCAAGACATCTGGTAGGGGGGGGCACCTGGGGTGGCCAGCCAAATTTCAGGGGGGGCCGGTGCCACCCCTGGCCACCACGTAGACACGCCCCTGCTTAAATCACCTCATCCGTTCTTCTCTGTGGGCTGAAGAACTAATTACAGCCGAGTTTAATGTGTTGCAGTGTACGCCCCCTGCAGCCATGACGCCTTCATGTGAATTGGCCATGATGCATGGAGATATACACAGAGAGCAGCTGTCATCTCCTGATCCCTCTCAACACAAACACATAAACACACCCGGTTAAATATTCTTTAGTGTAATCTGGCGCGTCAGTCAGTCTCTACCTTTACAAAGTTAACATGCATTTATGTCAGTCAGAGGGAGTCCCAGAAGCAGGCCTCCCCGTAGCCACCTCACTTTTAAAGTTCCAGCCGTGCCACACGTCACAGCCAGTATGAAGATACAAACAAGATGGCAAAGCGCATCAATCCGCCACTGACTCCCTCCACTTTGATCTAATTCCACTCTTTGCTTTCTGCTGCATGAAGCTGTCAGATTAAGGGCTGTTGTGGAGCCCGCTGTGGCTGTTGAGCCTGACAGCCTGTGTGATGGATTACAGACAAAACAAAAGGGTTATCACCTTCACCGCCAACATTTCTATCCTCTTTGAGAGATCGAGGGAGGAGAATGCATCTCTGTGCCTCTGTCAGATTGCATGGAGGGGAAAAGCATGCCGCGCTGAAACTCTTCCTCCCCTCCTACGGTTTTGGGTCCACGGTGCTTTAGGTCCTCTTGAGATGGCCCTGCTCCTCTAAACATCCACAGCTGCTCATGATGCATGTGCTGAGAGCTATGAGTGGCGATAGACACCTGGATTTCAGCTATGTGTGTATGTGAGAGTGAGAGCTGTACCAGGCCTTTAATGAGAAAAGAGTCACAACCTGTGACTCAGCAGTGGTCAGTAGTTCAGCTAATTTCCTGTATTGGTGATGAAGTGGTCTGGGAGAGAGAGTTTTGCACCGTGTGATGCTTTTAACATTACATTGTGAGGTGGAGAAATAATATCACTCAGAAGCTATATACAGTATATAGTCATTTAAAGCAGTCAGATAAATGCACCAATGGTAAGCATAAAATGTAAATCTTTTTAAAAATCATACCGACCCCCCAACCTTTTTAACCCTATTATATTTATACATTTACATATACATATACATACATACATACACATCTCAAACCTATATTTTATATATGTGTGTGTGTGTGTGTGTGTGTGTGTGTTTAAAAAATATAGGTTTGGGATAGGAATATAATTTGGAAATTGTACCAAAGTACATCTATATTTAAGTGTTTTATTTGGTGTCCCCTTAAAATAAGATGTTTCTGCCTAAACCTTGTGACTCTATCACGACTTCACTCCTCCAAAGCTGAAACAACTGTCTCCGATATAATCTGCTGACAGGATGTTGCATATTGCCATGTGTGAAAGGGCTAGAATCGAGCTGAGAATGATTTAGGTAAGGCAGTTCTGGTGGTCTGTCTCACTTTTATGAAAGCATTCATTAGTCTTGATAGAGGCTTTCTTCTCCTGTCCTCCTTCAGGTGAGACATCTTTTATTTAAAAAGAGCAGCGTTTGAAGAGCAACGAGAGGGGAGGAATTGTTATTCCATATTGTTGAGCCACTGACAGAGAGAGCACAGTGTTTTAAAGTACCAGTGCTGAATGATAATGACAGAGGGAGATAATGAAGGCATTTGATGTGACACATTCACCAGAGAGATTCAACAAAGGCAGTCAACTGCATTGACGAACCATATTACAGGTCAGTTTACCACATGCACGCTCATGTTCACTAAAACCAGACAGCTACATTTATGCAGAAAGCTGCACTTTCTAGTTATGGGAACCTTAAAATAGCATACTGATTTTATAGCTAGTCTCCAGTGAGCAGAAGAACAGAGAAAAAATATAGTATTTTTTATATATTTTATTATAATTTGGCTATGTTTAAAATGGAATACTAGTTTACTTCAACATTATATACTGTACGGTATAATGACTACACTTAAAATAGAGACATTACATCATATACAACAAAAAACTATAGTATGCTACGTTATTGTCACATGCCCTTATTGAGATTCAATGAATCATTTAGCAAAGTAGTGTCCCATTATTGTCTTGGTTTAAATATGATTACGCTACATCCAATTGTGCTTAATAATTTTTGACAGTCTGATCAAATAATAGGTCCTTCTTCACACTAGAAATGGAAGGTCCAGTCAAGAATATAGCATTTTGGTATATGGTATTCCATGCAAAGCATTCTGATTGTAAACTGTACAATTTGGCGTTTTCATCTGGACATTCAATTTGAATAAAGTGCAGTATAGACCATAATTAAGACCGTAACATAATTAATATGATAGTATCCTTCTGAAAATACTGTAAATTTAGCGTGCAAGAGAAAATGCATGAACAGACTTTCTCTAGAAACAACAGTGAAAAGCAACCCCCACTGGTGAAGTCGGCTGAGCAATTGAATGACAGATGTTGGGTAAAGCTGGGCTGTGCTCATTCTAAGTGATGGGGAGATCACAGTGAAACATGCCAGGTGTTGTCATTGCACATAACAAACACATAAAAACACGTTATCCACCACCAATGCCCCAATCCTATCTGACAGATGCATTGCTTATAATCTGTGCATTTATAAAAACACTCCCAATTACACTCTGCATATGCATATAAATTTGTGCTTGGGATGGAAGGTCTGGAATGTGTAGGTCTTGTCCAGTAAGTGCTGATATTGAGTAACTAAGTTACATAGATACATTTGGTCATAATTAGAATCAGTCTGAAGTATTTCCATGTTTGCAACACTCTCTGAAAAAATGCACACAAGTTGTCACTGGGGCAGTACCTTTTCTACCCATTTGTACCTTAATTACCCCTAAAGGGTGCATATTAGTTACCTTAAAGGTACATATAGTTGCCTAAAGTGTAACAGATATCTGCTGCCTTGCAAGCAGAGATATATCACTCAATGCAAATCAGTTTTTTCCCCTTTTATATATTATATGTTGTTATTCTTTCATATTTATTTATTGCCTTTGTGCATATAATTAATCATTATTACACAAACATCAGAACTACTGTTATGAATATTCATGATTGCGAACTCTTGAGCAGTTTGATAAACCAGTGGTGGTTTGTCAGAGGAGGCAAGGGGGACCACCTGAGCTTCCTCAAACATATATCTAAAATGAACATAGCAAAGCTGATAATATCAACTTTAATAATATCAAATTAACTTTGTTTTAGATTATTTACTCATTTATGTGCATAACTTGAATTCCATATGGTTCAAAATATGTATTTTTTATATGAAAGTAAGATTTTGTTACTAAAATGCAATGTCTTTTGCTTCCATCCAAAACATGGCAGAAAAAGGCACAAGCAAGGCCAGAAATGTTCTTATTATGGGGAGATACAGTACCAGCCTTCACAGATAAAGTCTAACAGTCAACTTGGGTCCTGTGTGCCTTGATAGCCAACCACATTATATGTCACTGAATTGCTGGCCAGTTGCTGGAGTTGTACAACAGTCAATCACTGTTTGGGGATACCATAGAAATGAATGAAAAGTGCCATAAACTTAATCCTACCTGTTGCAAAATTGTTTGACTTCTCAGGTAAAACAGCTTTTTAATTTGGTGTAAATGGCAAACCTGTTGTAGATTAGCTGATAGGCTGTTGATAGATTAAGTGATAAGCAGTTTCCTCATAAATGCAGTTTATTCTAAAACTAACTCTTGTATAATATTTAAATATTTTATTTTTGTAAGTATATATATATATATATATATATATGGTCTCAATTTTATATAAAGGCAGAGGAGTGATATCATGTCATAATCTTTGCTGTAAACAGAAGAATTTTGAAAACTATACTGGTTTCTTTTAGCAGCAGGTCTTGAAAGCTGTCCATGTTACAGTTTGTCCCGCTGTGATCATGAAACAGGAATAATTTCTCAACTTCCCTAAGCAGGGGTCTGTGTTCACCGAGGCCTCATTGAGCCACCTCTCCACCACTCTCTCTTCTTCTCCTTCTCGCCCCTTCCCCTCTTGGCTGGCTGTGAACTCCAGTTGATTAGCACTGACGGGCCCTGGCATCTCTCCTGGGAACCAGAGCAGTCTCATGACTGCCTTTAGATAGAATGATCTAATGGGGTCACACTCTAAGTCAAGAGTCTATTAATAAGAATCAATAAATATGCCATAAGAGATGCAGAAGATGACAGCAGACACCGGAGCATTGTAATGAAGGCAGGGATGGCACAGAGCTGTAGGGTCTTGGCAAGCTAACGAAGTGCCGAGAAATGTATTCCGCATCACAAGGGTGTGCGTGTGTCCCTGATGTGCACATGTTCCTTTGGCCACACGTCATAGAGCACATCCTGAGTTCCTGCACCACTCACATCTGAGCATGTGGCGTTCCTGTGTGTTGATCCGAACTTTATGCAGACTTTAAGGTCTCTACTGCATGTAGCCTATGTAGATGAGATACTTGTTAACTTAGTGTCCCTGATGACTATTTAGGTCAGGTTTTATAACATGTCATTAGCAGATTTATACTCACTGTTAATGTAATACATCCAATAAACTTGGAAGTTATAAAGCTGCACTTAAGAACCCATTAAGCAGCTTGATGAGCACAGTTTTCTTCCTGTGTTAATGTATTTCCTTTTGAAACAGGAAACATTGATATATTGAAGGGCTTGTCAATTATTTTAAAATAACCAATAGCTTGTAATTAAAATTATAGTCATGAATCATGATTTCTTGCTATTGCTAGTCACAGGCAGGTTGTATAGGAAGAGGGACATTCTTATTCTTAAGGTCATTTGACTGGACAACAATTTATTTATTTAATTAATTTTTTTTTTTTTTTTACCAGTATTGATAAGCCGATAATTACTTTCATGCTGTGGCTGATAATCGATAAATGGCAAATATTAAAATGCAATACTACTTTGTTAAAATAAATTAGGCACTAAAAACTAAAACTGAAATGCTACAATTAAATTCGGCCATCACAATATAATGTACAGTATGAAAAATTGATATTTTAAGATTAGCTATATATTACACTTAGCAATGTTATTAAATTATTATTGTTGTTAAAGATTAACATTATGTGAGTATTAGATGACAGCAAAGGTAATCTATCTGTAAAAAGAGGGAAAATGAGCATGCACAATTAAATATCCAATATCGACTGATACTGATCTCTGATATTGTATGATAACCATTATATTGTGCATCCCTATCAATGATGTGCATACGCCTGTAAGAGCAGGAGACATCAGCATTTGTGGTCTGTTTTCCATCTAGCTAAAACACTATAGTATGGCACTCACAATGACAAGGTCATGGGTTTGATTGCCAGGAACATGAACTGATAAAATGTATCTTAAATGCAACGTAAGTCGCTTTGGATGAAAGCATCTGCCAAATGCGTAAATGTAGATGACCTCAAAGGTAGCCGATGTGGATTAAAAGTCATAAAATGGGGTCTTTAAATAGACTTAGGCTACATGATCTGTGATTTAAGTGGATGTCATTGTTCCCTGGTGAAAACAAAAAAGAATGAGTCTTGAAGATCATTGAATAAATGGGATGTATCATGTAGGAAATATTTCAAGCTTGGACTGTAAGTGCTAGTCAAGAGATGATGCTAATATAATGAAGACATCCTCTCGGACAGACTGTTGTGTAATACTTCGCTGGTTACAGAGGGTGTCTCTTAATTTGGGGTTTCAGTGGGACAGTGAAATAAATCAGGCCCAGCTGATGTGTGTTTTCCCCACGCCCCAGGGAGTCTGGGTAATTGAGCATGTTCACTGCAGCAATATAAAGGCCTTTTAACAGGGTGATAAAACTATGGGTGCTGCTATATTCTGAGCTTGGTGGGAAGTGTGAGCCTAGTCAAACTGAGCTCTTAAAATATGCATCCAACAATTGTATTAGAGGTTCTGTTACTGATAAAAAAAAATAGGGTCATACAATGAAAACAATTCAAGACATTCCTGTAAATGGAGGAAAGTGCTGGGAGCGACTGTGGGAGTGTGGGGTGTCTATATGTGTGTGTGAAAGAGAAAGAGAGTGAGTGTGGACCACAGGCATGCATGCCATGTTGAGTCAGTTGAGTTACCATACATTGGGAATTCGGCTAGCCGGAGCATGCTCTGATGTGAAGCATATGATATTACTTAGGTAGGCATGAAAGCAATCTTTTTTATATCAGACACTTTGCTGAATGGAATGTCAGGGTCAGTAGAGGTGAGGGCCAGCCTAATGGTAGAACAAAAAAACCCGATAAAATATTAATAGTCCCTGCCCATTTCTTATAATGGCCAGATTAAAGCACGTGGACAATTATTACAACTCAAATGTGTGTATAATTACACATATATTATTATATTAGATAAACAGTTACAGTACACTAACCCTGTAAATGCTGGTCTGTGTAAAGATTTGCTTTTCCTTTTGCAATGATTGACATGATTTGCAAACAGGGTTGTGCTGCATTTAGAATTGAATTGAGAATGCATTCGACATTCCAGTTTTAAAAACTTGAATTTGATTTGAGGTAGCAAACAGGATGCAGAATTAGTTAAACTAATTTAAACTAATTAAACTAAATTTAATGAAAGTTCAAATGAATCAAATTCATGTATTGAACCTTGGATGATGGCTTGGCAAAACCTTGTTTGAAAGTTCTGAAAAAAGTTTTAAAAGGCCAGACGTTTGAAGCTTGATGGATGGATGGCACCTACAGAAATTTGTATTTAGCTTATGTGTTTCATTATATTCAACAAATTAATTTATGTGGACCAGGGTGGATCAATTACAGAACTCATTCCAATCATCATTTCAGTTAAAATTCCTATTCAACTTCCTGTAGGATGTGGCAGATTCAATCCAAATTCCAACATATGAATTGAAAGGGAGCCAATTCTTTAATTCCGAATTTTGCGTAGCCCTGTGAGCACAGGCAGCTTAATGTAGAACTTCTGACTCATTTGAAGTGCAAAACATCTTAAAGGCTGACAGATGGGAAATTCGGCTTTGTGTATAATGGCCCACATGTCTGTCATAACAACAGTGGGAAAAACAACACAACAAACAATGCAGGGAAACCATGAAACAGCTACATTCACATAACAGCCATGTTAATTAACAGGCCTATCATAGGTGCTGGATAAATAGGAACAGGTTTGTATTGGGCAATGGGTAGCTATAATGTGTACATGTAATTGTGGAGCTTCAGTGCAATGTGTGCAAAAGATATGCCCTCTCCGTAGCTCTATTGCTCTGTTCTGCTGCGCGCACTTGTACCCGTGTTCTGATGTGATGAAAATTCATGATGCGTGCATGTTAACTACATTACAGAGTCTCCCGAGTTCCTTGACATGAATAAAAAAAGGCCTCATCTTGATGCCTAATTATTTTTGGACCTGACAGCCTTGTAGCGGCCAACGCGTTGTAGGTCACAATGGTTTCATTGGTTTCCTGAAAAGATGCGCAGCGGTAAGCAAACCCATAATTGCCACGCATAATGAGGACATTCCTGGTACACGATGGCCTATAGAACCTCTAGTGTACTCATGCCTCTGTGTTTTTCTAAATTTCAAACATTTCTGTGTTGCTTTGAGATGATCAAGCCCCAACTGTTGTTTGTTGGATGTATCAAAGGGCCATAAAGCCAGAGTTTATATATAGGGAGTTACCAAAAAACAATCCTATCAGTCTTGATTATCTCTCTCCGTGCAACTGCTCTCTTAGGTTTACGATAATGACGTATACAAATATTCTTTACCACAGAATCTTCTGAATATAAGCACACGCTATAAACCGATCTGGCAGAGCACAGACTCATGATGAAAATAGCTTATACTGGTGAATGTGGTGGTTTTAATTTGGAATGGTTTTTTTACAGAGGCAGAATGCAAAGTGAAGTCTATGACGGACGCCTGTGGGCATTCAATCACAGAGGATGAGGTTTCCCAGCACAGCCAGCTCAGCAAGGCCCATGTCAGTCACATGGCTAATGACCGTTTCAGTGACGGCTTCCTATCAACGTAATAAGAAGCACCTGTTAGCGGGGGAGCCCAAACTTGGAGAAGGGTGTAATCAACCCCGGGGGACTGATTGAATCCTTCCTTCTGACGGTGGAGACGCGCTTCAGCGCAATGCCGTCTCCACCCAGGGCCACTGGAAAAGGATCTTCCCGGATTACTCAATGATGGGCACACCGGATGAGCCTTATTGGTTTGCGATTGTTCCACATTAACCCTCTGATTGTTCAAGAAGACATTATTATAGGCTTCCTGAGAGAAAAATTGCAGTCCTAATCATCTCTCTTTCAGCATGACGACTGTAAACGTGATGCAAGGGAAGCCCGCGGAAGTCTCTGCGGATGGCTCCTGGTCGATTAAGGCCATTGTGTAATTTCATGTCTTCCTAAGCACAATGAGCAACGAGATTAAGTTCAATTTGGACCTGCGCTTGGTTTTCCCCACCTCCGTCAAGGCCCGAGCCCCCGCCATGTCAGCCTGGGTCCACTGGGAAATCAGTGATCTCCAGACAGGTCACCGCTGGCCCATGTATATATTCATGGGCTTAATCTCGCATCATTTCTATGGCATGGGGAAAAGAAATGCATTCAGTTTACACTCTCTCCATTTGCCTCATACAGTACACACAGGGGAGGCATCCATATGTGTGTCTAACATGCTAAGGATTCATTCGGTTAGCGCAAAACGTTTTGGGAGGCAGAATCCAGTTTGTGAAATTCAGCCTGTATGCTTTAACTCAGAGCGGAGCTTCAGTGGGAGACTGCTGGTTGGAGTGGAAGGCTTCAAGTTGTCTCCGGCAGATGCTGAGTGTGTAATCTTAAACAGATTAATTATTAAAACATGCTTGACAGATGAAAAGTGGGACCTCAGGCTAAAGACAGAATGTTTATTCTTCTGCCATATACTGTAGTCATTTGGCTCCCGCTCACAAGTTATTGGGCACCTTGTTGAGGATTTGAGGGCTTGGTGTCATATGTGCGACGCACAAACCGTTTGGGGCTGTCCAGACCGGCAAAGCTCTGATGGAAAATATGAGGCCCTTTATAGACCTGATTTACTGATTCAAAGGTCTGTCTGTGGGTATTGTGTCTTGACATGGTGACAGGATACTAGAGTCCTCTCAGGAGCAACATATAGATTGTTTAAATTATTTGCACTATAAATCTGTTAATGATTAACATTTATGTTTTTAGTAGATGTTTTTATGTGACTTAAATAACATTTTGTAAATGCATTTTATCTCTTATATTTACTTTCATTTCATTTGCATTTTTTCATCTCAATTTTATCACACAGGGAATCCGTGACCTTAGCATTGCTAGCGTAATGCACTATTGTTTGGAGGGGTAGATATTTTGAAGAATACTAACAGATACTAACAGAAGACATTTTGAAGAATGATGAAGAGCAGTTTTTGTCCATGGATGGATGGATAGATATATAGATCGAGATATTTTTCAAAATATCCTCTTTTGTTTTCCAGAGACGAAAAAATCATACGGATTTTGAAAGACATGAAGGTGAGTAAAAGATTAGAACTTTTTTTTTTTTGATGAACTATCCCTTTAAGATGGTACAGTGTAGTTTTTGAATTAAATATTTTTTGTTGCTGTTGATCTACCCCATTACTGCAGGAAAATAAGCAGGAACCAGAGGGAAAACATCCTCTTTTGTTGGTCTTCATGATAAATTTTGCATGCATATTAACCAGCAGGGACGGCTGCCAACGTCCTAAACAGTGGTGATTGCAATTTTTGTTTTATAGAAAACAAGGGGAGATGTGTTGCAAGTGGCTCTCTCTGTTGTGATTCAAGGCCAAACTGAGCTGCATCTGGCAGTGGGTCTGAATGCCACCTGCTCCAACAAGTCCCTGAGCCTTTCCTCCAAAACATGTGACCATGCAAATTGGGAACAAATTATTCTGTCTGAGAACGGAGTGTTTGCTGCAGCAAAAACGATCAAGAAAGGGCCCTTCTCCCATTAGACAGCGAAGACATGTGGTGGCAGCCACCGGTTACCTGGCCTCCCTGTTGACAGGGCTATTGCTGATGGCCCCCAGCCCCCCTGGACCCTAGGGAATGGGCCTCAGATGCAGATGATCACTATTAGGAGCTGGACAGCCCTCCCCTCAGAGCGATTAGCATTCCCCTGGCGTGACCTACAGGTGTAGCCCAGATTAAGTGAATAAATTCATCGCCCTGAGGATCACTGGGCCTGACCCCTGCTGCTGGCGCCTGAATTAGAATGTGTTTGGAGCTCGCGGGCACCGTGATGATTGCAAGCTAAACATGGACGGCGGCAAAAGAGGGGGAAGGAATGATGTTGATGGCTAGGGTTTATTTGCAAAACAAACTAACGGTTTCATTAGATTTCTCAAACATCCAAGTAAGAATTGACTATGTCTTTTATTTTGCTGGTGTGTTTGAGTCTTTGTAGGGAAGGGGGGGTTTCGAGTAATTTAGGCTCATGTTTTGTTTCCTGTAATTTAATCTGAAACTAGCTTGTTTTTCTTTCCCCATCGGACTTGCCTGTTCTATTGACATTTTTCCTGTTATTTGTATACTGCAAAGTGGTCCATTTTTCCCCCATCAAAACCGTTTTTCTCAGTATGTGTCAGGATGTCTTTTGAATTTACCTTCAGCTCCTGACAGACTTTAGAACGGGGCGCGTGTACACAGATGAGGGGAAGATTTCTTTGTGCCCTGAGCATTTTCGTGAAGGTAGAGCCTGGCTCAAAGGCTGTCAACACAAACACTGCTGGTTTGTGTAGTGGTATAAACTTAAGTAGTCATATGTATGTGTTGTTTTATTATTATTATTAGTTATCATTTATTAAATAGGACGGTGTTTACTTTAAATTATTATTCCTTTTTTTGCATAAAGTACTGTGTAATGATGCCAATTTGAACATCACCTAGACCTGTATATGCTGGCGGGTGACGCTAGGGGGCGACAGTGAGCCGCAGGGCAGGGAGCGTCATTTATATATGAAGAAGTCACACTGCCGGTCACTGAAACACGATTCAATGATAGCTAATATGTTGCACTGTTTATGTGTTTTACAGGTAAGATGAGTGATGGGGCATCACAGGTTGTGTTTATAAAATGTTTATATGTGAGTTCTATGTGTTTGATGGTGTTTAAAACCGATAAAATTAACCGCATCGGCGCAACCGCGGCTGGTGTGCGGCCGACAGTCACGCTGGCGGGGGCCGCGCGAGGGATTGCGCAACCGAGGCGGAGATGCGGCCCACTCGGCTGCGCTGTCGAAGGCCGCTCAAGGCATTGCGACATGATAGAATGTTGGAAGTCGTCAGAGATTATAATTTGTATATTATATATATTTGCATTTGTGTTCTGTAATAACTACTAAAGGACTGATAAAGAGAGGTTACAACAGAGTATGTAGAGGGTTATATAGCCTACTTAAAGATACATAAAGTGCTTATACACAGTTTGTGTATGTCTATTGAGAATTATTGTTTGTTTAATGTCATGGAAATGTTAATGAGTTACAGACATAAGAGGAATGTATTGTGCTTAATTTCTTTTGATGTAGTGTATATCAGAAGATTGTGCAACGTGAGTTTATTGTACGAGAGCGTCATTTACATATGAAGAAGTCACACTGCCAGTCACTGAAACACGATTCAATGATAGCTAATTTGTTGCACTGTTTATGTGCTTTACAGAGTGTTTCAGCAATAAAACAATATATGTGCCACCAGAAAACTCCGCCTCTTCTGTGTGTGCAACATTTGCTCTCAGTTGCACTCCCTGTAAAGGTTGAGCAGTTGAAACACACATGGATTAACACCATGCGCATTATGTACTTTTTCATCTCAGTGTTGGTCTTATTGAAAGAAAAATAACTAAGGAAAAGAAACCATCACCGTGTTCCCAAAACAGGACTGATGTAGGGTTATCACAATACAACATTTCATGATTTCAATAACACAGCAAATAACTAATGCTAACAATAAAGGCATTTATATATGTGTTTGCGTGTGTGTGTGTGTACATATAAACGTACAGGGGGTAAGGGGAAGAATTTAATACTTTTATTCTGCAAGGATGCTTTAAAATGGATCAAAAGTAACAGTAAATACTTTTACATTGTTACAGAACAAATTTCAAATAAATGCTGTTCTTTTGAACTTTTTATTCATCAAAGAATCCTGTAGAAAATGATCACTGTTTCCACAAAAATAATAAACATTCAAAACATAATAATAAGAAATGTTTCTTGAGCATCAAATCAGCGTATTAGAATGATTCCTAAAGAATCATTTGACACTGAAGACTGGAGTAATGGCTCCAATAAACTATATTTATAATATTTCACAATATTACTGTTTTTACTGTATTTTTCATCAGCTAAAATATAAGAGACTTCTTTCAAAACATTAAACTATCTTACTGACCTCAAGCTTTTGATCCACATTTCTCACAAAATATACTAATTTTCTCTTGCTCTCAAATATTAGACAATCCACATTTTGACTCTCAACATGCAATGTTGCCTTAATAGAGACCAGAACTGACCTTAACTATTTACAGAAGACTTGGCCTGAATTTTCATAGCAATTTGCCAGGGCATACTTTTATTTCTGCAGTCTGTTGAATGCTGTCACTCAATTACAGTACCCCTGTATTCATTACACCAATAATGAACCCCTTTATATAACCTTTTTCCTGCAGTGATTCATCCTCTTACATGGACAAAGTGATTGTTAGTGGAAAAAATGTGTTAGGAACCCATTTATCCCAAGTCCAGAATTGCTGTAGGGGTTGGTTGATGGAACCGAACATGGAGAGTTATATTTAACACAGCAGATATGACTGTGAGTATGCTGGCATACAGACGAAAGAAGAGATGAATGATACTTTTTTTAACCAGTTTGCACTTATTTATAATGGCAGAACTGAATCTTCCTACTCTTTTGCCTTTGCATCTCGAAGACATCAAACCACTAACCATCTCTGGCACCCCATAGACAGTCTGTGTTTGCGGTCGTTGTTTTTAACTTGTGAGTTGATATCTAGATGTGAGTGTGCTCTATGCTGAGCAGATGCAATGAAGGGAGAGATCTTTCAAACCGCAGCTATGCTCTTGTTGCGTTGCATCATGTAACTGCATATTTTGGCGGAGGCTCTTGGTGAGAGCAGCTATAAACGAGGGTTAACTGCTGAGTTCAGCCCATCTCCTCTGCACTTTCTCTGGACACCACATGGTGACCACAATTTCAAACTGTGTTGTGTAGTCTATGAAAGGAAGTGGGTTTAATGTTTAGGTTATATTTTGTTCTGGGTTTTTTTCCTGAACTGTCATATTTTATAATTCAAAAGCCAGAGAGGTGCCCTTGGCCTGCAGGGTTTCAATTCGTGAGTTGAAATTTGAATTGAATTGGCTCAGCCCAACAGGAAGTTGAAAAAGTTGACTGGAAGAGTCCTTCTGTTTAATTCATCTTAATTGTTCTGTACATTCATTCCATACATACATTTTTAAATTCCAATTCTGCATGTCGTTTGCTACCTCAGTTTAAATTCAATTCAAATTCAGGAACTGGCATTCTCAATTCAATTCTAAATGGTGCACAACCCCAATGGCTTGAAATAATCATGCATATTCTTTTAAAAAAGGTTTTCTAATCATAAATTACTAAGCTTCCCATTCAAAGCCAGAATCTTATGTTTAGCTAGAGTCAGACAATTCTTTTTACGTACTTTCATTATTAATTATATTGAGCTTGAGAAGTTAGATATTTAAATTCTCATTTAACCCATATCATTCTATATTAGCCTGTATTAAAGCACCCTCTTATTCCCTGTTGGTTTTGGGGCTCCAAACAGTAAACTTTGGGCCATAGACTCGTCTGGTCCACCTCTTCATATGCAGTATTAATTAACTAATGATATAGTGGCGTGCTGGAGATTATGTCACCAGAGGTGCATTAATTTCAATAGAAGGGGGTGGATTAGAGCAGGTCTTGCCTGAATGCAGAGAAACCGTTTGAGAGCTCAACTGGCCAAAAACGAACATAAGGTCCATTTGCATAAAGGTCAGACCATTTGTGTGTAGGTTTCCCATCCAGATCTCATCAACCATCTCCACCAAGTTTCATGTACAACTCAAATACACTACAAGAATAAACTGATGGAAGATGAGATATTAAAAAAGATAGAGCCTGATCGTGAGATATATTCCAGACCCTTTATCTGTCTATCTCTTCAGCTCTTGTTGTTATCAAATGATACAGTTGCTCAAGCACAGCGTTTGAATCCTAAGGACCTTAGGGAGTGGATTTGTCTCTCGCAAACCCCCTTCTAACGGGGATTAAGGGGATTAGACACCAGAAAATGACCAAGCGCAAACTCCCTGAGCAGCCTAGGCCTTCCCAGCACCCCTGTCCAGGGATGGACCTGAGGCTGGTTTACAAAGTTGCTCTCAAAGGCCCTTCTTACCATGACAAAGGGCCCAACCATTCACGATCCGCCAGAATGGCAGACAATGAACTTGCTGCGGTCCACCCAGCTCATTTTCATATGAACAAATGGCATTACACTTGGCAATGACATTGTTCTAAATACGAACATGGCGCTCCTCTTTCTTCGTGGAGCTCAAGGTGTCATATTAATTATTTAAATCTGCAGAAAATTTCCAGCTCTATTCCTCCAAGGCCTTACCCAGTGCCAGAAGGTCTGGAATCTGCATTAGTTTTGTTAATTAGAGCTGAAACAAGGCTTTGATCTCAATGAAAATCAGAAAAAAGTAAAGTTTCCAGAATGAATAATTTTCTTTCTAACCTATTTTTCTGCAACGATTCTTTTTCCCAGTCTCACGCATGTTTATTCCTGCTGTGTCAAAGTTTGATTTAACTGCAGATAATGGTAGACGTAAGGTCAAGGGTTTGCAGTTAACCAGCTTTATAAGGTCAACTATGCATGCAATCACAATACTATTTGCACTGATTCTGCAAATTGACAACAATAACTGTAAATATGTATAAAATACTTTTTTACAGTAAAAAATCATTTCAATTTATTTTTAATTAATAGTCTTTTTTTTTAATGCACACTTGAATCTTCCGTTTTCTCAACACAACATACTTTGTTGACTCTCCCTCAGCGAGGGTCAGTTTAATCAACGTGCTTACCGAAATAAGTGTTTGTCCACTCAGACAGCGTGGCCAATTTGGTCCCGCTTTATCTGCAGCTTAGATGGAGATCAAACTCCCTCATCTCCCGGTTTCCCCCTTCTGTCTTTCAAATCTCTCTGTTTATGTATACCCCCTCCCTCAGCAGCCCACGTAAAGATTTAACGTTGGAAAGTGAAATAATTACACTGGAGCGCAGCTAGCCCATGGCACCGGGGCTTGATGTTGACCCTCCGAGCCCCGGAGTCAGCCCTCTCCCAAAGCTCACGCAAACAGGCATCAATGAATACAAAGGATTGAGGGGATTAGCCCATAAGACATTTGGTAGGCATTGTTCTCTAGCCGTAAATGAGTTTCGCCAGTCGCATGCGGCACGGGCCAAAGTCGGGACATCTCTGTGAGGAATTCTTATAATTAACCCTCTCTCTCTTTCTCTCAGAGAGAAAAAAAAAAAGCTTTGGCCTCTGAATCCTGAATCTTGGACATTAGCAATTGAATAGAGAGCTTTCATACTGTATATCATTTTAATCTTTCATGTTTAATGTTTACAGATGGCTTATTATCAGCAGAGATGAGGAGAAAGAGAGACAAATGGTCTTGTCTTTTTTAGGTAGAGATCAGCAGGAAAATGGCATTCATATAGGCTGAGCATTGGATAATTTTATATGTGGCTGTTCTGAGCTGCATCCAGCTTCTGCCTATAAATCATAAAACTATTAATAACAGACAGATGCAGGTCCAAAGAAATGATGTGCCGTTTGATGGGGAACAAGACATATGGGTTAGAAATGGAAGATATATTATCGCCACATAATGTCATATATCTCATCCCAGTTTTGTGAAATATTATGTAAAAATGGCTTTACTTTTTCCCAGCATAATCCATGTATATGAATGTGGAATATGACCATTTGTGCTGCACACTGGACAACGTTTAATTTAACATGAAGATGAAAATATACTAAAAATGAACTTGCAGAATAAATGTATGCGTTTATATTTTAAAATTAAATTTTTCTTGTAAGTCATTTTTATTTATATAGATAAGGCCATCCATAATTTACCATTTTAGTATATTCAGAAGCATTTTATTGAATCAATTTATTGCAAGATACACTGGTGGATTCTATGAGCTCTGGATCACTTGGCCAGGTTTAATAATTGAATTTTTCTAAGATCTGGTAATGACATACTTTGGCAGACGTGTAATGGTGTGATGGTATTCAGGGTGGTGTGTCTAGGGGGGTGGGGGTCTCTCCTCTGTTTATTTCATCTCTGTGCACTTTGCATTTGGCTGTCCCATTCGCCACCTCTCTGTCGGCCCTCCAAAAGGAAACAATAAGGTTTAATCTCCTCCACTGACAATGATGCATGGCGGGATGAAAAACACTTTTCAGGTGTTGTCATTAAAAAGCCATTTCTCCATAGCCCTGGTGAAAGAAACCCAAAGAAAGGCCCCAAACTGTAATGCTTTAATACCCCTCAAGCTTTTCATTGGCATCTGCAGAGAACAAGCTGTCGGGATTGTCTTCTCTTTTTCAATTACCTGATCTTTTCAACTTTCTTCGAAATGAAAAATGCACCCACGGTGGAGCTGTGGTGCAGAATCCCCGTCCCTGTTTCCAACTGTTCTCATTCTGTGTGTGTGTGTGTGTGTGTGTGTGTGTGTATGTGTGTGGTGTGTATAAGTTTCATTTTATCAAATTCTTATTGTTTATGAGCTGTTTAGCTAGTGGTTTTGAGCTGCTATAACAGGTTTGTGTTAATTCCATCCTGAAGCAGATTCGTTTTGAAAATAAACTTGTTTGCAGAGTCCAAAATTTACACCCGTCAAGCAGCAAATGCAAGTAAAATTGGGTTTGCAAGAGGCCAGTAACTTTATTAGGAACCACAACATTATAGGGGAGGCCATGGGTGGTTGTAACATGGGGTACAGTAAATTGTAACACAATTTGACCACTTAGTAATAAGATAATCCATATCAGTACATAACCAACATCCTCCTGAAGTGACAGTAGAAGTATTAGTACCTAATTAGAAATTAGTACCTAAATTACATAGAAAACATAGAAAAATTATAATAATTTTTTTCTGAAAGTATGTGTAGCAATATAAAGTACAAAATACAAAAAATACAAAAAATAATAAAATCAATTTTGAGGTAGAAGACATTCGTGTGCACACACACACACACACACTGTCTGTTATGTTTTTAATTGTTTGATCATATTTCATGTATTTGTTCATCATAATATTTTTTCTAACTTATTAGCTGTTGTAGAATAGTATTTTCCTTTTTGTAACCTTTTTAAATGAAAATGCTTAAAATTAAATGGTGTCTCTTTGGGGGAAGGAGTTAAGGTTGGTATAAAAAAAATGGTTTTGAACAATTACAAAAAAATAATTACATGCACAGAATTTAAACTCATGTCAATGTTATCTATAGTGGTACATCTCACCCCACCTGTTACAACTCACCCAGGTAATGGTGGAGGTTGTATAAACAGCACTCGTTGTACTTGAATTTATTTAGGGATAAGTTTAAAAACAACTTTAATTGGTAGAAAATACATCTGAAAAAATTATATGAAAGTCAATCATATAATAGCTCAGAAAATGTTACTCCCATCCCTGTTTTCCCTTGAAAAGTTGAAGTCAAATTGTGTGAGAATAATAGTGATATTCGCTGATGTAAGAGACATGCACAATTTAAATCAAAAGGATACAAACCATATCCTGAAAAAAACATGTACCTTGCTTGCACATGTATGCTTAATGATGAGTGATTCAGTTTATCAGAGCTGACTTTAGACACTTTCATGTCTATTGCTATAGCTGCAGTTTTTCAAACTTACATACTAACAGTGTTGTGCAAGTTACTTCCATTCTGTAATACATTACAGATTACTTGTTACTGTTATTTAAAAGTAATCCCTTACCTTACAATATTACTGTCTCAGAATTGTAATACATTACATGACTCTTGTATTACTTTTTAGTTACTTTCACCAAAATAACTACAGAATTAGAACTTAACATTCTAAAATGACAAAATGTACTGCAGAGCATTTTACATCCAGTAGAAAGCGAAATGATGTAGCATAATGACTGTGGCCTATCCAGGCTACTAACAATATAGTTTATAATTGGCAACGTGAAGGCTCAAGACAATGCAAGAAAGGATGACAGCCAGAATCACAAATGATCTAAGTTTGTTAAAAGTATGATAGAGGTAAAGTGATTATCTGGCAATATCTGTGAATAGTTTGGGTATATTCATATTAGACAAAACAGGACTATATGTAAACTCCAATGCCATGACAAGATGCAGATTTTTTCTTTTCTTATTGTTGCCATTATTTTATTCACTTTAAATTCAAGTGGTTCACAACACAAAACTGTCATGCACAAAGTGAGCATGGTGAACATAGCTTACGCTTTCTCAGTATAAAGTGCAATTAGAGGACCAACCCCTCAACCTCAGTCATTTTAGACCATAGAAATGAACATACAGGCTAAACATAGCCTAACTGCTTAGAAAGAAAACAGATCAAACAGAGATCTATATGCCTCTAAAAAGACTAAATTAATCCACTAATCCACTTAGGCTACAACAACAAGACAGATAGCTATTGGCTCTATGAAACTATAGAACTAGACACACTTTTCAATACAAAAATGAAATTAAAGTGCTTGGGCCTACAAGGCCTAACAGGAAATATGGCTCAGTCATTTAAGTAAAATTTGAAAAAAAAAAAAAAGGTTCAGTTAAAAAGGGAAGTCATACAACAAAACATGGAAATAAAACATTTTAGAAATACAAAACTAAAATGAAGGTGTTTGGGCCCACATGGCCTGACAGCAAATATGGCTCAATAATCAAACTAAAAAAAAAAAAAGTAATGGTCAGACATAGCCTACAGGAAAATTGGATTAAAAAAATTCTGTTTCCTGCCAAATATAAAACAGAGGTAGTGTGCAGTTGAACATGGCTGAAAGTAAAAGGGAAATTGAGGCTGTCCTTACTGCTATGGTGGGGGCTAGCCTATTCGTGTGTGGTGTGTATAAGTTTCATTTTATCAAATTCTTATTGTTTATGAGCTGTTTAGCTAGTGGTTTTGAGCTGCTATAACAGGTTTGTGTTAATTCCATCCTGAAGCAGATTCGTTTTGAAAATAAACTTGTTTGCAGAGTCCAAAATTTACACCCGTCAAGCAGCAAATGCAAGTAAAATTGGGTTTGCAAGAGGCCAGTAACTTTATTAGGAACCACAACATTATAGGGGAGGCCATGGGTGGTTGTAACATGGGGTACAGTAAATTGTAACACAATTTGACCACTTAGTAATAAGATAATCCATATCAGTACATAACCAACATCCTCCTGAAGTGACAGTAGAAGTATTAGTACCTAATTAGAAATTAGTACCTAAATTACATAGAAAAAAATTTTTTATTATAATAATTTTTTTCTGAAAGTATGTGTAGCAATATAAAGTACAAAATACAAAAAATAAAAAATAAATTAAAATCAATTTTGAGGTAGAAGACATTCGTGTGCACACACACACACACACACTGTCTGTTATGTTTTTAATTGTTTGATCATATTTCATGTATTTGTTCATCATAATATTTTTTCTAACTTATTAGCTGTTGTAGAATAGTATTTTCCTTTTTGTAACCTTTTTAAATGAAAATGCTTAAAATTAAATGGTGTCTCTTTGGGGGAAGGAGTTAAGGTTGGTATAAAAAAAATGGTTTTGAACAATTACATCTGATTACAAAAAAATAATTACATGCACAGAATTTAAACTCATGTCAATGTTATCTATAGTGGTACATCTCACCCCACCTGTTACAACTCACCCAGGTAATGGTGGAGGTTGTATAAACAGCACTCGTTGTACTTGAATTTATTTAGGGATAAGTTTAAAAACAACTTTAATTGGTAGAAAATACATCTGAAAAAATTATATGAAAGTCAATCATATAATAGCTCAGAAAATGTTACTCCCATCCCTGTTTTCCCTTGAAAAGTTGAAGTCAAATTGTGTGAGAATAATAGTGATATTCGCTGATGTAAGAGACATGCACAATTTAAATCAAAAGGATACAAACCATATCCTGAAAAAAACATGTACCTTGCTTGCACATGTATGCTTAATGATGAGTGATTCAGTTTATCAGAGCTGACTTTAGACACTTTCATGTCTATTGCTATAGCTGCAGTTTTTCAAACTTACATACTAACAGTGTTGTGCAAGTTACTTCCATTCTGTAATACATTACAGATTACTTGTTACTGTTATTTAAAAGTAATCCCTTACCTTACAATATTACTGTCTCAGAATTGTAATACATTACATGACTCTTGTATTACTTTTTAGTTACTTTCACCAAAATAACTACAGAATTAGAACTTAGAACTTAACAATGACAAAATGTACTGCAGAGCATTTTACATCCAGTAGAAAGCGAAATGATGTAGCATATAGCATAAGGCCTATCCAGGCTACTAACAATATAGTTTATAATTGGCAACGTGAAGGCTCAAGACAATGCAAGAAAGGATGACAGCCAGAATCACAAATGATCTAAGTTTGTTAAAAGTATGATAGAGGTAAAGTGATTATCTGGCAATATCTGTGAATAGTTTGGGTATATTCATATTAGACAAAACAGGACTATATGTAAACTCCAATGCCATGACAAGATGCAGATTTTTTCTTTTCTTATTGTTGCCATTATTTTATTCACTTTAAATTCAAGTGGTTCACAACACAAAACTGTCATGCACAAAGTGAGCATGGTGAACATAGCTTACGCTTTCTCAGTATAAAGTGCAATTAGAGGACCAACCCCTCAACCTCAGTCATTTTAGACCATAGAAATGAACATACAGGCTAAACATAGCCTAACTGCTTAGAAAGAAAACAGATCAAACAGAGATCTATATGCCTCTAAAAAGACTAAATTAATCCACTAATCCACTTAGGCTACAACAACAAGACAGATAGCTATTGGCTCTATGAAACTATAGAACTAGACACACTTTTCAATACAAAAATGAAATTAAAGTGCTTGGGCCTACAAGGCCTAACAGGAAATATGGCTCAGTCATTTAAGTAAAATTTGAAAAAAAAAAAAAAGGTTCAGTTAAAAAGGGAAGTCATACAACAAAACATGGAAATAAAACATTTTAGAAATACAAAACTAAAATGAAGGTGTTTGGGCCCACATGGCCTGACAGCAAATATGGCTCAATAATCAAACTAAAAAAAAAAAAAGTAATGGTCAGACATAGCCTACAGGAAAATTGGATTAAAAAAATTCTGTTTCCTGCCAAATATAAAACAGAGGTAGTGTGCAGTTGAACATGGCTGAAAGTAAAAGGGAAATTGAGGCTGTCCTTACTGCTATGGTGGGGGCTAGCCTATTCCATTATACCCCCTTGACTGAAATATCTGTTGAAGCGCATCAGAATAAGGTGCTGAAAGCGTCCATCACCAAGACGGTTGCGTTTTGGGGTGAGTACCAGACTCCCAAGGCTGAAAAGTCTTTCGACCGGTGCACTGGATGGTGTTGGTGCATTATAGCGTAGTGCAATTTTTTTAATTCTTGGAAACTGATGCAGGCTTTCCATTACCGGATCAGAATTGAAATAAGATGTCACCTCTGTTTCCACTGACATAGGTGCATCAGCCATGGCATTGGGCTGTTCATCAAATGAAAAGAAGTCATCCTCACGGGAGGTGACTGCAGCAGGTTGAGGAGCATCAATCATTGGGGTTGCAGGCTCTTCTACTGTTAGGGAGCGGCACTCAGTGGTGAGGAGATACTTGATGTGATCTCTTCTGGTTTCCTCTTTTACCCAGCGCAGTTTAAACTTGGGCAGCGAGACGGTGGCCAGTAGAGCTTCCTTGGAGTCAATTGTTGTGGCAAAGCGAGTTTTAATTGCTCCCACAATTATTTCAGGCAACCCAGTGGTCATTTGTGAAAGGCCATTTTGCATTGCTAAAGTTTTGGCCATTAGAACTTCAAGTGTTGGTTGAAGTGTCCCATAAAAACAAGTTTCCTCACCCTGTAGGATGTCCAGTGCAACACTGAAGGGCTTCATAATGGCACAGTATTCCTTCAGAAACTGGTATTCCCTGTCATTCATACATTTAATTTGAAGCTGTGTGCATAGATTGTTAATGTCAGTTAGTGGCATTTCTACGATCCGAACATATGCATCATAAAATGAGTTCCACCGGGTTACTGAGGGCACAATCAGCTTCCTTTCACTGATCTTTTCTAGGCACTCAGATGCAACTGTGGACCGGCTAGCTTTGGTCCATAGTGCTGAACACTTAGCTGTGGAACTGCGGTAAACAGCCCTGGATTCTGGGTTTGATGCCAACCATTTGCCAATCTCATTGTTGGCAATGAGGTTAAGCGTGTGAGCTGCACATCTGTAATGTGCAGGCAGCACACACAGCCCTTGCTGGGCATCCTCATCATTTCCTCCAGTGAGAACGCTGTGGAGATCGGTGAAGGCCACTTCCCCATCATCCTCCTCCACCTCCTTTTCTTCGTCCTCCTCAGATTCGACTTGTTGGTATTCCTTAAAAGCTTTAATGAAGTTGCTGCCATTGTCGGTCACACATGCTGTCACTTTTTCAGCAGTTAATCCATACTGGGAAAAAATATCCTCGAGTTCAGATGCAATTGCATCATATGTGTGCCTACCTCTGAACCTACGACAAGCGATAGCAGCCTTCTTCCGTTGCAGTGTCTCCGAATCAATCCAATGGACCGTCACCCCCAAAAAGCTCTTGTTGTAGGCAGTCCAAATGTCTGCAGTTGTTGACACGAACTGCTGTTCATCAATTGTTTTCTTTAGCTCTATTTCCATGGCAGTATAGTTCCTATCCAGTTCTTTGGCAAACGTTGTTCTGCATGGCAGTACATGCTGAAAAATAAGTAAAATACACAGATATTAAAACTCCAGTTCATGATCATGCTATGCTAAATCCCACATATGCATATTTTTATTGTCTGTTCCAATCGGATGCAAGAGCATACATTCACATTATGCTTCTGTATATAGGTCTGTTGATGGCTATAACATTTTGACTATACATTTTGACCCAGTGACCCAGTCCCCAACCCTGTTTCTGGAGATCTACCTTTCTGCAAAGTTCAGCACCAACCCTGAGCAAACACAATTGAACCAACTAATTAGGATCTGAAGGAGCACTTGATAATTAACAGGTGTGATCAGGGTTGGAACTGAACTCTGCAGGAAGGTATCTCCAGGAACTATATGATCCATACAGATCTATATGAAGTACATCAGGGATGGTCATTATTTCAAATACATGTATTTGAAATAATGACCATCCCTGATGTACTTCATATAGATCTGTATGGATCATATAGTTCCTGGAGATACCTTCCTGCAGAGTTCAGTTCCAACCCTGATCACACCTGTTAATTATCAAGTGCTCCTTCAGATCCTAATTAGTTGGTTCAATTGTGTTTGCTCAGGGTTGGTGCTGAACTTTGCAGAAAGGTAGATCTCCAGAAACAGGGTTGGGGACTGGGTCACTGGGTCAAAATGTATAGTCAAAATGTTATAGCCATCAACAGACCTATATACAGAAGCATAATGTGAATGTATGCTCTTGCATCCGATTGGAACAGACAATAAAAATATGCATATGTGGGATTTAGCATAGCATGATCATGAACTGGAGTTTTAATATCTGTGTATTTTACTTATTTTTCAGCATGTACTGCCATGCAGAACAACGTTTGCCAAAGAACTGGATAGGAACTATACTGCCATGGAAATAGAGCTAAAGAAAACAATTGATGAACAGCAGTTCGTGTCAACAACTGCAGACATTTGGACTGCCTACAACAAGAGCTTTTTGGGGGTGACGGTCCATTGGATTGATTCGGAGACACTGCAACGGAAGAAGGCTGCTATCGCTTGTCGTAGGTTCAGAGGTAGGCACACATATGATGCAATTGCATCTGAACTCGAGGATATTTTTTCCCAGTATGGATTAACTGCTGAAAAAGTGACAGCATGTGTGACCGACAATGGCAGCAACTTCATTAAAGCTTTTAAGGAATACCAACAAGTCGAATCTGAGGAGGACGAAGAAAAGGAGGTGGAGGAGGATGATGGGGAAGTGGCCTTCACCGATCTCCACAGCGTTCTCACTGGAGGAAATGATGAGGATGCCCAGCAAGGGCTGTGTGTGCTGCCTGCACATTACAGATGTGCAGCTCACACGCTTAACCTCATTGCCAACAATGAGATTGGCAAATGGTTGGCATCAAACCCAGAATCCAGGGCTGTTTACCGCAGTTCCACAGCTAAGTGTTCAGGTGCATCAGCCATGGCATTGGGCTGTTCATCAAATGAAAAGAAGTCATAATCACGGGAGGTGACTGCAGCAGGTTGATGAGCATCAATCATTGGGGTTGCAGGCTCTTCTACTGTTAGGGAGCGGCACTCAGTGGTGAGGAGATACTTGATGTGATCTCTTCTGGTTTCCTCTTTTACCCAGCGCAGTTTAAATTACACTACTGCGTTACAGGAAAAAGTAATACGTTACTGTAATGCATTACTTTTGTAACGCATTACTCCCAACACTGCATACTAATGTCATACTGAATTGTTGGACATGCACTCCAGTATATTGTATGAACACAAACTATGATGATGAAATATTGTGCAAAAACAAGTGATTTTGAATGCAGCCCGTAAATGGACTACAAACTCAAGAATTCGATGTAACCTGTCAAACCTTTCGAAACATAAATGAGCTCCTGTGGGCTTCTCACTATTAATTTGTAATCCAATTTAAATCTGGCATTGATATCATCCCTAATGCATCGCTGAAAATTAGATGATCGTTTTATTTCTCGCAAATCAAGGTGAAGCTTTTTACCTCCCTCTGAAAAAGAATAGATATGTATAGTTTGAATTCAAGCTGTTAAAAACGACCCACTGGAGCCCTGTGCAGTCTCGCATGTCGCTTAAAGGGGTTATATGATGTTGCTAAAAAGAACATTATTTTGTGTATTTGGTTTCGGTGGGCGGGCTTGAGTGAGCGGCAGCGGGCGGGCTGGAGCGGCTGGCAGGATTGCGGCAACCACATGTGACGACCCCGGGCTGGACTCCGCTTCGTCCAAGGTGAAAGCCAATCCGGCGATCCACAGCGAGGAGTTGATGTATTTTGTGATTGGCCGAATACCTCAAGCGTGTAATGGAAATGTTACGTCCCTTACCATACTGTGATGGAGAAACGAGACAAAAACATTAAAACCCGTTATAAATGAGGCATTTGTTGCATCCAGTGGGGACATAATTACGGATTGTAATTACTTATACTTTCTTTTTACGCGTTGCGTTGCATCGCGCCGCGTAAACATAAAACAGAGAAAGGAAAAATTGAAATCGCATCATATGACACCTTTAAGACGTCTGACACCTGTATCATGGTGAGTGTTTTGACCTGACAGGTGCAGGTGGTTAAGTGCGCAAAATGTAATCCATGCGAATGGGGCATGCGCTTTGGCAATGAGATGTCGTTTACGAGATCACAGCTCTGCAAATATTTATGTTACATGAGATGAGATTAAAGCAAGCTTCTGTGAGAGTGCATGAACTGCAGTACAGATCAGATGAAGAAATGCCATCTTCTCTTTGAGCGCATCCATACAAGTTCTTTTATTCTACAAAAGATGCACAGCATTTTGCAAAACAAGTGTGGGTTTACACCCCTGCAGTCTTGTGCCAAAGCAGTTGCATGATGCTTTGGGGCAAACAGTGATACAAAAACCTTTTGATTTCAAAATGAAAAACAAAATGTGTATTAGTGTGTCTGTCTGTTTTTTTCCCCTCCCCTTTGTGAGTTTGTTCTGTGTGTGTGTGTGTGTGTGTGTGTATGGGTGGGTTGACTGCTGCTGAAACTACACTCTCTCCGTTCCTTTCAAAGACGAGAATTTCTTTATTATTCAAAGCCAGATGCATCCACAAGGGTGCCATGTTTTAACAACTGGTTGAAGTTCAGACTTTCAGACTGATGCACATATTGAAACGCTGATGTGGGGGCGTACAGATGCACGAGACAGATGAGAGACGTGAGGAAGAAAGTACGAGAGCATCTCTCTTCATCTCCCATCTTCCTGGAGTCTTAAACCTTATATATGGCTGTTTGAGCTTATTATAGGTATAATCCTAATGAACATGTGTTTTCATTTAAGCAAGCTTTGTAAGGAACACCTCGGCAAACTAACGCCTCTGAGTGCAACATCAAACGGCAACACAAATCACAACTGCACTACTTTCTTTGTAAAGGTGCTGTTTGTGTTGGTTTAACGCCCCCGTGTTGTTGCGACTCCGCTTAATTTCCCTCCAAACAAGTCACTTTATTTATAACAGCAAAAGTCTCCAGTGGCTAATTACAGCATGGCTCCTACAGTTAGAGGAGCTGCACCCAAAAAATGAAGTGACGTTTTTCCAGTGCTGTATTTGTATCTCGAAAAGGGCCTGTGTCAGAGTTCCACTCGTTGCAAGTGTTTGGCCAACAAATCACTTTACACAGCTGCATGAAAGTGAGATCACACAGTGGCAAGGTTGCTTCCTACTGTGCCATATTAAGAGGATCTGAAGAGTCTGTGAGAGCAGGGCTGGATCATTGGATCTGTACTGAGCTCCAGCACTTAGTAGATCATTAGCTGGAGTTTTATTGGAAAGTACACACACACAGTTTTAGGGTAGTCGTGATGTCGGCCGCAAGATGATATAGGTGCATTTGGGCAGTAGCAAACATGTAGGATATACAGTATATAATGGAGAAAGGTAGCCTATCTGTTAGCATGGCAATTAATCTTAACAGGAAGTATGTGATTTGAAATCTACCATCTTTAATCATGCTGTTTTGAGACAATCACCTGAACTTATATAGCATGTGACTATTCACTCTACAACTACAGGAGAAATAACATCATGACAATCCTGACTGGCTGATGGCACCACAAGATCATGCACAGTTCTACACCTCGCTAGCGGCTCTCCTAAGCAGTGAGGTCAGAGGAAGTCCATTCCACACTTTTATAGCCCTCCAAAAACTGGTACTGCACTGGTAAAGCTTCTACTATAGTGTAATGAAATATTTGGGAATTAATGTCGCTTGCTAAAAATAATTTTGCAGCCAGATGGCATAGTTAAAATATCTACCAGCATGGGGTACAGTGTAGTACAGAAACTACATATAGTTAAGCTATTAGTTCTTTTCAATGAATTGGCCAAACGGGTTGAACAAAACGGGTGCTGGATTAAAAGTTTATATATAAAAATGTATACATATATATATATATACTGTATATCATACTTGTATATATATCATCAAAGAACCCTGAAAAAAGTATCAGATTCCAGAAAAAAAAAAAAATTATATATATATATATATATATACAGTATATACACTCTGTGTGCATTGAATTTATTTAATACACGAGTTTCACAATTTGAGTTGAATTACTGAAATAAATGAACTTCTCCACGACATTCTAATTAATTGAGATGCACCTGTATATATGTATTTAGTAGCAGTATCAACATTGTTAATAAGAAGAAATATTTCTTGAGCACCAAATAATAGAACAATTTCTGAAGGATCATGTGACACTGGAGTAATGGCTGCTGACTTTACGGGAGTAAATTACATATTAAAATATTTAGAAATATATTCAAATAGAAAAGTTATTAAAAATTGCAATAAAAAATATTTTCCCCCCTTTTTTTTTTGTTGAAACACTGCATGAGGCCATAGGCTCTGACTTTTTACTGCATTTTTGATCAAATAAATGCAGCCTTCGAGAGCATAAGACATTTTAAAAACAATCTTACTGACCCCAAACTTATGGTGTTTCCATGGTACAGTGATGGTATCAAATTTATATATTGTGGTGCTTTGACATATCATTAAATTAATTTCAGAAGTTTGTGGTATGTCATATAAACAAGATGCACACAGCATCTGACAGTGTAGTTTTTAATCTTTTACCTCTTTTGAAAATATCTTTTGTGTTCTCATAAACATGTATTAGCTTGGCAATGTAACTAGCTAATTTCTCTCTCACTGAGCTTATTTTTCTCTAGAGTAGCTGCTAGCTTAGCTAACTAGCCCTGTACACGAGTATGTACATGAGTGAGACGTTTGGGAAAAAGTTAGCTCAGAGCCGGGCTATGTGCAGTATGTGTCATTAATGTGCTCCCAGGACAGCAACCACTCCTAGTCTCTCGCTTAATGTGTGACATCACTAGCTGGCAGATTCCCACCCCGCTCAGAGTAGCCACCCGGCTGTAGAGAAGCCCAGTCATGTTTCTTAACCCGCAGCTAAACACACATACACACACACAATCATTTCTCTGCCGCAAGAGGAGGGCAGGAAGAATTGGCAGGCCTGTCCACCTAACGAGGAGGGGCTCTGGGATCAAACGTCGGCCCGCTCTGTGTCCCGCCCCGGCCGGGCATATGTGTCCACGGAACCCAGACACCCTGCCAGCACAAGGCAATCCATCAGCTCCTCTAAAATTCCTTGTGTCCCGGCCCACAATCATACACCTGCCAAATTGCTCCTTGATACAGCTATTTTGAGAATAGAAATATGACGGCTGAGGTGTGTTTTCACTGTCGCCGTGGTAACTGTGTCAGGGATGGTATTTAATTGGCCCAGGTTGTCCATTTCTTCTGCCTGAAAAAGACCAAACAGAATAGCTTGCGGAACCCAAAAGCTCTCCCTGTGGTGATTAAGACGCAGAGTTCGACACGTGTGAGATGGGTGTTCCGGGTGTCCAAGGCCCTTAGCCTGGCTCCCGCACAAGTCAAGCAGGTGCTGAAATCAGCGGCGTTAGATCAGCTGACAACTGTTGCTTTCCTATGACCCTTTTAGTCTCTGATGAAGCCATTGTGTTTTCATCAGCGCCGCCATAAATACCACACCCCTGCACGTGCACAGCCATCAGAAGCAAATCTGCCAATCCGTCGCTGCACTGGCCCTAAAACACCCTTTCAAAAACATCCCTGCTGTTGTGCTGAATAACAAGCAGGGTGCCAGGGCACATGGGGTTAGGCCCTGTGTTTAGGTTATGTCTCTTGTCCAACAGAGCTCCTCCATAATTCAGCACTCTGCTCTCTGCCTAGCTTTCTGTTGACAGTGGTGTGATCAAGGCCCATAATCACATGTGATTTAACCGCACTGAAAGTCCCGTTTGATAGCGCCCCGGATAGGGAGCTCGCGCACAGGAAGTGGGTCAGAGTTCAGCTCCAGTGGCAGGTGTGTGATTTCCCCCCTGAGCAGGACCAGGGGACGGCGGCATTGCCCCTTGGGAGCAGTGAGCACAGAGAGCCGTGCAGGGTCAGGAGGTGGGCGGTGATTGATTGGACGTATCAGGGGCAGGGTTATTTTGAGTGCTAATCCCTCCACTCACTACCTGCTGTGGCACCGCATGCCCGCGACTGACTTAAAACAAGTGTAGTGTGCCAGTTATGAGGGATGACATTGAGCTTAAATTAACTGCAGCTGAAGGCCTCCCTCCCACAGCTGAAACACTATCTCTTTCCTAAAGAATGAAAAAAGGTTTAATTCATTCAAAAGCAAATGTATCAGAATGTGCCATTAGAAACATGCTACTGTTTCTAACGTGTATGGAACTGATGCAATATTCATATAACTGTGGCTCTATGGCTTTCTATTTAGTTTGCTAAATTTACACAAATGCTGCCAGAGACATCCTACAGAGTCATCCTACTGATATGTGCTGATATGAAAAGGGTTGGATTTCTGTCCCACATATACTGTAAAAAGTGAACATCCAGTTATTACTTTAAGGAGCTATTTCTTTATAATTTGAGCCTTAAAAATGATTTTCATTGGTTTAATTGAATTACCTACCAATCTATCTATAACTCCAGTATGTCTGTATTTTTATTGTTGTTATTATTATTTATTTATTTATTTATTTGGAGATCATTTAAATTAATAATAATAATAATAATAATAAATTCAAGTATAGTTAGACTGATAAATAAAATAACATATGTTATTTGATTTATTACACCAATTAAATATTTTTTTATTATTTTTATTTGTATTATTACATTTGTAAATCAATGTATAATAATAATTCAAATATAGATAGAATGATAAATTGATTATATAATATTACACAAAAATAATTGTGAAAATAATATATTAAATGTAAATAAATAGTAATTAAATGATTATAATCTCATTTATTAATCAATAACAAAAATACAAAATTAAATGGATGATCTTCATATTATACAATAATAATAATAATATATATATATATATATATATTTGTTCAGTGTATATATATACAGTATATATATATAATTAGTAATTAAACTATAAGCATAACGCCTTTGATTTAAATAAGACCAATATATTTCCTTGTTACCTCATGGAGTGCAGTTTAGTTACTTTAGTTAACTTTTTTTTCTTTTGTTAACTATTTTTTACAGTAGACATGTTTATTTAAATCATGGGGAATGTCCTTTGGAACATTAGTTTGGGAATATATTTTATAATGTTTAGCTGCCTGAGCTTCATAATGTTTGTTTTTCCTGATTTGACAAAATGATTGCATAACTCATTGTCTGCTTTTCATTCAGAGCTGTTTGGTTTCAGACTCTTGGTTCAGATACAGGTTGTGTGTAGACACTTGTACTGCAAGTTGTGTGTATGTAAGAATGTCTTGGCTTGTTGTCTCACTATATCACATGGTTTCATGTCTCGAGGAGAGGAAGGGTTTGGCATCACACTTTATAGTGACAGTGCACTTTGTGTCAGCGGGGTTTACAAGGCCACCTCTGCTGACCCAATATGACAAATAAGAGATGATATCTCTGGCAGAGGAGCCTTAAAGAGACAACCACACCACTTACTAAAACCATAAAGCCTGTTTCACCTCCAGCCAGGGTTAGCCAAACCAAAATGTCATGTGGCGTTCATATTACTTCTCTAACCCCAGGATCAAAACTCTGATTCTCTCCCTCTCTTTCTCCCTTTCTCACCCTCAGACTTTTTTTTCACTCCTACTCTCTCCCATTACCTTGTCAGTTGGGTGTAAAGTCACCACTGCCTGTAGTGCATGTGTGTGTCTCAGCCATCGATGACATATTTCAGCCAGCTGCAGTTACCTGTATCATCAGCCTATGCCAAAGATATGAACATACTTAAACATGATATATTCCCTCACACAACATCTACACTATTCAAAGTATTATCTTCTGTCCAATAACAAAATTGCTGTTATGTCTGACATGATGATTTGATGCAAAATTAGATCATCCAATTAAGTGTCTGTTACATGAGTTAAGAAAAGATTGCTTGAATGATAGACAGAATTGTAGATTGCATTTCCTGACTTGACTTAATGAATGCATTTACTGAATTTAAAAACAGCTTGATTTTAACTCAACTCATATCTTGACAAAACTCATTTTCATAGCAGAGTTGAGTAATTTATTGTTTATTAATCAGTAACTTGCATTTTTGACACAAAATTGGCAGTTAATTTGCCTATTTTTATTCCACCAAGGACAAATAATTACAAACAAAGTGTTTTTGAGCTAATCATTTGAGTTAAAGGGGTCATATGATGCGATTTAAATTTTTCCTTTCTCTTCAGAGTGTTACAAGCTCTTGGTGCATAAAGAAGATCTGTTAAGTTGCAAAGACTAAAGTCTCAAATTCAAAGAGATATCGAATCCGCCGCCTCTGCTCACTCTAGCCCTCTGGCCGTTCCTCACGCTAGCTCCCGGCTTCTGCTCACTCTAGGACACCGTGTGTGACGCTGTGTTACGTTGTGAAAGCGAAACTACTTTGTTTGGTCTTCCAAAAATGGACACGACTAGAAATCAGTGATTAAGTTGTATTTACAACACTGTTCCAGAACACTTCAACCCAAATATTCAGATGTGAGTGAGCGGCTTAACATTTCCGTCACACACTTGAGGTATTCGGCCAATCACAACGCACTGGATAGCTGGCCAATCAGAGCACACCACTTTTTTCAGAACGATGAGCTTTGTAAAAATCGACGTGTTTCAGAAAGGCGGTGCATAGAGGAGTAACTATAATGTACTGTATGTGGAAAATAATGTATTTTTTTAACCTTAAACCGCATAAACACATTTCATTACACCAAATACACAAAATAATGTTCTTTTTAGCAGGATCATATGACCCCTTTAATGGCTCACTCATAAAAACACTGGACCTGTCCCAATACTCACACTTGTAAATAATATACTATGTGACTA
This sequence comes from Sinocyclocheilus anshuiensis, assembly GCF_001515605.1. Taxonomy (NCBI): domain Eukaryota; kingdom Metazoa; phylum Chordata; class Actinopteri; order Cypriniformes; family Cyprinidae; genus Sinocyclocheilus; species Sinocyclocheilus anshuiensis. The sequence goes on from NW_015544158.1 coordinate 471,344, forward strand.
CTTTGAAACCGATGACAATGTGTTTCTTTTGATAATCGATGATAACAGCGTTCGTCCAGGTTCAGTTCTTCTTGGCTAAAGTAGCAGTGCGTGTCCAAACAATCAGTGCAGTTTGCAGCCCCTTCTGTTGGTTAAAAATAATCACTACACGATTACTCTGGTAACCAGCAGGCAATGGGTGCTTTTCAAATGGAAGGCATGTATCCTAGTGAGGATGCATCCTTGCTAGTCCAGTCCTTCTTAGGCTTAAAGCATTCAACGCTAGAATAAGACATTCTAGTAAGTTTGCATGGCTACGTTATAAATGTTTCCGCCCCTGTGGTAATAAAAATTATAATTTGAAAATACTTTATATTATAAAATATATATATTAATGCAGTACAGGTAATGACAACCGTTATTTGTATATTATGCACAGTTTAGAATTATGTGATTAATTTACAACTAAATCAATGCCTTTTTTTCTGTTTCATAACAATGAAATTGGACGAGCTCAATGACGATTCATTTTCAGCTAATTATTTTGCGCAAATTGTAATGTGAGCAAAGGATTGTGGGTGATTGAAGATTGTTTGATACACCTGATGCATCCTTTGAAACAGGCCAAAACGAAGGACGCAAAATGAAGATTGCCTTGTGCCTACTAAGGATTCTTCTGATTGAGACGTCCTTCTTTGGAGCTTGATGACATGGCAGTGGAGATATGCAGCCTTACTAGGACGCATCCTTCCAAATGAGAAGCACCCTATGTTGATCAGGCCTTGTTACAGTGTATTGCAGAGTGTTAAACGTGATGTAAAACAGGACAGGCCCACTGACTTTTAATCTAATTAATCAATCAGCGTTTTTGAACAAATTGGTTCACTGAATTATTGATTCACTCATAAAGGCAGTAACTTGATATAAAACTGTACGTACAGAAAGAGTCACTGAAAGTCCAGACGGCTAATGCACAGACAGTCTGTCTGAAATGCATAAAAACTGGCAATAACTATTGTAATGTTGTACTATTTAATTATTAACATATCGGCAATGCCTACTTGGCCTGTCCAGTTGTGGTGTATCTAGATAGACACAGGAAAAAGGAGATACTATTACTCTAATTGTTATTTAAAGTCAATTGTGCCAGGTTTGACAGCAAACCCACAATCTTTTCATATACTGGTGAAAATGGCTAGTATATGAAGCTAAATTATGGCTGTTATTGACACAAGAAACCTGAAATGAAATCATAAAATGTGATATAAAGGGTATATGATATCCTATCCAAGCTATTTTTGATATCTATAAATGTCTCTTTCCTTGTTTATCTGTTCATCTGTTTCCTTTCCTCAGGGTAGCTGAATGCTAATATCGATCCTCTCCTGCAGTACTTTGCCATCAATAATATGAGACTGATAATGAAAAGGTCTGGAACCGTGTTCAGATTGCGTGATATTAGCTGGCCTCTCTCTCATCCTCTCATGGACTCAGCAGTAGTGTCCAGAGAAAGTGAGATAGTGACCTGGCCGAGTGATAATCGATAGCTGCCCGCTCTGCCTGTATTGTGTTTCTGTTCTAGGGTTCTGTTTTAATGTTGCTTTTTTCCCCTCTTTGGCCTCATTAAAAGATCTGGTTACTCTCAAACAGCTTTTTAATTTAGCCTAATGATTTTTTGCATAATATAAGAGACATGTAGTAAGCCCCAGGGAGCGGACCCCTATCTTCAAGGTGCCTTTATTGTAAGTGAGCTTTGTGTTTTCATGTTTTTTTTTTTATTATTTTTATTCTGAACTAACATAATGCCATGACATTAAAAGTGACATGAAAACAACACAACATATTGTATAATAGCCTAATATGATGCATTAGTAATTGCAATTGGCTACAAGACATGTTTAACATTCATTATGATGCGATATCATTCACACTGTTTTCCCAATAACAATCAAAGGACAATGTTTCAAACTTAATTTGCAGTTTGGCCACATTAACAGACAATGGAAATTCAATAATTGCATCCTAAATTAGGAGTGTAGAGGATTTATTTATTTTAGCGCTGTCAATCGATTAAAAAAATTAACTAATTAATCACATATTTTTCTGAAATTAATCTCGATTAATACCACCTAACATTAAAGATTTTAAATGTGCTTTTATATTACAATAATTTCTCATTCAGTCTTCAAGTTAATGTAGAAACAACATAAAGACAGTATATTTTTAATATTTGTTTAATCAGAGATGGGCAGTATTTTAATTAAATATATTTAAAATAAGTATTTAATTACTTTTGAGTATTTTGTAATTTGTATTTTGCTGGACAAAAAAAAGCTAATGTAATTTGTAATTAAATACTTTGAGAGACAGTATTTGAAATACTTAAAGCACTTAATCAAGTAGGTCATTTTATTCTCAGATAATACAATATCTTTCTTCACCTGTAATAATAGTACTGCCAACTATACCATTATTATTATTGTTTTCTTTTTGTTAAGTTGGATTCAAAATCCGCATTCCCCCTCGATTTTGAATGACCATGATGTGTCTGTGCGTGATGGTGACTATTTGGAGCATGCAAGTTGTAATGCTGAGACTTGGGGAAAGGCTGGGCCTCGTGTGGTTGTGAGCATTAGTCAAACAGACGGGCCCAGTCCCTGATCATCACTCATCCCCACGTCCTTTGCTCTACATGATCCCTCCCTGTCATTAGTGTGTTTGGCGTAAATAATTTAGCTTTGCACATGTTTGGAGAAGTCATCCCCACTTCCTTTGCTCTACATGATCCCTCCCTGTCATTAGTGTGTTTGGCGTAAATAATTTAGCTTTGCACATGTTTGGAGAAGTCTAAACACAACCGACACTCAATGAGGCAAAGTGCTTTCAAGCCCCAGTTGAGAGCTGACACACTCACAGAAATGGACTCCAAACAACAAACAAATGTGCGCCACTTCAATCGGCCCAAATTAAAACGGGCTCTCGATATTCGCATGCAGACTCATTGATGCATTTCGTGCTTATTTTGGCATGCCGTTATCTACATGCATCGCATACTCTGTATTCCCAGTCATGCCGTCCTGCCACTCAACATGAGTCCTGCTTCTCTCTGTCTGAGAGCAGCACTCTTAGAGGAAATGATGGCTCTCAGCGGACAAAAAAAATAAAAATCCATCAGCCCTTTTTCTGAGCTGCCAGAGCTGAAGATTTGTGTAATCACCAGCGTGTGCATGTCGAACGAGGCTATTCCCCGCTGAAGAGCATTGTACAGCGGCAGTGGCGCTACAAAAGATGACATCACACGCAAAGTGGGTAAACACTTCTTGACATGTTTTCAATATGATTACATTAGAACAAGCAGCGTTTGATTGAAAAGCTAATATTCAAGCCATGCAAATCATCAGTCACAAGGAGCGCCATATTAATTATTCAATAAAACAGTCTAATTCAAGAATCAATGTTGGGACCGGGAGAGAGACGAGGGGGCTCCCAGCAGAGAGACAGAGGGGGGATAATAAAAAAGGAATAGGGAATTACCCCTATCTCAGAGCTGTGGCCCCACTCATCCCCAGCTGTCAAAAACAACTGCCGCACTTCGGTTTCATCTCGCCAAGTTTAAAGATGACTTTGGAAACACTTGATTTTCCCTACCAAACTCGTTAGGTCTTTGTACCTCATTAGTTGCGCTTTTTCTTTCTTCCCTGTTCTCCTTTCTCGTTGCCTACCTGCCTCTTTACATTTCCCAATTCCTTTTCTTTCCGTTAAAATCATCATTATTCACTCTAAGGCCTCACGCTTGCAGTTTGAAGTTCGGAATTAGGGGCTGTGATCTCCATCAATTACAAAACCAGGCCACAATTAATCCCAGGGAATTCATTATTTACATTCCCTTAAACAAACTGATCAACCGGCCCTTCTGTATGGGACCCACTATAACGAAGGGGGCCGGAGCTGGCAGGTCTAATCTCATCTAATACAAAGCTCTCTTACATATTCTACTGATGTAAAACCTCAAAGCTTGTTCTCACCAAACTCATATGGCTGATTTTTTGGGAGGGTTGTAAGGGTCTCATCTAGTAGTTCTGAAACATGCAATATTGATGTCATAATTGAACCCAGAAGTCCATTCAAAGTTGAAGACCATTAAGGAGCTTAGTCTAGCTTCAGTCCCCTAACGAGTATCTCCTGCCTTCATCTGTGATTGACTTGAATTGAACACATCCCAAAGCTTTCCTTGATCACACTTTCTAACTTTCCTCCATTCTAGTGCTGTAACCCAAATCCACTGCTTATTTGTGCAGTTATGTATATATCATTAATGACAGTATATACAGGAAGTATAATTAAAATAAATGGAAATCGTACAAATGTTCTTATTAGAAAAGATCTATCTATCTATCTATCTATCTATCATTCTGTCTATTGTTTTATCATTCTATCATTCTATCTGTTGATCTATCTATATTATGTATATATATTTAATGACTGTACAGTATATACTGGAAGTATAATTAAAAATATTTGAAATCGTACAAATTTTCTAACTAGAAAATATCTATCTATCTATCTATCTATCTGTCATTCTGTCTGTTTTATCATTCTATCGTTCTATCTGTTGGATCTATCTATCATTCTATCATTTTATCTATCATTCTGTCTATCATTCTATTCATCATTATATCTATCATTCTATTTATCGTTCATTCTATAGCTTTACCTATCATTCTGTCTATCTGTCTGTCAAGCATTAAAACCTTCAAACATAAGGACTTGTTAAATGTTTTTTAAAAAATATGTCAAGCCATCATTCAAAGAAAGTGGTTATAGGGGTCTGAAGCTATAAGCTCCTTAATGGTCCTAAACTATATAAACAGTAAACTATATGGTCTTTCAGATCTGGGAAAACAGAGATGTGAGATTCTCAGACATTGTATATCCTTGTTCATTATCCTACAAGGTCAAAATCGGTTGCTATTTTGAAATGCAACTCAGGTCCTCAGGGTCCTTATATAGACAAGGTCATTGTCTATGGGAGTGTGGAAAAACCAGGACCAGGGGCATTAGAGCAATTTTTTGACTAGCCTGGAGCCTCGCACACAGAGTTTCGTCTGAAAGGCAACACCACAGCCCCTCACTGTGCATGTTAAACTATATTCTGACTGTCAACAATCACACGTTTATTAAGAGCTACAGCCTCCACTGTATTTATTTCTATAATTATATCCCTAGAGGGAATCTCCATGGCATGTCAGACCTAGCCGTCTGTGGTATTCATGTGAAATTGTTTGTGTATATTGAGCATACACTGTTAAACTGAGCAGTCTGACCATATAAAATGGAATTGTACAGCTGGACCTACACTGAATTAACATCAGATTCACAGATATGGTATTATGTCATATTTCACTGTCAGACCACAATCCACTGAGGCTGAGTTATTGGCTTACTTCAGACTGATGGATACCTAGAACGTTCCAGTCCTTCACAAAGGAAAGTATTGATTGGTGTTGGCTTTTTATTCGCTCTCCATTTGTTGATCAGGCTTTGGGCCTGCACAGCATGACACATAACAGTCAATGCTGGGTTTCAGACATTGGTCAGTAAGTTGTACAGAGCATGTGGAGGAGAGTGAATACAGAAAATGGTGCTGATTGAATATTGGTAACTCATATGGACCAATGGCAATAGTGCTGCTGACTTTGCAGCTTTGAGATATTTTCTTATTGTAGCTCTTACAGAATAATACCCACATTCGTGTCTGAATGTGATATAGATTTACTTACCACTCCAAAGTGAGACTTATTTTGATTCTGTTTTACAAAACTTCTCTTAAATATTTATGTGATCCTACTCCAAAATTAGATTTATTTTATGTTTCCATTTTACAAAAACTTATTTATTATTTATTAATTCTTTAATTCATTCATTCATTCGGACCAGCATTATTTTAGTATCACTGAGACAGGATTATAATTTTTATTAATATTTTGATTCAGTTTAATTTTTTATTTTCTGCTTAAATTTTTTTAACAAATCATTTAATTATTTTTAATTAATTTAAATTCATTTTATTTTAAAATTATATTACATTTTTATTAATTTCATTTTAATTATACATTTAATTACTTTTATTTGAGTTTTAGTTTTAAATATTTTAGTCAATTAAACTGAATTAAAATGAGAAATTTTGCCTTTGCGATTAGCTGAAATAAAAAAAGTTTTTATATTATGATCTGCTAATGTTTATTTAAAGGAACATTTTTAGTTAACAATAATAACCCTCATTGATTCACTTGGATGGAAGGTTGAGCTTAAAATAGTTTCACTCCACTGATTTATTACTTTATTGCAATTTGAAACTTATATATATATATATATATATATATATACATATACAGGCTTTGTCTAATGTAAAAAAAATAAAAATAAATAAAACCATAATTATTCTGTTTAAGAAAATGGTAACTCATTAGCCCACTAACCTAACCAAAACACACACACACACATCAGAATTGTCAGCACTGTATCTGTGTTCCTCAATTTATAAACAAAAAGAAAAACATTTGGATTCTTCTTTTCATGTCTGTTCTTGGAAATAATTATAACGAGATGAAAGTGTTTAAATTCATCGGCATGTTCTCTGCAGTTCAGAAATGTCCCCATTGTCAAAAATGGAGATTGTGTTTTATGTGGCTGTCATCTCCTGTGCTCTCCCTGTCTCCTGTCTCCTCCTCATTCCCACGCCAGAGAACGGGAGCAGGGATAACAGCGGTAGCTAGAGGCGGCGAATTCCCTGACAGTGTGGCATGACGGGAGAGGAACTGTATTGGCATGTTGATACCATGCCAAGTTCAATCTAAGTGCCAGGCTCTCCCTCCTGTGCAACTGCATAGAAAATGGATAGACTTTTGCATAGGCTGGCACAGCAGAGTACAATTATTTGAAAAAAAAAAAAGTAAATATATACAGTAGGAGGGGTCGAGAGACCTGAACAATATCCTAACTGATCAAACAAAAGGGTCAAAATGGAATTTTGGACCCACAAACCAAAACAGGACTTTTGAACCCACTTTATATAGAAGTTTCACTAACTACTAACATTTAAATAAATAATTTGATACAATTATACTTGTACTTGTATTAAAAACAATACCTGCATGTGTATAATTACACTGTTGACTCTACTTCTACCCCTTAACCAGCCTTAAATATTAAGGGGGAGCTGACTTTTCACTTGCAGTCTGAGATTATTCATTTACTACCTGTAGGTCACATGTTTATGCCATTAAGTGGTGACAGGTGACTGTCCTTATGAGTGAGTCACCGACTCATTATTCAACGATTCATTCAAAAATGCAGAATCATTCTGGAACAAAACAGTTGAGTGAGTCATTGAATCAATCATTCTGCATGTTCATTCAAAACAATGATTCATTCAGGAGCACTTCTTACTGGGTGAAACTCCAAGACTTTGTTTGGAACTATTTTCGTTGGCGGAGCAAAAACAGAAAAAAAAATATCTATAAAATGTTATAAAATGTTAAAAAGTTACTCAATATTAAAGGGGTCATTTGATGCGATTTCAATTTTTCCTTTCTCTTTGAAGTGATACAAGCTCTTGGTGCATAAAGAAGATCTGTAAAGTTGCAAAGACTAAAGTCCCAAATCCAAAGAGATATTCTTTATAAAAGTTAAGAGTCACCCACGCCTCGCTCCTTCGTCGAATCCACCGGCTGTGCCGTTCTCAAGCCCACCAGCTGCCACTCACTCTAGCCCGCCGGCCATTCCTCACTCAAGCCCGCCGTGTGTGACGCTGTGTGTTTCGTTGTGAAAGCGAAACTACTT
>NW_015544158.1:479235-481221 GCF_001515605.1 Sinocyclocheilus anshuiensis
GGAAATAATGTGTTTTTTTAACCTTAAAACGCATAAACACATTTCATTACACCAAATAAACAAAATAATGTTCTTTTTAGCAACATCATATGACCCCTTTAACTTGTTGTTGATTATTGAACCTGTTGCGAATATCACCAGGATTGTGATTACCTATGTTGCCTGAGTGTGCTTAAAAATATTTTTTTTCTTTTTATTAGATTGTATCTATTTATTATATTTTTATTATTATTTTTCCTTTATTCTTTAAAAACCCTGTCCCTGGCATTGGTGGGTGTAATAGTTCATTCTATTTTGGAGTGCTTGTGTTTGAAAGTTAAGAGTAACCGGGGGAAAAAAAGATACTGGAGCCTGTGATTGTCTGTTTTGTCAGGATTGGCTGTTTAAAACTGTAAACATCATTTTCCTCTGTGCAGGGTCTGTGCGATACCCTTGTGTTAGCTTTAAGTGAATCCCCTGTTGCTGGCTCTGAAGTGAAAAATGTATTGGTTCTTATTTAATAGGAAAATCAAACAAACTGCTTATAAAATGGCCATTTATCATTCTCTGGCCCTAGTTGGTTTCCTGTGTCCAAGTGGTGAGGTAAATTGAATGTGTCCTTTCTTTTGCAGCTCAAGCGTTGCGAATGTGGTAATCAGCTGCATTCAGCTCTAGTTCATATGGGCAGAGAAAATATCAAGCTAAACATGCACACCACATTCCACTGGCAATTAATGTTCATTACGACTTCAAGGAAGAAAAACAGGCAGGTTGCTTTGTACAGAATTTTTAGCTTTTATTGGAGAAGTGATGCCAGGATATGTCAAGATATTTTGCATTATTAAATGTCCATGGATGGGCTCATACACCAAGAACTGACCCTATGAGCAGTGACCTTGCAAAACGTCAACGGCATATGTGATTATGCTGGAATTTTTATTCTTGTCGAATTGTCAAATATTGACTCGGCCCTAATTACTTTTACAATACTCTCTGGAACGTATATTCCAGAATATTCCACAGGTTGTATAAGTTCCTCTGTGCGCCATATTTTTTCAGCAATGCATATTTAACAGGTGGCACAAATCTCCCCATGCAAAGCTGTAGTGTTTATATAGCAAAAATTATAATGAGGTCTGTAAGGGGACCTAGTGAGGTGGGCAAGATCGCGGGGTGTCCCATTGGATTTATTTGGCAATGTAGTGCACATGCACAACACAAAACTTGTGCCACTATAAGAGAGGTAATTGGTGGACTTGATGCTGATAAAATAATAGAGTTAAAACAGGCCCACGTCCTGCAAATTCCCAGGAATGCTGTGGAGTTAGTGAAACCATATGAAAACATAAAGCACACATTCCACAAACTCATTAAGCAGCACCAGCAGCAGTCATTCATCATAGGCCCGTATGAGAAGGCTTCACACCCTTGGCGAAGACTCCGGAGGGAACCAGACGGAGCTCGTAGGTTAATGAAGGAAAGAGGGAACTCCGGCAAGCCACAGGCATGGCTCGCTGATGGCCATTCCAGATCAACCTGGCCCACTCGCAGCTCTGGAGAAGGGTATGTGTCAAGACACACAGTACCTCTACATTAGTTTCTACCACATGTTCGAGTCCATCTTCTGTCCGGTGCAAGAATAAGTTGTCATTTAACAGGAATGTCCACATGGACTGTATCTTGAATAGATTACAGGTGTGTATGGAGTCATTGAATACTTTTGCACTGCAGGCAATTATAATGTTTGGAGCTGTCAAATACATGTCTATACATGTATATGTCTATGTTTCCTGAGGATACACAGGATATTTTGAATTAGGGGAGACTGGGGCTAGTTGTCGCAAGGTCTATTTTTAAAGGGGTCATATGATGTTGCTAAAAAGAACATTATTTTGTGTATTTGGTGTAATGAAATGTGTTTATGCGGTTTAAGGTTCAAAAAACACATTATTTTCCACATACTGTACATTATTGTTTCTCCTCTATGCCCCGCCTTTCTGAAACGTG
>NW_015544158.1:481392-482121 GCF_001515605.1 Sinocyclocheilus anshuiensis
AGTGAGGTGTGCTCTGATTGGCCAGCTATCCAGTGCATTGTGATTGTCGAATACCTTAAGCGTGTGATGGAAATTTTACGCCCCTTACCATACTGTGATGCCGTGTCCCGGCCGGAGCGACGAGACAAAAACATTAAAACCCATTATAAACGAGGCATTTGTTGCATCCAGTGGGGACATAATTACTGATTATAATTACTTATACTGTCTTTTTACGCGTTGCATTGCATCGCGCTGCGTAAACATAAAACCATGTCTGCATTTGTGATCGGAGAAATGACGAACAACAAGCGCTACTCTACACTGCTCAAAACTCGCATTTGAATCATCAGTGGCAAATTCTTTAAATATGAAAACATACTTAAAGTCTGTGAGTCAGAACAGTAAGCATTGTAGTCTACTCTCCCAGGATCAATTCAATTCAATTCAAGTTTGTTTGTATAGCGCTTTTCACGATACAAATAATTGCAAAGCAACTTTACAGCAAATTAAGTTTCTACAATATTTAGTGGTAGCTTATCAGTGGTGACTGTCAGTTAATGTACATATGGCAGAAATGTACGGTTTTGTTGCAGAATACGATAGGGGATATATTCACACGTTACAGAAACGAAAATTATGGTGTATAAAATTGTTTTTAATCTTAATTTTAAGATAAAAAATAGACAATCAAGAATGAACTTGATGGAGCTCAAACTCAAAACACACGGCAGCAACAAACAGGAAGTG
>NW_015544158.1:482316-509414 GCF_001515605.1 Sinocyclocheilus anshuiensis
TAGTCTTTGCAACTTTAGGGATCTTATCTATTCACGAACAGCTTGTAACACTCCAAAGAGAAAGGAAAACTTGAAATCACATCATATGACCCCTTTAATTAACTAGAAGGTTTTAAAAGTCAAACTACACAGTTCTCTGTTTTCTTTAGCAGTGCTTTTGTATGTATATACACTTAATTCAAGAAAGATAATTTAAGGACTCTGAGCCAAAATTATAATATTGTCATGTCTTTGCTATAGCTGTAACAAGTAAGCATAATAAAAACCACCTGGCAAGCATTCAGGAAACTGTTATACTGTTCATTGTAAACAATGAATATAAATTATAACTGAAAGGTTGAACTGGGTATTTTTCATACTGTTTTTTATTATTATTATTATTATTATTTACATATAATTAAAACATTCATACAGTTTAATGGCAGTTTCCATTGTGACAACATGCCGCAATATTGATCAACATGGGTTCTTAGGCTTTAAAAGTGGGTATGTTCAACAGCTTTTTTAAATCAAGACTTTAAAGTATGTGCTTGAAATTAACTTTCAAAAATAAATGAGAAATTTCACTGCATGGAGTAAAAATGTGACAGCTATCCCTGTCTCCGCTAACTCTCATTTCTATTTATAATATGTATTTAGATCTTTGCAGTTTTAGAACATTTCCAGCTTTTTTTTTTATTATTATGTTAAATGTTAAATGCAGTATTTGTTGACTGAAACAATGAATTCATATTTTTGTATGGTACATTGTACTTTTTTGATGTTGTCATCAATTGTTTTGGTGGTTAATGAACTATATCTTTTTTTAACAGTGGATATATTCAACAGCTTTCTGTAATCAAGTCTTTAAGGTATGTGCTTAAAATTAACTTAAAAATAAGTGAATAATTTTCACTAGAGTAAGAAGTCCCTAGTGAAAAATAAATATACAAAAATGTATTTTAAATACATTTATTTCATGCTAAATATACTACAAATACATTTACATGTTTATAATAAAAAATACCCTGCAATTGTACTTTTGGTATACTAGACTTATACTAAAATTCTGCTAAATTAGAACAACTAATTTTGTACTTAATACATTTTAATTATGAGGAAGTAGTGCTGAAGTCCAACTAAAGATATACTGAAGTATATTTGATTGTGCTGAACTTTTGCAAGTATACTTTAGGTACACTTTAAATATCTTGCATTTATAGACCAATATTATTCAAAGATCATACAATACTCATCAATAGTGACATTAAAACACATTTTAGGCTTAATATTAAGAAATGTGCATTGTGCACAAGACGTACTTCATATAAAGTTTAATTATAATGGTAACACTTTACAATACTGGTGCACAAATAAGCATTAATTCATTCTTAACTAATGCACAGATAATCATGAGTTAATGCACGAATTAATAAGAACTAAATCATTAATAATTACTACATCATCATTCTTAACTAATGCACAGATAATCATGAGTTAATGCACGACTTAATAAGAACTAAATCATTAATGATTACTACATCAGCAACTAATAAAGAGTCTATATGATTAATAGATTAAGTATTATATGAATTGATATTAATTAAAAGTGTCAGCATGTATTAATTCCTTAATAACATATAGTATTAACTAATTATGTAAACTAATGTGTTAACTACCACAATGGGTTTCAACTTCAAGTTGTCTGCATTAATTAATCATTAGCTAATGATTTGCAAAGATATCATTATGTTGACTTCATTCATTTTGATTAATGGTTTAGTTCTTAATTAGTCGTGCATTAACTCATGATTATCTGTGCATTAGTTAAGAATGAATTAATGCTTATTACTGCACCCATATTGTAAAGTGTTACCATTATAATTTTTATATCAGTAAGTCTCGAGTGATGTCAGTAAATATATTGATAGATTTGAACTTAAATGTCTTTCAAATTATTTTAATTTTTTACTAGTGGTGCGACAACAAACTCCAGTCTCTCCTACTGTAACTCTCATTTTTGCATAGCTATATCTGTCTTTTTTTTATTTCCCTCACTCTTTGAGAGAATCTATCATCGGATATCATGGAATTAATTAAGTCTAGTCACAAAAGGCTTGTCCAAATTCGGTTGTTGTTGCAACATAAATAAGCAGGCTGTAAGCACCTCATAAACATTGTTTGGAAATTGGAAAGAACAAACATGGTAAGAGGCATGATGATGAACAGCTCATGGTTTGCATGTTGCCCTGCTAGGTCACACAATTTTGTTTCTTTTTACCCTTTTTTACCAGCCTTAATGCTAGTTTACAGCCAAAGGGTAATAACTTCAGAATACGGCGTTCTTTCCATGCAAGTATGAATCTCAAATAGCCAGGACCCAAGTCCATTGCAGCGTATACTGAATCCTAATGGTCGGCTAAGAAAGCCTGACAGCAATACTTGACATGGGCATTAAATCATTGCCCCAAGGAATCCTCCATCCTGCACCTCCTGACAGGAACACTGTCATCTCTGCCAGGGCATTTCCTATGCCTCTTGACAACACTGGATCTGAATTAGTCATTGCATTAGATGTAAATTGGTGCTGTTCAAGGATAATAATGAGCACCAAGATACATGTCGGTGTCACTGACATGACGCCATTTTGATACTGTCTCCCACCGGTTTATTATGTCTAATGGTATTCAGGCCGCGGCTGGCCTGAAAGTTTATTTTCAGTTTATGCACTTGTATTTTTGTGTTTGTTTGGACACTTCTCAGCACAAAGTGTCCATAGCGGAGCTCTTCTCAGAGGGTCAGTCTGGCAGTGTTTATCCAGCTGTCTGCATGATGGCTGACGGCTTCCCACTTGACATGGTTTGGCATTAAGGCTGACTAGCCAACAAGTCCGACTGCATGGGCAGCTCCATGCCACAAACTGGCATCACTACCTCTGCGAGGTGAGACCAGACTATAGCTGTTGGCACTGCATTATTCATGCGCATATGATCTCAGCCATATCATTGTTGGCTTATGTTTAAATATAACCTATAAGTCATGCACAAATATACGTATGACACTGTTCCGTTGCCTTTTTTTCTGCACCAAGCTGGTTTACGAGCTCTAGTGGTTTAATGTAGATGACTGTGGGTTATTATTAATTAGGCTCAAATTATAACTAAGTGCAGTGTAATTAAAAGCTGATAAATATTTGATGCTATGTTTTTATGATAATCGCAGCATCGTTAATATGTAAGCAATGCTGAATAATGCACTGTGAAAATGATTATTTCAAATTGTTTTTGGGGGATTTTTTAAGGTTTTTTTTCCCTCCGTCGAACGGCTGACAGACACACTTTTTCATTGAAAAGAATGAAGGGCATAAACCGATGGTTTGAGCGAGATGGACAACATGTGCTTTATATGGAGAGAGGGAGGTCTTCCTGCCAGACTCCTAATTGAGGCCATTTAGCAAACATACATTCAGGAGGCTGAATGCTGAAGTATGAGCCAGAGGCTCTGTTGAACCATTAGCATGTATTCCCAGTTGCTCAAGTTAGCGAAGAAAAAAATAGAGGTCTACCACTGAAATAATGTCTGCCAATTACCGTAGTACATAGTAGATAAGGATGTGTTTTACAGCTGAAAACTGACAAAATCTGCTGGTGTGAGAAACCGCCTCAGCGCTGGGAGTGGAGACTGTGATCAATATCGGTCAGCCTTATCCTCTATCAGGCTTATTCAGTATTCAGCTAAGCGTCGAGCACTGTTTTCGTGCACTGTAGCTCATAAACAGAGTCTTTATAGGTTTTAAATGCTTTTTTTAATAAAATACGTTCTCCAAGAAGCCGTTCTGCTTGTAAAATATAAAATCCGTGTGGCCTCGTAGACCGATGCCATGCTCGGGTAGAACTGAGGTAGAGCGCTGATGAGTTCCTGGGAGCAGTCAGAGGGCAGAACATGACTTTTGTCAGATTCCCAAATGGAAGGGAAAAATGTGTCCAACGGTGAACAAAGGCGATTCGTCTCTACGGAGTCTGCCCCCACATGATTTCAGGTCTAAGTTGTCCTATCACATGTCTGAGTTCATTTCGTGCAACAGTGCAAGACTATGGCAGTTCTGTCAGATTTATGTTGAAGTTGTAGGTTTCAATTCTGGAGATTCATTTCTGCAGGCTAGCACATGAGCACTTGAAAAGCTGTGAGATCTCCCCTTTCAAACATTATCATCCATGTATAGATTTTCTTCCCTGACGGCCGGCATTTGAAGAATTTATTTTTCTCGCTAATTACATGACAATATGATGGATTTTTTCCCCCAATGCAAATGCAGAATCAAGTAGATGGTACGGAAAAAGGTACGCTCGCTCTGCCCTTTATGTGTGCATTCCTGGTGAACGTGCTGATTGTGTTGCCTTGTTTTTTTTAGATGTTGCTGAGCTTTGAAATCCCATCCTCTTGTGTCTCCTGCTGTTTCCCTGTGTTTTAAGTATCAGTCATACAGGTTAGGTAATGCACAATAGTGACTTGGATGGCATTGCGTTTATGATGGAAAAACTTATTCTCTTCCAACTCTAGCACTCAGTGTAAGTGAAATTGACATGTCTTTCAATACATGCTGAAAGTGTGTTATTGAAAGAGACATCTTTTATTCTCTAGCCCTTGCATCACATTCACTTGGCCACATACTCTGATCATTGTTCTCCGTAGGGGAGGCAGGGCAAATTCAGCAGACTGTTACACTATGTGTTCTAAAGTTTACTTTTTTGGCAGAAAAGTTCACTGCTTTTTTTCTGAGCCGTTGTCAATATTCAGTCTCTGTTTTAACATGTGAAATGGGGTCAACACATATGATAGACAATCATGCATACAGTATAAAATAAGAAGCCTGTACACTGCCTAGATTCACCTAATATTTGAGCATTTGTGAGAGCCAAAAGTTGACTTTGGACTTTGAAGGTGCCCTTTTGAAACTAATCCTATTCAGAGGCGCAATTATTTAAAACCTTTTTGTTTTATCGTTTGTGTTCATTGTGCACATTCCAAACAACTCCTTCAGAGTTCAAATAATCTTCAGATGTGTATAACGCACTATTAAATATGTACAATGTACATACATATATAAGCTTGGGGTCATAAAATGTTTTAATTTTTTTGAAAGTCTGTATTTATTTGATCAAAAATACAATAAAACTATAATATTGTGAAATATTACTACAATTTAATAACTGTTTTCTATTCAATAGTTCATAATAGAGTTTTTATAGGTTTTAAGTGCTTTTTATACAGTAAAAAAATACATAGTGCAAGAAGCTGTTGAGTCATTAGTCTTCATTGACACATGATTCTGAAGAAATCATTCTAAGATGCTGATTTGGTGCTCAAGAAACATTTCCTGTTATTATCAGTGTTGAAAACAGTTGTCCTGCTTAATTTTTTGTAGGAACCATGATACATTTTTTTTTCATGTTTCTTTGATGAATAGAAAGTTCAAAAGAACAAAATGTCTTTACTGTAATTTATCACTTTAATATGCCCTTGCTGAATAAATGTATACATTTCCTTAAAAAAAAAAAAACCTTACTGACCCCAATCCTTTGAACAGTAGTGTTTATAAGACTGGGAGAATATTATAACAAGAACATGCTATGTGTTGTTTTCTCTGGGGATGTGCCTATATTTGTATGGTAAGTACCATTTTGCAGGTATTTGCACTATTTCTGTGGGTGAAAGTTGTTGCTTATTGACATTAATCTTTAATTTTTCTGTTCCTCTTATGTTATCATATTTTTCTCTGTAGCTAACAAATGGATAACCTTTATATGTCTGACTTTAGACTGACCAGTTAAAACTTCATGTTGTTTTACAAATTATATAGTTTAGTTTATGTTTTGAGCTTGGGTTAGAGTTAACCCCGTTCACACTGACAGAGATGATATTGCTGGAGGTCACCAATGCATTATGATGTCAGCCGTAGGCGGCAGATCTGCACTTGGTAGTTGCTGTATAACATTTGCTGCTGCTCATTTGCATGAAGTTGCATAAAGTGGTCATGCCACACATGTCACCAGAAATAGCCAACTCTCACTGAAAAAAAAAATGAATGGCTTGTTGCTGTAAATTGCTGCCATTGTGAATATTCCTTCTGATTTGATTAAAAAAAGATTGATATGTATTTATTCTAGATGCGCTGTAGTTTGCACAACTTACTAATAATTTAGGAAATCTTTTTTTTCATACATATATGTAGTGAGAAATTTCAGTACCATCTGGATGGTCCTTCTAAAGGCCTGGATGTGCAGGTGTGGCAGGCAGCGCATGAGAGTGATGGATCTGGAACTGGAAGCAATGAGGTGAGGATGGGGCCTCGTCTCTCTCTCTGAGATGTGCCTGAGATGCTGATACAGGAAAAATCTGACACATGTCTTCCTCACGCATTTTAATGAGTGTACTGCTTCTGTGAAGCTATTAAACGAAATTCACCATTTGAAAGTGAATTTTAGATTTCCGGTCAAAGCGCTCTCTTCCAAGTATGGGTGAGGGGATTGGCGATTGTCGAGTGCCCCTCTCCTACCCCCCAGTATCCACACTAGAACCTCTCACACACAGCATGGATGATCAAAAGAGGCCAACGGCGGACGACCATTATGCCAATGACACTTTGAGTAAGAGTCTGGAGAACAAAATGACATGACAGCCATTAGGGTTTGAAAGTGGGATTTTAAAGAGAGGCTGAAGGATGAATGTCAGGAGGGAATCAAAGGGAGAAAGTTAAATCTTCATAACGTTCGCTGCTCTCCATGAAAAATAAGTTCTTTGCAAACTAGCTCCCATTCAAGTCCAAAAACACGAAGACGAGTGTGTCCGTGTAGAATAAAGCAGACGAAGAAGTTGAGTCTGGAGGTTCAGACATGAAAGCTAATAGGGCAACGAAACTCCATTGTGCTGGTGGTTGATCATTAGTGGACAGGTTTTTTCATCAGCGAGAGGACATGCACAACGATACGCGGTGCGCAAGTATCAGGATCTCAAATGATGTGCTGGCTTCTAGACATTAAGTTACAGAGAAAAGAAAACATTGCCAAACAAAATTGCCAAGTTGAAAATCAATTGGATAGAACAACGAATTCTGAGCTGTGTCCCCGGGCCTTTTTCTACTTCTAAGCCTCCTTTTTAACTTAATTGCCAACAAAATCATAGGCCTCTGCGTTCCGTAATGCCGTTTGTGCAGTTTCTAATTCCCCTCCTCAGTCAAATGCTACATTATGCCAACGAATGTGGCTGATCAGCTGGATTTTTTTGGCACTGTCCATGCGGCTCATCTCTCCCTGCCAGCGCAAGGAAAAATGCATCTAATGTGTCTCCATGTCACATAATCAAGGATTTTAGAGTGTAAATCTTTGATCTGGGAGAACATTTTCTGATAGGATCAACCCCCCACCCCCCTCTTGGCTGAAGTCTTCTGATCTCCCTCCAATTACTGGTGTCAAATGAGTCTGTTTACAGGCTGATTGGATGAGAGCTGTACTGACAGTGCACCTCCCTCTCCCTGGAAAGCCTCATTCCGTCCTCGGCCACCGTCGCACCGATGGCGAGGGCCCCGGCACACAGCTGGAGCTGTTTGGAGCCTCTTCAGAGCCAGTTGTAAGGCGGCCAATTCGGGGTCTCGAGGGCCTTCCATCTGGTGTGACAGGGCAGGCTCTGGGGCTTGGCTGACAGAGCGAGAGAGCCCACAAACCTTACAGAGCCTCACAAATCTTTTATTTATCGGCCTGCTCGGCTCACATTTGCAGTAGTTAGTTAATATGCAGACTGGGCTCCAGGACTTCAAATGGCGCTGTGGAGTGAAGCTGACTGGAGTTTAGGGGTGTGAAGGTGGGGGCTCCTCAGCCAGGCATCCCACTGAGAACTAAAGCGGGGAGGAGGTCACTGTCCAGCTGCAGGGGAGATCTGGGGCTCTCGTATTCAGCGGTCTTTATATTCATAGCTACCATTATCATCATCATCATCATCATGAGAATCCCAGCTTGCTTGCGATGCAAAGGACATCTTAAGAACCATATGACTTGCATCATCACTGATTTTTATGCTGTTTGCTGTGCCCTTAAGGGCAACTCCTGAGGAATTTGTTTTTACACGCAACAAACGAAGCCCGCAATTAAGGCCTCTTAATTATTCCAGACTGACATAAAGGTAATGCATGCTTTAAAGGAATAGCTCACACAAAAATGAAAATTGTGTCATCATTTATTCCAAACCTGTATGGCTTTCTTTTTTCTGCAGAACACAAAATATTTATAAAGATGATCGAAATATGTTTTATTTAGATACAGTGAAAGTCAATAGTGTCCAAAGCAACACTGAACCTCATTGACATTTATTGTATGGACAAAAAAACAAAAAAAATCAAAATGTATTCTTTTGTGATCCACAGAAAAAAATAAATAAAAGGTGAGTAAATAATGACAGAATTTTCATTTTTGGATTAATTATCCAACCCACGCTTATTGGAAATATGTGACTGGCTACATTCCTTCAAAACCTGAAATACATTGCTCCATGTACATTGCGCTGCACTTTTGAAGCGACATAACCACAAGAGGTACTATAAGCAATATTTTTTTTTCCATTGCAGATGCGGGCTGGTGCTAAATAGCTTGTTCAATTTTCTCAGAAAAAGTTCAATGTTATTGTGGCAGCATTTTGTTGTGTATCACAAACGTTTTATTACAACCATGCTATTTGAGCTCTTTTTTTAGAGTGTTGCGACTCATGTTTTATGGGACTTGTACCTGAGGACTCTGCAATGTTGTACCAGGTGCGCTACTGAGCAAGTTTACTGCAGCAGAAAAGCCTTACATATGGAACTGGTTATGTGATGCAAATGTCAAAATGTATTAGTTTACAAATCATGCACTTTGATAAAATCTGTAATCATAATCAACCCCTGTAATTATAATTTGTTGATGTTTTACTGCCAAAGTATGTTTTCGCAGGGTTTTGCAGAAATGTAGCCAGATTCACAAATTTCCAATGAGCCTGGGTTAGAACTATTTCTTTAAAAGTGGTAGGAAAGCATGTGCAGTCCTCATTTGCATAGTCAGTGTCAAGCATTAGCATGAATTCTGGGATATTCCGTGCTGCCACCTAATGTTGTGATATGTGAGCACAATGTGAGTATAAGTAATCAGTGCTGGGAAAATATGTGTAAGAAGTCTGGATTAGAAGGAAAAGTAATGCTAATAATAGTTTTTTTTTTTCCACTCGGCAAGAAAAAAGCTCTGACTTGAGTCAAAATATTAACATTTTATTCTTTCACTTACTAGAAAGTCCTGTAAAGAAAAACATTCTGTTCCAGGGAGACAGTTTCATGCTAAAGGAAGGTCAAAACAGAGCTCCGCGTGACATTTTCTTCAAATTTATGGAGTAACAGCATGTCACACTGAATTGTCATGCGATGACACCAATTTGACGTGATGGCTCTTTACGGCTGTCCCTTTCCTGTCATATAGTGCATGCACAGTAGATACAAGAGTTCAACAAGCGCTCCAAAGGGGCTGTCTCATCGCTACACACACACACACACAGACATCGACGCAAGTGAATGCCTTCACCAGCCCCATAACGCTGAGGAAACAGACTTCACGACAAATTTATAAGATGTAAAATCTCCAGCGTGCACATGAACGCGCATTTTATTCAGTAGATATATGGTACAATTGCTAAACCATTAAGACCAACCACTTATTGGGTCACTGGGAATTTAGAAAGAGGTAAAACGGTGCAGCCTTTCTATGGCGTTGATGGGAACACAGATGCCAGTAGCACGTCTGTGCTCAGCGCAGCCAATCTCAGCAATTATTAACTAGGCTAGTTGGCATCGAGAGCACTGCTTAGGCTGTTCAACAGCTCCCTGAGCTCTTTAAGGAGCTCAAGACATATTTTCCAGCAGGCCCTCTTGAGCATCACTCTTCACACACACGCTCTCCCTCTCTCGCCTTGTCACTTGTCCCTCTCCTCCTTATTTCTCCGGTTGTGTCCTCTTGGATCCAATTTGCAACTTAGCATCACCCCGGTTTGCTGGTTTTCTTCTGGTCTTATCTTATCTTGTTACACACTCTTCAGGCTTTGTGGTTAAATTATGTATTAAGGTCAATGTCAAAACATGGAAGATATGTAATCTACAGGGAGTTTCCTTTTATTCATTATTACAGTGAAGGCTGAGCACAACTGTCAGAGAGCCGAGAATGTGCGCAGCATGGAAGCTTGCTGCACAGTGGGGCTCTTCATAGCCCCCTCTCCCGCCTCTCTCCCAGGACAGACCCCTTGATAGATTTACCCAGCTAACCCATCTCACTTAAAAAGTTCTCTCTTCTCTGCTCCAATCTGAAAGCTGTCAAGTGCACCTATATAGTGGTGTCATTTATATAAAGGAAGACGCAGGCACTTGAGTTGCGGGAAGATGTCATCCGTTCAGTTGCGTTGCAATCTTCTAACGGTGGATTTGCAGTTGGCTTGTGAGTGGGAAGCGCTTTCTTTTTGGGAGGATCTCGAGGAACGTGACACCTTTGTACGTATATATGTTTCAAATTAAACTTAAGTGACGTTGGGAATGGGACGTCTCCACTGCGTTTTGTCTGAAGGTGTACCGCTCGTGTGTACGTGACCCCCTGGCATGCTTGTGTCCGCTGTAAGATCCGGGACCCAGACTGATGGGTAAATCCCATCTCTGCGGCATTCTTTGCAAAAAAAAAAAACCTTGATAAATTTGAGCCAACTCTCTCTGGGGCAAGCATAATTATTTTCTGATTAGATTAATTCAGTTATACTTTGGTCCTTTCCAGAGCCACCGGCGTGCCTGGAAGAAGTGCACTCAGTCATGCTAACAATTACACAATTAGCTGTGCAGTGCAAACCATGCAGGGAAATTCAGCTCCAGCTAACAATCCACCCTCCTACATGCATAGACCATAACAATTATCATTTGTGGGGTTTTATGGTTCTCTGATGCTGATGGGGGTTGGAATAATGTGAGTTCACCCTGATGTTTAACCCACCCACTCCTCTCTCATTATTTCTGCTCCATTGTGAATACCATAAACGTTTCGATAACCACAATGATAAACAGTTGAGACCAAGAAACAATTGTTCCCATTATAAGGAGTGTAATCGAGAATATCCCTTTCTCAGTGCTTTGTAGATGCTCTTCAGGGACACATTGTCCAAATGGTCAACAGCAGCAATATTTTTTCATTTAGATTCACTTGTGAATGTGGTTACTTACAGAAGGATCCTTACTGGCTCTCATTATGTCTGTAATATAAAATCAAGCTCTTTATTTTATATTGTACAGACACTTTCAAAGACAATTACATCAATGTAGAATCTAATATTACCTGTCAATTACTGATTTTCATAATATCTTCTTTTGTTTTCCCCAGAAACAACTCCTGCAGGTTTGGAGAGATATGAGAGTGGGTAAATGATAGCAGAATTTTCATTTTTTGGTGAACTATCTCTTTAAAGCGCAACGTATTATTGCGTGTCTGACCACCACCTCACAACGACATTTGACGACACCATAAAAGCGTTTTAGATGTTTATGTGTTTGTTGACTTGAATACAGCCATGATGCAATTATAATGATGCAATATTTACAGTCGCTAAAATGCGCTCAATCCACCACCCAGTCTCAATGAGCCGAGCTTGTTCTTGCTCAATAAAGCGGTGCAATGCAGCAGCTCTCAAATGACACAAATTTGTTTCTAAATACCAAGTTTCTGACACGGAGGCCAGGCATAAGTCTAACATTTTTTTGCAGACGGCAGACCTCCTATACATACTTGATCTCATGACTCTCTGGAGCATTAGCATCTCTTTGTTTTGCTGAGTAGTTTGATGATAAACTCTCTGTAGCCGTGCCAGAATTCTCAGCAAGCTCACGACCCATCCTGAGTTTTTTTCTCAGACTGGACATCTGCAATGAACATGCATTTTAAATTAAAGTAAGATGAAAAAGTAAAAACCTTCGCATCTGGCCAAACGCATAATGAACGTAGTCTGCTGAACTAATCACACTCGTCTAATGCAACAAGACAGGCGATAGACGCCAGAGATAGGAGCCACGTTTTCTTTTTATCCTTGCTTTTTCTCCTCTCATCCTAGTGGAGTGATAGCACCATTGCGTTCTTAACCTCGCGTGTAGAGCGTGGAAAATAACTTGTGATTTGTAAGCCTAATTAAGGAATCCTCCCTGACCTGCACACCCAGGCCTCGTCAGAAATCTTACACCAGAGCTGATTCAACATGAGCTACACACCGGGCAGGACCCAGCACTAATGAATACTAATGAATAATAATTACAGGCTCTTTGGCACCCAGACGCACTGCAGGGACAAATGCTAATACGCTTTAAATGTACACCGCTAGGAATGACTAGCGGGTTCAACATGAGGCAGATTAGCCAAAGGGCCGATGCAAACTCAAGGTGAAGGATGAAACATTTCTCGCGGATGAAATTATGAGCATATTGGTTTGTTTTTCGGTAATGCGGGCGAAGCCATTGATCTAGTGAATTTAGGCCACATGAGAGCAGACGAATCTCGGGATGTGGCGCTCCTAGCGTGTCTGTTTGTGACACCTTTTAATTGGCAGCATTAGAGCTCATCAGTGAGCAGACTGTTGTTTGTGAGAGCGCTCTCTCCTAGCACTTTTGTTCTTGTTCTCGCATGGCAGGGAAATTAAACTTTGTGGTGTTATTTTTTTCCCACTGTTTATTCTTTTGATCTGTGTGTACATTATTCGCAGCTCTTTGAATTTAAATTTCACTGTCATGTTTCTCTTTTCATCACACTGATGGTTGCAGCTCTATTAATATTCAGCTTTTAAGTTACTGTAGAATGTTAATTAGATTTTCTCTTTTTTTTTATTAATATGTCCCTGCAGGTTTCCTTATCAAATCTTTTTTACCACCGTAAAATCACACACTTTGTGTCAATAAATAATAAATAAAATCACATCAAAAATAATAAGGTGTATGAGAACTATGTTTACATACACAGCATATTGCTTAATATACTGCATATATTATTCAGAAATTTTCACTTCCAAATCTAACTTGAGAAGTCATAATGCTTAGTGTGCTCTTGCGAGGTTAGTGCAATGCGGTTACCTTGTGCTTGTATTGCGGGGTATTAGTGCTAATGTGTGTTGCTCTGCCTCCCTAAATGCTAGTGTTGTCCAGCAGCTTCTCCTGTCCCATCTATCATCTTCAGCGGTGAGCCAAGGATTCTGGGATAGAGGAGCCACGTACTGGGCTGTGATAATGAAAGGTCACAAAGGGGGTGGAGTGTTGAAATTGCTTTACTTTACAATGAAACATGCTCAGCCCAAGCAGTGCCATACCCGAGGAACGCAGTCTGAAGCAGAGGTAGAATTTCAAATGGTCTCATTGCCACTGAGGCGATCGATTTTTTTTCAGCACTGTGCTGAATGGAAGACGCTGAAGCCCATTACACATTCACATGGGTTTTGGGCTGTCACATTTTGTGTATTTTTCGTAAGTGAAAATTATTTTTGTTCGTTGGCTTTTTCTAAAATCCTGTGAAAAGTTCATAGTCTTGATTAAATTTAATTTAATTTTCAGAGCTTACGGCAGATATAATCTCTTTGCTGATTATTTATATATATTTTAACTTGATTATAACTGGTATTTGAATTTGAAATTAACATTTTATGCTTTTGACATTTAGCACCATTTTCTGTTTTTATCATAATGCACTAATGTCAGCAAAATGCACTTTGTGTAGGTAATGGGGTTCCACATATTTATTTGCAAAATTAGCTTATATACTTTTATATAAATAAACCTGCCTTCAGTGCAAAGTATCAAAAAAATAAATACAAATAAAAAGTTTCTCACAAAAATATGTGGGGGGAAAAAAGAGCGGAAATATTTCAGTGTGCTCACTGAAGAAAACTGATACTCACAGACCAGAAAAAAATATATATATTTGCCGTTTATTATACTTTATAATGAACTGATTCACATCTTGCTGAGAGGTAATTAATACGGGGAAATCTTGAATTAAAGATGTAAATCTTGACACTTTGGCAGGGGGGCCGGTAAGGGACAGTAGTCTCCAAGGCCTGAATTATTCTTAGCATAGACCAATTAACACCATGTATCTTCTTTTATGTTCAGTTCAATTAAGAGCCTTTACAGTTTTTAAGTTCTTTTCTTCTTTATAGTTGGAGAGTGTCAGAAACACAGATCAAAGCCAAACACAGCGGTCCGTGCACCATAGGTAAATCTGCTTTGCATAAAAATCTGCATGTTGCTACAAAGGTTTTTATTCCAATTTTGCATGAATTAAAAAAAAAACAGGAAGGGCGCAGAAATGAGGGAGAGAACCCAAAAAGCAGTCTATTAATCTGCTCTCAAATCTCCCTATATCTACTACTCTGACAGCTGAGTACCTCGATAGCTCAAACCCCAGTAGACCGACGCCGGCTGTAGAGAACAATTTTGCTTTTTGTCATTCCACGACGGTTCCTTGTGTTTTATTTTGATTTGCATCCAAGACGGCCGAGGTTTAAAGTAAATGAATGGGCCTGAACAACTGGAGACTATCATTTTTTTAAACACTTGAGTTCCAGATTGTGATTTGCAGTTTATTTGTTAATAGTGATAAGGGATCAACAAGCTGTTATTTATGATATTTTCGGAGGCAACCAATAAAAGATTGTTTGTCTCTGTCCTCTTCATTCTTTTGTGCTTTATTTTGCTTTTTTTATTGGACTGACAGTTGTGTTTTTCTCACCACGGGAGCTTCACAGTTGATGTTGAAATTCAATCTCAAAACCTGTTTAGAAAATTACTGCAACTCACTAATTTTCCTGCTGGGAAGAGTGTCATGACTGTTTTATGCTTATATTTATTTTACGTTGGCCACTGTAGATTTTATTCTTAATTATGCTCCTCGGGCAGATGGATGGTTTCTTGAAAAGATATCTGCTGCATGCTGTGTTAGAATCATCCAATGATATGGAATGGTCAACATATATCATAATCATATTGAGAGATGACATCCAGGGAGGGGCACAGCCTTAGGGTGGATAGATGCTTTCAGGGCAACATAATAACACAAACAACCTGTTTTTCAGCACCCCTAATTGCTGCACTTTAATTATATTAAGCAGTGAAATATCAATAAATCAATGAGCAAATGAACTGGGCAACTATGAGCAATGACTGTTTAGTGTTGCTCTGTATTATTCTATTGATGTTCCACTAACGGCCGTCCTTGAGATATTGAATGCTATTCAACCCAGGCGCTGACATCATAATAGAAGGCAGCATTGAGCAGTCTGGCCGTGGACAGTCGCTCTCTGCAGCATGTTTTTCTCACATGTAGACATGCTTTTGGAACCCTATAGTGACGCTAATTTTATGAAATGTACATTTGGACTTTTATGTGAATATTAAAAGTAATTTTATCTAAAAAGATTTTAGGTTTATTTTTCATAGAATGTACTGTCCTTATTTATAGCCAACATTCATTGTGCAGCTGATCTGTCCCTGATTGTCTCTGTAAGAGCTGGTTATGGAACCATTTAATGACACAAGACGTAGGAAATTGTAAATAAATACAAGTGTAATTAAGACCATTGCATAACCGGAATAATTCAAGAATCAAATGTTTCAGCCTTCTATGTATGTATTCACATAAATATACAGGAGACCTGGACACACAGGAATGTTGTCACAGCTACAGTATTTTTAGGCATAATTACACAAATATTCGTTTGAATATTGTCCAAAACTGTCTTAAAATAATTACAATTTTTAAGCAGTATGGTGACATAATACGTAAATTAACCACTACTTATTAATACAAGGCTTAACTATACACTCTAAAAAATGCTGGGTTTAAACCTAAATTTGGGTCAAATATGGACAAACCCAACTGTTGTGTTAAATATTTAATTTAAAATTTTAACCCAAAGGTTTGGTTTGTCCATATTTGACTCAAATTTGGGTTGAAACAGCTCAGCATATTTTTTGTGAGGCTAGATTGTATCAGTATGTAAGTTGACCTGTGTTCTAGGACAAGGGTATTTTTCAAAAAATGTTGGGGAATGTTGTAATATTCAGGAATTAATTATTTAATAAAATTAATAAAATCATTATAATGCCTGATGGCCAAAATACAAATTCAAAATATTTTTGTATATTGTCATTTACATTTTTTTCTGTTTCTTGAATTGTTTGCTCATGTTGACACTACAGTGTCTACATGTGCTCAGCGAAATGTATCTTTTTTGGCCAGTAACACTGGAAATGTTAAATACCTAACTGTAGTTAAGATTTTAAGGTTTGTTCATTAAAAAACATGACAACTAGCCCCAGTGTGCCCTATACATAGCCTCAATTTTTCATTTCAGGACAAAGGAACAGTCAATGACCAACAGACCCTGTCTCACTAATAATGAGTTTGACAGGAAGGCTTTAATGTTTGATATCTAGGGATATGTAAAAAGTCATGTGAAAAAAACAATTTTCAGCTTGTACTCAACCCACTCTTTTTTAAGAATTTGTATGATGTGTTGTTATAAAAGCTTCGAAGGTTTTGTTTTTCATGGCAAGTTTATTTTAAGCCTGTTTTAGTGCACTTTCACCTTCATGTGAGTGTTTCTGACTATTGACAATTGCCATTTTAATCTAATGTTCAAATAATTTTTTTATAAGATAGCAGGCCAATTCAAATATCAAAATATTTTGGCAGGTGTGATTTCTTTGTTGGTTTGTTTTCCTAACCTCGGTGTCTCTAAGTATTATTAAGTAAAAATATTTTCTCTGTTGTCTGTTTGAAGATATAAATAGAGTGTACTGCCATCTAGTGGAGTAATTATGCAACAGCGTTTTTCAATTGAACTTTAGACACTGTATGTGCTAGTCATTAAACTTCTGACTAGCTGTTCCAGTGACAATATACACATTTTTTGCTATAATATTTAATCAGTAAACAAACAGGCTTAGCCTGTGAAAAGTTGGAAAATATCTCTGGCACTTGTGTAATCAAATTATGTGAAATGGTACTGTGGCTGAAAACAATTTTAAGAAAGCCGATGTTGATCTGTATCAACATGTGTGTCCTTTAATTGTCTTGCGATTTGAGTAAACAAGAACAAAGAACAGCGAAAATGAGCAAAACATGTTGCAAATCAAGCATGCAAATAAGAGGATTTATTCGCATTTCCTGCGCACACTAGCACGGTGGGAATCAGCAGGCTTGTTCTCGATGGCCCTCTTTTTCCCTGCTGTGAACAACATGCTCTGTCAGTGGTTAGCAATAACACAGACAATGGATTTAATTTTCTGTAGAAGGGCACGTGTGCAATATCAGACCTTGAATAAGCACGCACACACACATTTCTGTTGTCTGTGCCTCCCATTCACAGGTACAGACAGTTTAAGACATGTTTGTGATATTTCACATCTGAGTGATTTCATATGCCTACAGCCTCCTGCAAAGGCTCCTGCAGATGCAGATTTCCGAAGATACTTTAGAAGAGCAAAGCAGGCCATCACTGCAGTCCCCATTGTCTACATGCTGGACAGGTACACATGCTGCCTACTCCCAGGGTTGCTAATGTAATTGCTTTACATTGATTCTGTCCGACTAGACGGCTTGTTTTCATCCTTTTTCAGGGAGCAGTGCCAAGGCTTTAGCCTCCTGTGATGTGAAAAGTATGTGTCCTTTTCAGCACATATCAAACAGATTCTTCCTCACATGATACGATGGCTGAGAAGGGTATACTGTCCTCGAAAATATTTTTTACCATGTAGTCAGCCATATCTCTTTCCATGGTACCGTACATTTGTAACTGAAGCACTTTGAGTGGATTGACTCATGGCCTAATTATAAGAACCAAATCTTTACATCCTAGACATAATGACAAACGTCTCAGAGAAGGTGAGGTGGAATAATGTTTTAGGAATAAGACAGAACAGGTTTCCATGAGATCATGTGATCTGACAGACACAAGGCCCCTGAGCTGCAGACATATATTTCCATAAAGGGTTGAAATTTTGAAAGAAAAAAATGCTAGTAAATGTCAGAATTAATTATACACACACATACACATACGTATACAGTATGTGTGTGTGTGTGTGTGTGTGTGTGTGTGTGTGTGTGTGTGTGTGTGTGTGTGTGTGTGTGTGTGTGTGTGTGTGTGTGTGTGTGTGTGTAATGTCAGAATTAATTATACACACACACACACATACGTATACAGTATGTGTGTGTGTGTGTGTGTGTGTGTGTGTGTACGTGTGTGTGTATCCTTTTTTCCATTCCTAAATGGAATGGAAAAAAGGATACACACACACGTCCTGCGGGGGGACGATGTCTCTTCCGCGGCTCGGTACACTTTCAACTCGTTTTTTTTTTTTTTTTTTTTTTTGGGGAAGATCAACTTGTTTTTTTTTTTGTCTCGAGTAAGACACTGTATGACATTCACGTTACATGATTTGACTGATTTTTACGTAGAAAGGGTGACAGCGCACTCATTAAAAGAAATGACATAAGCGGTTTTCAGAACCGCTGGCCAAATTCAAAAACGAAACTAAAATTAAATGATCTTTGAGAGCAAGGGGGCCCCCTGGTGTTTCGGGGGCCCTACGCAGCTTGCGTACTTTGCATATAGGGAGGATCGGCTCTGCATAGCCTACATACATACACACATTACATACACACTAGGGGTGTGCGATATCGTCTATGATAATATCATAATTGTTATTTAAATGATCGAGTATACTGCAAAAACAAAACAAAAACACACTCAGAGAGTGCACTGAGATGTAGGTTAGACTTCTGCGCATGCATATTTACAGTTCACACTTTCACTGTGTGATTTAGTCTATTAGAATACGTTTAGAATTCCCCCATAATTCAAGATAAGTGGGGAAATATGCCCCCGTATGACTTTTATTTATATAATCTGATATAGTTAATATCAAACAATGAATACCGTTTTTTTCTCCAAATATCTGTACGATTTCAAATGTGATATTGATTTTACAAAACATTCTAATAAACAAGAAGTTAATATTAATTGACCTACATTTTAGACACAAGTTCCTTTTGCTCTATTTCGTCAGCGAAAATAGTTTCTAACATAGCCACAGCACAACTGTTCTCAAAGCGTCTCTGAGCAACACAGGACAGTAATGTTTTGTTACTAAATCAATCAGCTGTTTGAATTAATCGGTTGAATGAATGACTCAATGACTCACTCATGCAGTGATTTGTCACCACCTACTGCCGATTTTAGGTTTATATTTAAATTATTTTTCCTATTTTTCCCCAAAATCATTTCAAATATCAGCATTCAATGTTTTTTTTTTTAAACATCAAAAAATTATTTATGCATTTGTAACTGCAGGTTAACTGCATTCATGTCCTGCGTAAAACAGTCTGTGTAAATGCATCTAAATGCCACTTCAAATGCAGATTCTGTGCCACCTGTGCATTGCAAACACAAATTTTGTTGATACTGATTTAATTTGATTGCCCTATAGTGTCTTACTATTTGAATTTATTGGTTAGAATTTGACACAAAAGATGATGCATGATGCATATTAAGGTTAGACAAAAATTGTCCTTATAAAGGTAAAAATCCACATAAAAGGTAAAAATCAATTAAAATATATTGGAAAAGTTCATTTCTGTTACTCCTGCTAACCAATCACTGCACAGAATACATCAAAAGCTCTGAGAGTCAGCTGTCCACATCAGTCCTAAACATGCCAAAGTACCAGGTTAGAATTTGACACAAAAGATGATGCATACATTTTATTAAGGTTAGACAAAAATTGTCCTTATAAAGGTAAAAATCCACATAAAAGGTAAAAATCAATTAAAATATATTGGAAAAGTTCATTTCTGTTACTCCTGCTAACCAATCACTGCACAGAATACATCAAAAGCTCTGAGAGTCAGCTGTCCACATCAGTCCTAAACATGCCAAAGTACCAGCACAATAACACATTCAGCAAAATATCATCTAATTATCGTTATCAACAAAATTCCAGAAAATATCAAAGTATACATTTTTGTCATTATCGCACAAGCCTAATACATACACATACTGTATAATATGTATGTATGTAATATTCACATATGAATATATATATATATATATATATATATATATATATAGACATGAACCAGATGGAAACACTTGTCAGGGTGAATTTTTGAGAACTTTTGGAATTTTTATCACATATAGTGAAGATGCTCACAAATTACATCCTGCTGTGGACAAAGGAGACATTCTTTGGCAGAGATAAAGAGAATATTGCCTCTATTGAAAGATCACAGTTTGCTGCCTTTGATAAGACATCACTGAATTTTCATGCTCATTACAAAAATTATGTTTCAATGTGTGATTAATTTAATGACAAATTATGGCCCTTTTAAAATAATAATAACATAATCTCTCAAATTAAATGGTTATTATTAATACTTAGGCAGACAAAGTAATTCAATGTTGTATTACGGATGACAATTTGCCTCATGTTCAATTCAAGCTCTGCTTTTGCAGGCCATTAATGGCTGTTAATAGCAGTCTCTTTCATTTTACTGCAAAAGCTACTTATTTTCCTGTGCATGTTGGTGAATAGAATACACAAAAAGCAAGATTACCTGTATAATGTATAACTGTAAATTTTAACCTTGTCTCCTTTTTTTGTTGTAAATTTGACTATATAAACTATTGCCTTTTAGATTGTCCATTTTACAGCGTTCAGCTCAAATTCTTCAGATCATTCATATTCTAAAATTCTGAAAGTGAGCTGTGCTGAGCTCAGGCTATAGCCCTGAATGACAACCTTTATGACATTTAAACTGTATTTATACTTCCATTGATTTTCATGATGCAGAGGTGAGTTAAATTCTCAATCTCCATCTTGTCACTCACATCAATGAGATATTACACTACAGTAAATACATGTGAACCACAACAACCACAGTCTGCCTGAGCACGGATCCACTGATAATTATGATGGGAGTTATTGGACTGATTCTTCACGCAGTCAAATTGAATGCCTTCTAATCTTCTCCTGCTTTTTCTGAATTATTCAAAGAGATCTTGAAGCAATAGAGGCGTCTCGACAGCAAGCAAAGCTCCCTATGAGAGAGCTTCAGATAATGTGAAATGAATGATGAAATTCTGGGAGCTGAAATGTAAGACTGATGTGATGCGTGTTCAAAGGTGGGACCCGGGTCCCCAGGCCCCTGGGGGGCTCAACCAACCTCTTTTTAACCAGGGATGAATATGCTGTACCCTCTTTGGCAAAATTAACCAAAATCTATTTCCACATTCACATGGCATGCGGGCATGTCAGGGAAAGAAAAGGCTCTTTGTTCAGAATTATGGGGGAATCGCATGACTTTTCATGCGAGGAAAAACCCTAGATTGAAATCTCAAGTCAATTAATAGATTAAACACATTTTTCTAAAATAGGTTACTCATTTTTGTAGGAGGCATTTAGGGGGCCATTTAGTTAATGCATGAAATAATTCACGCCATGATGTAATGTTCATTCCTTTTTATCTTGAAAGGAAACTGGCTTATCTGCCTTTAAATAAAGTTAATAGCACATCAACAAACAAATAGCTTTAAATACTGTGATGTTCTTCGATTAATATTGATGACATGCTACTTGACCTTGGTACTTGAGTGTGATTAAATAAAACAATAAAAGGAATATGCGCATAATTATGTTTATAGTTCAGTACCTTGCTGTAAAACAAATATAAAACTTCTCTGTGAACTCAAAATGGAAATTTATTTTTAGTGCAGTTCTCATGCAACATGCTTGTAAATCATAACCAGCGCTTAAGTACAAGACTTGAAAGGTTTCCCAAAGTTAAAAGCAAAATTAGATGTTGCGGCCTTGCCTGGTGACTGTAGCCATAGAAAGATATGTTTCAGATTTCTGCTCAGCCATCTGATATATATATATATATATATATATATATACTGTATATATAATGCGTTTTGGGCATTAATGTACTAATTGATATAAATTCTACTTTAAATGTAATAATGAACTGTGTGTGTGTGTGTGTGTGTGAGAGGGTGTTCTGGTGAAGTACGATCTCTGCAGGTCATACAACTGTAAAAAGGTGTAGCCTGCAGCCATTTTTACCTGATAAGAATGTATTTTGCTGGTATAAATTGATATTTTGGTTGATTCAGTGATGCTAAATAATATTTTTCTCAGTATACACATTCCCCATATTCATGTTGAAACAGACACAATGTATTTTCTGAAAAGTACAAATAAAAAGACAGGTGCAACAAAACTAATTGATGGTGCTTGTCTACTATCAAAAACATTTTATTTTTGTAATTATATTGAGCAATGCAAGTTCCGTCCATACTGTACCGTTAACATCAGCATGAGAAAATCTCCATGGATTTTCAAAGACATAAGCATCGTTCCCATTTCCCATTGTGATCTCAAATAAAGTATCCAAACATCTGAGAGCAATTGAAGTGTCTTGTGAAATCCATTCTTCCCTCCAAGCATTGATTTATTATGTGAATTACAAATCTACATGTTTTGTTTTTAATAAAGAAGACGTGCTTTTGTGCTTTTATTAAAAATCATGAGGTACAGGGTGGAATAACTATGGAATAAAATATGTCTACATTTTTAATTAAATAGCCTAAGTAAAGTACGTAAAAGTATTCAAATAGAAACTTAGTTTACTAAATAATAACAAAATACTGCTGGGGTAGCAAATCAGATGAATAACACTTATTTTCTAGTTATTAGGTTAGTTAAATGCTGTCCAAGAACATTAAAGTACATATTGACACATCGTTTTTGAACAAAAATATATTTCCCTCATAGAAAAAAATAATAATAATCTTTAATTTGCCGATGATGGTGATGATGGAAAAAACATTGCATGGGACTGCTGAGTGATATTCCTCCAGTAACCTTTTCATCTTAAGACAGAAATCTTTCCTTTTAAACAGTGATTCGTTTGGAGTCGAGCAAGATCAGAAAACGTTCGCTTCATCCAGTGACTCGCATTATTCAACTCTCTATCTATTCCATTCAAACGGTAACTCAAACAGTTCGAACGCGTTCTTCTTGCGAATCGGCTCGATTGATTCCTTTAAAAGAACCACTTCAAACGAACGAGTCGTTCACGCATGGACGCTGCTCTCGCGATATAAACTTTTCCCGGTTACCTGAGGAAACGAGAGTTTGATTCAAAGTGTAACCCCGTCTACGATAGCAGCCAAAACCCATCCTAATAACAGCAGGTAGAGTAATGCAAATCAGTTAAGTTACCTTTAATTCTGTGGAGTTTACCGATTAAAAATCCGTTTCTTTATCTATGTTATGGAATACTGGCGATGTTTATGTAATTATTTACCCGTTGTCCGTTAGCTGTGGAAGTATATGCTGCGTGAGGTCAGCTAGCAACAGCAACAAACCAGCTTATTTTTTTCGTAATTTAGCGATGGTTGTGTTTAAACACTTTCTTTAGGTTTATGTGTGGAATTGTGGAAAAAAATAAGGTGAATTTAAATAAGAAAATATTTTCAGTGTGTTCTCCAGTTTCGTCCTCCGTGGTGGGATGTTTAGAATCCAGTAAACGTCGCAATACCATGGTCATTAATACTGTAAAATCATGGTAACGTTAGAGTAAAATGCGAAATCCGTAAAACCTTACTGCCATCGAGTTAATTACAGAAGAAGCGAACACCAAGTTAAAAAAACTTCAGTAACACTAAAAGTGGAAAGTTATGTTTTGGTAGGACCTAAATCACTATGGTAATTTTTGTAGAGAATAAATTAATTCAAGGAGCTTGGTTGAGAGAGAAGTAGCAGCAGCAGCTGTTTTATGTTCTTTTTGGCTGGTGTGTATGCATGAAAAATAAATAATTATAATAATTTCAGTAAATTATTTTCCTGCTAAAACTTTAGCAATTGTCAGATGTTTCAAATTCCACATATTTCCATGTGTTAGAAAAAATATATATTTCATTAACAATTTATGTGTTTTATATTTTCATATGCATTAATAATCATAATTTCTTGACACAATGGCATACAGTAATTGTTTAGTACGTTACAAAGAAATATTTACAAAACATAAAGATGCATGTATATAAATTGAATTAATGAGCAGTAATTTGTGAATTGCTTGGTGTGTGTTTTGACTGTCCTCTCTGCTTTATTCTTTAGCTTATTTTTATCTTTTTTGGGTGGATCTTGGCTGCATGAAGCAAACCAGACATGGCATCACCACAAACACTTCAGCCTGTCCTGAAGATGAAGGTCGACGAGCTCTTCCTCTTTTGGTTGAGTGAGCCAAGTACTCAGGCGATGCTAAAAGACTACCTGAACAAAATCAAGAACGGGGAAGAAATAGATCTAAGCCACGCTGATTTCAAGGGCACAAGCACATTGGTATTAACAGAAAACAACAACAACATCTTTGCCTCGAAGATTAATGCGACAGAGAGGATGACTGTGACCCTTGGTGCTCCGTGCAGCCCTCCTTCAGCAACCCTGCCATCTGCGAGTGGCAGCAATAACAGAGCGGGAGTGAATGCGAGGACCTTGCGATGCTCTGTCAGCACTAAGAAGGTAAAGCATCTGTGCTTTCACCTGTGCACCTGAGTTTAAAAAAAATGTGGGAGAGAAACAAAAATTGATCAAATAATTAATTTTTTTCCTTAATAAAGGGAGACATTTACATGCAAAATTAATTATTACAAAAGTACAACTTTAAAATATTACTGCCTCAAACTGTATTTAATAATTATGTAATTATTTATTGGCCTACTTTTTTTTTTTTCTTTGAAAAAAATGTTTTTATATACATTTTACATTTTGCACACATCTGTTTTTAGTTGCAAATGCACGTGAAAAGCTTACGCTGTTGAGCCCTGATTAGTCTAAAGAAATGTTTTATATTTACTTTAATATTAGACAATCTCAATTCTATTAATCCCTCATTTCACGCAAACATAATCGGATTTATTGTATTTTTCCACTAGTATTTCATGTGGTAAAAAGCATTTGCCAAATGCATTTCTACATGTTAATATAGAAACAGTAGAACATTTCAAGAAATGGTCTCATATATGATGGTCCTACACGTTTTATTAACAGCCAGTTTACCACTGAGAGAGGGTTAAACCACTTTTTCTCAGTTTAGCCACAAGAGGATGCTGAATGGCTTTTGCATCTTCTGGTCAGTGGATGTAGGGCTCCTGCTCTGGTCAGATGAGCTCTGTGAACCCTGCATGTCTTTTGTGTAAAGAAATCGTGTTCATGTGTGGCCAGTGGTTGGCGAATCTCTATGCTGTCAATCCCTGGAATGGTAATGACTCTGTCATCATGCGCTGTCCAGCGATGCTGGTGGACTTTGCTGCTGAGGTTTCAGAGCCCATAAATTGGATTGTGCATGGATATCTTTAATTAAAGATATCCATGCACAATCCAATTCAATCTTTCCTTTCTCTTTGAAGTGTTACAAGCTCTTGGTGCATAAAGAAGATCTGTAAACTTGCAAAGACTAAAGTCTCAAATCCAAAGAGATATTCTTTATAAAAGTTAAGAGTCAACCACGCCTACCTAAAATGGCTCGTTCTAACACGCCCCCACATACCTACGTCACTATGTGGGAAGATTTGCATAACGCCGCCCAAATGTTCACGCAAAGAAAGAAGGTGTAACTTTTATTCTCGCTGTAGTATTGTTGTTGCCGCCGCCATGTTGTCAAGGCACTGTGTTAAACACATTTCATTACACCAAATACACAAAATAATGTTCTTAAATGTTTAGCAGCATCATATGACCCCTTTAAAGCAGTGCCTCCATGATACTTCCTGCTGTCAGAATCACATCATTGTGTCATTAAATTCACACATATCTTATTGGCCCAATAAGAGGAAGCTGATATCAAGAAGGCTTATTCATAAGTAACATTGATAGTTCGATACACCTGTGGAAATGAAAAAGATTATGAGATAAAATTAGCTTCTGATGTGAAACGCTAGAAGTCCCTGTAATGTGGACACAGCACAACAGAGTTCATTTTCTTTGACATTTTGTCCGGTTTGTGTCTTTGAAAAGTCTTATTTCAGTCACATGCCAAATTTGTTCAAAGCTTGAGGAAAGATTCCTTAAGGATGACAAATAAAGTTGCATTTTGAGGAAAGAAATCTGTTTGTAGTGAATGTAAATGTGAATGTAAATCATGATGAGTAGGGACATTATCTGAGTCTGACTGGTGTGATTCTTTATTCTTTATAGTGTTTATCATTTCATACCCAGCTGCTTTTACGCTCAAGATGGCGGCGCGTTCACACGCTGCGGCTTCTCTCTCTCCCGACAGAAAGGTGTTTTCGTGTTTTTTGTCTTGTGAGTCGCAGTGTTTTTGTACGTATTCGTCGCGTCTATCTGTCTCTAAGCGCGCATACAGTCGTGAGTTTCTGCTCGATGTCGGCAGAACCACATTTTTAGAGTTAAACTCTGCGCACGCCGAAGAGCTGCGGGATCTCGGTCTGCTCCGGAGGCCCACAGCATCACCGACCCCCACTACTGCATCTCGCCCACAGCGGAGGCGCCACAAGCGGCGTGAGAGGAAGCAGAAGAGGGGTAAGCGCGGAGGTATCCGGGCTAGGCTAGCGGCTAACCCACACAAGCCAGCTATCCCCACCATCGTACTGGCTAACGTACGCTCTTTGGACAATAAACTGAACTACATCCGACTACTACGCTCAACTCAGAGGACTGTAAGAGACTGTTGTGTTTTTGTGTTCACGGAAACATGGCTCAACAACAGCGTTCCGGACTGCGCTATTCATCTCGATCAGCTGACATGCTATCGAGCGGACAGAGCTCGCGTCGAGGGAGGTAAGACCCGCGGCAGAGGGCTTTGTGTTTACATCAATGATGCGTGGTGCCGCGATGCTGTTGTGGTCTGCAAACACTGCTCAACCCTGGTGGAGCTTATGATTATTAAGTGCCGGCCGTTCTATCTACCGAGGGAATATACAGCCATACTGCTCGTTGCTGTATACATCCCTCCCAG
>NW_015544158.1:509527-512018 GCF_001515605.1 Sinocyclocheilus anshuiensis
GGACTCTCCCACTCCCCCCTCCCAAATACACACACACAGTCACTTTAATCAGTCTAAATAAGCTCTTTTTGCACTACAAATCATTATATCTGCACTGTTGTTTACTTCACTGGTTTGCACTCTATCTGCCATGTGCCGTGTGCTGCTTTATATATATTTTTTTATATATTTTTTTACATTTTACCTTATTTGTATAGTTGTATTTTATACTTAATCTGTATATCTGTATTTATGTTCTACTGTTAGTGTTATCTGTATGCACCAAGGGTCTGAGAGTAACGCAATTTCAATTCTCTGTGTGTATGTGCTGTACATGTGGAAGAATTGACAATAAAGCAGACTTGACTTGACTTGACTATTGTTAAATGCTAAGCAGATGTGTCTAGGCTTTGATTTCTATGTCCAGTTATTCTCATGTGCTGATGGAACAACTGTTGGGTATTTTATGTTTTTTGGCATGATACAATCAACATGTGTCCACAACTTGTCACAATGTATTATTTTGATTTTGATCCCAAATGTTCTGTTTTAAGAGGTTAAAGGAATTCCAGAATACAAATACGTTCTACAAAGTATTAGTCAAAAATTAAATTAACGTCATGCTGATGCTCATCGGAACAACTGTTCCAACTTTGACACAGGACAATGGTAAAGATAGCCTTGGTTCCACTGTGCAGGAATTAACTACTGGGAATTTGGCTTACACTTCGTAGGCAGTTTACATATTTGTCTATGGTGTAATACAGTGTGCGTAAACTCGGTCAGATGCTGTTAATGATCAGAAATTGGGTGTCCGTCATGCCTGACTCCCAGTTGCAAGGTGAGAGGTCATAAAGGCATGTTGCCTGGAAAAATATAAGGTAATTGAAGAAATTACGTATCTGTGTATTTTATTTACATTAAAGGGTTAGTTCACCCAAAAATTAAAATTAGCCCATAAATTACTCACCCTCAAGTCATCCTAGGTGTATATGACTTTCTTCTT
This sequence comes from Sinocyclocheilus anshuiensis, assembly GCF_001515605.1. Lineage (NCBI taxonomy): Eukaryota > Metazoa > Chordata > Actinopteri > Cypriniformes > Cyprinidae > Sinocyclocheilus > Sinocyclocheilus anshuiensis. The sequence continues at coordinate 510,513 of NW_015544158.1, forward strand.
TCAGACGAATCCAGTCAGAGTTATATTAAAAATTGTCTTTGATCTTTCAAGCTGTTTAATGCCACTCATCGGGTGTTGCATGCATCCATCCAAAAGCAGTTAAATAAAATGCACCCATCCATAAAAAAAAAAGTTGCAATGCCTGTGTCTGAATAAAAAAAAAACAACAAACAAAAAAAGTGCTTGTGATATTAACAGATGAACTACGCTCATATTTATAATTCCAAACAATCAGTAACCGACAGGTGCTTGGAAACGCTGTTTTGTACTCATTTATTGACGAGTCGGCTGCGGTGCGGCCAACTGAATGCGCTCCTACGACTTATTAATTTGTGGCCACTGTCCATGTTTCATTAATTTTGTTCCTTAACCCATTATTTAACTAAAATGAGGGAACAAATTAATAAATCGAACAAATTCTTAATTCATGGCCATGAAATCTTTCATTTCCCTTAGATGCGAAAACAGTGATAAAAAGTGAATGACAATAAAATAAACCTGCGAAATTAGAGGGTTAGACTGTGAGGATTTAGGAAAAGAAACAATGCCTAAATATTATTGAATTTGTGGAAATTCCTGACCAACCGGCAAACCAGAACAAAGCCACGCGCGTGAATGTAGGCTATATGGGCTCGAACGGCATCCAAAAGCATGGTTGCGATGTAACATTTTCCAGCTAACCAATTATTCCTCTAATGATGGTCGATTAAGCGGTTTAATTTTGGGCTGCGTGCGGCTCATGAGCAAAACACGTGCCTGTGAATGACGGTATATAAATGCATCATCATTCATTCATATTCATAATGTACAAATTAAGCTTTTAATGTGATTTAAACTTTAAAAGTACATTAAAATAGAAACAACACAAAGTTATTCAACATGGAAAGCAATAGAAATGTAGTAACTAAGTCATTTCCCCAGATAATTCTTTTTCAAGCCCTGGGACAAAATGGGATGCTTTAAGGAAAATGTATAGCCTATGTAAGCAATAGGCCTAAATAAAAATAACAATTTGTTTTCATTTAAAAAAAAAAGCGAAGTATATCTGGCTTAAATAATTAAGCTAACAGATTTAAAACAGAAGTGATCTGTTCCATAAACTCCATAAACAAGTTCACGGAAAGAAAAGGATGACAACGCGCATTCTGTTTGTTTGCTTTATTTTGCAAAAGCAGAAACCTTCTGTTTTTATTGTGAGTGTGCAAAAATAAAAGTAAACACTTTTGCGGATTACATCTTACTACAAAAATGGAGTTTTTTATGTTTCAGCTGTTTGATCGCGCCTTGCGCGCACACACCCCACATATTCTAGCACTTCAAACTTACATCGCAGTCTGTTCATTATCAAAATAATACAGTCAACCAAACATATAAAAGGTTACACTGGTCAGTTTAAATAGACCGTAGTATAACGGTCCACTCTGCTGTTATGCCAAGGACGTTTTTGCTCATGTGAAGAGAATTATCTTTTCCGTCTATATGCGAATGCGTGTAAAGTACAAGCCT
>NW_015544158.1:512680-534177 GCF_001515605.1 Sinocyclocheilus anshuiensis
TGTGAGGCACTTTTTATTATGGATGGATGCGCTTTATTTCACTTCTTTTGGACTGATGCACTGCAACACCCGCTGACTACCATTAAACAGCTTGGAAGATCAAAGAGAAATTTTTAATATAACTCCGACTGGAATCGTCTGAAAGAAGAAAGTCATATACACCTAGGATGACTTGAGGGTGAGTAATTTATGGGCTAATTTTCATTTTTGGGTGAACTAACCCTTTAATGTCTGAGGTGGAGAACTTGTCTACTTGGTGTGACATTTCTTTGTGAATTTAATTTTATTTTAGCTCCCTTTCGTTTATTTCTATATTTTAATATTCTAAAATGTATGCACAAAAAATACTTATACTAAAGAGGCAGTTTAGTAACAGTAGTTAGTTATAGCATAGTGGTTACGGTTTTGTTCAGTTGTGCTTTTTTTTGTTTTTGTTTTTTTTTAACACAATGTTTTCTGCATGTACCATCCCTACAGTTTGGTCTGTGTCTTCCCTTTAAAGCAGGGGCGGACTGGCCATCTGGACATTCTGGAGAAGTCCAGAACGGCCATCGGCCTGGCTGGTTCATCATCAAAGAAAAACCGACAAAAGGGGGCGCTAATGCAATCTTTTTTCGCTTATAAGAAACCGAAACTGACGCAAAGGAGTGTGGGCTCGTGATGGCAATCAAAAGACGTGAAGATAAAGGCGGTTGGGAGAAGCTAAAAGGAAAAAAAGCGAACATACGTCAGGTTACCTTTGCCCGTCTCTCTCACTATACACAGCATGTAGCCTATAGCACTATAGTAAAATCCCAGGTCCGAGCGTCCACTGCTATTTATTACTCCGCATTGTCTGGCATGAATATTCCATTCATTCATAAAGAGACAGCAGCGATTCTACAACGGGTTACATTTGAGAGCTATTGAGTTAGAAAATTGAGTAAATGAAGTAGCCTATGAGGTGATTAGTCTGATTAACATGACACACACACACAGACATATGAATACTCAAATTGAAGAATTCTGTTGTTTCAGGTTTCTAGATTCTAGGTTTATGTTTATCATTGTCATATACATTTTACATTCAGCTCTATGTAGATTTCAAGTATTTTAGTTCATACAATAATAAATTTATTTCAATCCTCTGTTGAAAAAAAAAAATAGAAGCCATCACATAATTTGTAATGGTTTTACTGGTTATAATGAAAATTGTATTGTTTTAATGGAAACTGTAATGGCGCCTGTTGTGCTCTACTGGTAATTGGTCATCTTCTATTCATGGCTTTTGTTAAAGCCACTAAATCCTAATGTAATATGTCCCAAAACACACTACAGGAAACCATTATTTAATGGTTAAAAGTTGATGGTTTGTAATGTTTGTAATGGTATTTGTAGTGGAAATCATTAGAATTTCTGTGATGGTTTCTATTGTTTTTGTCAGCAGGGTCACCATGGGTTTTGTGATGTTATAAATGCGATAGGATTGCCGTAATATTGTGAGATAGTAGCGACTGTTTGTAGTTGTGGTGGGCCTATTTGGGAGAAAATCCAGGGCCGTTTTTTACTCCCAGTCCGTCCCTGCTTTAAAGTATGGGTAATTAAAAGGATCCATTTTATCAGAAGTGTTAGTCCTTCTAATCAAGTTGTATATTAGGAATCAAGAGCATTTAGCGTACTTTGATACACATTTCTGCCTTGATAAAGTCTCATTTTGGTTCTTCTCCCTGTCTTTGTTCAGATGGTATGCAGCTGCAAAGGGATTTTTGACTTGTAGCTTTTATTTGGAAGTTTGGTTTGACTTTTGATAGCAGTTTATAACTCTTACAGCCTCCTATCTGAACAGTTGTCACATAGTGTTTATATTTTTCTTCCCTACAGCACTTGAATTGTAGCATGTTTGTTAGTGCTCCTCACTTTTGCCTTGCTGGTCATCCTCTCTTCAACCACTTGGCTTTACTGACTGGACACAGAGCTTTGTTTGGAAATTGGCACTGTCTGCACAGACAGCTGCCACCTCTTGTTCAGACAGATCTTTTTCTCGTTCTGTTAGTACCAGCTTACTCTGACAGTGGAGAGTTGTTTTACGTATAGCACAAACACTGAGCCAAATGGAGGGGAAAGTGCTGTTAGGAGAAAACTTTCCAATAGACCCAAATGACAAACAAAAATATTGACATGTTCACCAGCAAGTTTACTTTGGCCCTTTTGTTGTTTTTCTGCATTTCTTAATGGAATGATGAGCAAGGACTTCAAAAACAGTTAGTGAGAAAATTGGGCTTATCAAATGTGTCCAGTATCCTGCCATTGGATGACAACAGGAACTCTTTCTACTGGAATGAGTGGAAGAATGTGGACTCGATGATCTGACATCTAAAAATACTTATTTAAGCCAGGCAGGGCTTTATTTTTGCACCACTTTGTTAGATGCTCTGGCTCCAAGCCTTCAGGGCATATTTGCTCACTTTTATGGCAGATCAGTTGTCACTAAAGTCTGCTTTTATTAATCCAGTTAGTTTTAAAAACAATAATGGGCATAAGAAAGAGATTTTCAGATGCACAACGCCCAGCCTCAGAGGCTAAGTTTCTTTGGATCAACACAGTTGGAGAGAATTTATGTAATTGCAGTCAGTCTGGGAGCGGATGTTTGTTAAAGGACTGAAGACTACATTTGTTTCTTGGGATTGCCCAAACAGAGTATGTTGGGTCTTTTAATAGTCCTCAACTGCTTCAGCCATCATTCTTTGAATTCAATACTTCTACGCTGTGCTACTAAGACTTGCCATCTATAATAAGCCATGGAATGGCTGGAAGCTGTAGCCTTGGAAAGCAAAATAAACAAAACATAGGCAGTAATTCTTGTGTAGTTTTTTTTTCACCTTTCAATGAGGGCCAATTCAGGCTTTGTGTTCTGCAGTTTTGCTATACAGAATTTAAACTGACCATGGGCATATAGCTGGTTAACAGATTAATTTATTCAACCATTTTTTTTAAATATTGTTTTGCATTAAACATCAATTTAGAGCTTATGTACGACAAGTTACATATTTACACACGAGGGTGCTATAACATGTCTTCCCCTTAATGTGTTAACTGAGTGCTATGTGGGACTATTTATTGCATGAAGACAAGATGGCCTGGTGCAAATTCCATAATAGATATTAAACTACATTAAAGTTCAGTAATAGTGTTATTCCTGATCAGAAATAAACAACTATCTTTGTCGGTAGCATATATGCCTGATGTTGGCTAATTCTGCAGTTGCAGTTTATTAATAATAATTCTAAAATTGCTTAAATTATTAATTATCTAAACATATGGTGCTTTTTGAATTTGACATGTTATGTCAATAACAATAACAACACATGTTATACAGTGCATATTGTTTTGAGATGTTTTAATTCCTCTATATAGTGATTCAGATTCAGAACGGATTTGTGTTTAGTGGTCTGAGCTGTGAGCTCTGCACTCTGCACTATTTCTCTAATATCCAGCACTATCTCAGTGATCCCATGCAGATGATTGGTTGACATTACATGTCTCAGATGCAAAGTGCATTCAGCTCTAATCATATCAAAAATTATATATATATATATTAGAGGTGGGCGATAAAAATTCATATCATGATATGATATGTAAACACTGTCCAGGCGATATTGATATTATATTGTGATATAAGAAAAAAAATTACAGGCAACATATTTTAACCTTATATAACTAGACAAAGTGAGGGATTAAGACATAGACCTGAAGAGTCTTTTTTTTTTATTGTGCCATTGTTTTTCTCAAAAAGTGCAAACATGCAACATGAGGAAGGCCTGTATGAATTGAATTAAATTAAATTAAATATTGTGTGTTTGAGTAGGCCAGTGGTTCCCAAACCTTTTCTGCCAGGCCCCCCTTTTGTAGTGAAAAATATTTTTTTTTGTGGAAAGACTCTTATGCTCACCAAGGCTACATTTATTTATTAAAAATACAGTAAACACTGTAATATTGTAAAATATTGTCAATTTAAATTATCTATTTGAATGTTTTAACTAGAGCCCGACCGATATATCGTTTTGCCAATATTATCGGTTGATATGAGCCTGTTGCCGATATATCGGTATCGGCTAATATGCCGTCGATATGAAATTTTTTTTACAGAACATATAATGCAGATAAAATGCTTGAAATGGTGTAATTACTTAGTTTGTCCAGCAGAGCGCGCTCCATTGTTTGCTACTGGCGACCTGTATGAAATGCTTTAACGCTCCGTGGATGAATGTTCCGAAGTGAAATAAACTTCAAAGTAATAAAGTTGAATGGAAGTGAATTGAATTAAAGTTGAATAAACTTCAACTTTACTGTTCAGTGCACTGATGTCAGACTCATTTTGGATAATAAAGTTTATTGTTAAATTGTTAAATGCCCTGCCTCCATTACGTATCTTTGTCACGTCATTATAAGTGTTTGATCACCACATTTGAGTGATCATTGCAAAAAATGTGTTTATGTATATATATTCTGTTTATGTATATACTGTATTCTATATATAGTACCAGTCAAATGTTTGGACCCTCGAATGGGAAAGTGTCCAAACTTTTGACTGGTACTGTACTAAAATATACACGAAGAATATCGGCCAATATATCGATATCTGCCTTTTTTTACTCCATAATATCGGTATCGGCCCCAAAAAACCTATATCGGTCGGGCTCTAGTTTTAACATATAGGGTACTGTATTCTTGTGATCAAAGCTGAATTTTCAGCATGATTACTCCAGTCTTCAGTGTCACATGATCCTTCAGAAATCATTCTAATATACTGATTTGCTGCTCAGTAACCATTTTTATGATTTTCTTATGAATATTTGAAATGGTCCTTTGTGTCAGAGCGCTGGCGTTCGTCAGAAATAAAACGCGGCATCAGTTTACTGTCATGGATTTGTCTTGTCGCTATTAGAACATCACTGGGTTCTATTTGCTTTTGTCAAATCGCGCTGCTAGCGTCTGGTGTAGACACATTGTTTTGGTATTTGTAAATCTTAAGCATATTCATAATCTGCTTTACATTTACCTGGCACTGGAAGTCCTTTCACAAACTTGTAATTTACATGCTTAGAGCAGAACCATGCATCGTTCATTTATATTTCTACATGGCTCCCTGCAATACAACTCTGATTCTTCAATCGCACCATCTAGTGGTCTGTTATTGATACAATCACAACTTCTACAACTGATAACGGAGCGCACAAGCAGGTACTGCGAGTCATGATGAGGTCATTAAAATATGTAAAATTAATATTTTGCACTCAATTATTTACTTATCGGGCAAGTGGCCGCATAAGCTGGAAAATTACACTGTGTAGTCTTTATCACCCTGCAGAGGTTTATTTTGCAAAATAATCTGCTGACTGTACACGATCCTTCAGTTTGGGAACCACTGGAGTAGGCGATTTGTGCTCTATTCATTTGGTCTGTTACGATGCTCTGTGTTTGATTACTAATGCCTGCGTTGCACACAGATGACAAAAACATTCAGCCTCGACTCTTTATCGTCATTTGTGTTAAAATTTGCAAAGCGTACCAAATTGAACAAAACAATATAAATGCAAAATTTGAATTCATAAATCTATCACGGTATCCACGGTATAGCAAAATCCATATCATGGAACAACATAATACCGGTAGTCACTTTTATACCAGTATAGCGCCCACCCCTAATATATCAGGGCTCGGAAAATTTCAGAATCCCTGGTAGCCCTTCGGGCAGGTACTCTTCAGATTTTGGTAGCCCGAAAATTAATTTAACTAGCCCAAGTAAAAAAAAAAAACACTTTTTTTTAAATATAGAAAATAGGGCTGCACGATAAATCAAAATGGAATCGAGATCGCGATTCGACAGAAGCTGCGATTGTCATGCATATCTTTCAGTGAAGCACGGTTCAGTGGTCAGCAGTAAATCTCCATCCAAGGGCCAGAGGGCGCTCTCGCGCTGAAACTCCAAATACGCCTAGCAGAAGAAACCCAGAAAATGCCTATTGCTGCAGCTGAATAAATGGAAGGTTCAACTGCTTTCATTGATTCAACGTGACTAATAAATACACGACTACGGTAATATACGGTTTATCTGAGTTCTTATTATTATAATTTTCATCAAAATAAAGTATATAATGCAATGCCTTTATCACTGCTTAAATACTATGAAATATGTTGCGTGCCTTATTCTGTGTAAGAAGCCACATCATCTCACAGAAGGATTTATTTCAAACACTCGACTGACGTTATGAAGTGAGTTTGGAGTAAAAATATGTTATTAAATGTGGTATTTTCACATGCTTTCAAGGAATTTTATTTCACTATTTACAGGGTATCTGCAGAATTTTTTAAAATAAATTTAAGGCAATTTATGACCCGTTTTAAGAGCTGCAGAAGTAAAATGAACACAGTATGAGTGGGGTTGGACAATGTCTATGGTAACATACAGTATTGAGCCATAAAATTACATGATTTACAGTTCAGATACAGGTTTTCACAAAAACAAAAATCTTATACAACAGCATTTCAGCCTTTAGACCATTTTTATGAAAAGAGATAATTCAAGCATATAAATTGTCAATTTAAAACGTATAAATATTATTGTCTTAATTGTTTAGATTTTTAGAAGGCACATTAACTTCTTTCTCATTTACAACTCTGTGTTTGCTGCGTAAAAACACGAGTTGATATTTGCATTGATCTGACCATAAACAGCAAGAAAGGCTGATTGGAAATGCAAATTCATTCTCTGCCACGAGGTCGTGCTTTAGGAGTGCTGAAATATTGTGGTTTCCCCGGTAATGGCTGTACACAAAGCAGCTCCGCGCTCATAAACGCTGCTTTATCAGGAATTATAGGTCAAAAGAAATTAAAATGCCAACGACACGTTTCTTCACAGTCGACTGCCTTCAGATACATTCAAAAAAAGACATTCGTGCCGCATTGTCACGTGCAGCGCTCATATTTATTCAATGACATCATTGCCTTTTGAAGTTTAATCCAGCCATATCGCGACGCTTGTCTTTCCGTCCCAAACTGTAAGACCTTGAAACCTTGAAATTGAAATGAAGACGTTTTTTATACCATTTAACGTATTTAAAACTTTTTATGGCCTTAACTTTGATACAACTCACTTTGAGTTTTTAAGGACCCGCCGGAGATCTGCATTTAAGATTGCCCGTCAGGCAGAGTAGTGATGCATTTTGGTAGCCTGACTGGAAAACACAATAGCCCCGGGACGTCGGGCTAGCGATTTTGCGAGCCCTGTATAATATATATATATATATGACATGTTGCCCTTTTTGGTGTTGCCCCAATATGTTGACTGTTGTCATGTCTTTCGGATCATGTGTTTTATTTAAGGCTTGACGGTTAAAGAAATGGTTCACCCAAGAATGAAAACCACCATCATTTAATCACCCTCATGTCATTCCAAACCTGTTTGACTTTCTTCTGCAGAACACAAAAGATGTTTTGAAAAACATTGGGAACCAAACAATATTGGTACCCATTGGCTTCTATTGTATGGACAAAAAAAAAGTCTTGTTCAAAATTTTTCAAAATATGATATTTTATATTCCACAAAATAGACTATATAAACTTATAATATAAACTTGAGGGTAAGTAAATGATGACTGAATTAAAATTTTCGGGGGAACTCTTTTTTTTTTTTTTAATTAATAGCTGATTGATCTTGCTTTTGTAGATTTGAAATATGCTAATCTGTCAGAGTTCACACGTTCACACATTTGTTCACACGGTCAGTTTTTGGGATTGACAACTGCATTTTCTTTACAGGTGTGAGTCTCGAAATGTCCCGTTCTCCGGTGGAAAACTGACGGGATCTAAAAATTTCAGATGACACGCAACACACACAAGAAAACACGCACCACATGGTAGACGTGCATTTGTTGCGGCAGAGCGACTTCCTCTCTCACTGTATGATGTGACAGACAACCAGTTGTCCAGTCCTGTTCCGTTCACACAGCGCGTGTGTTCCCGAGAATGCGGTTGTGAATCCTGAAAATTTACAGGTGTGAGTTCGGTTACAGAATGCGGACCGATAAAATATTTGTTATTTAGGCTAAGCATCAACATTCACTAACCACTGTTATTTTTAACAGAACATTTTCTGTTAAAAATAACAGTGGTTTGTGAATGTTGATGCTTAAGCAAGCATGGGCTGCTGCATCTTTCACAGTGTCTAAACTTACTGCTACTACACTGCGGTGAGTAGATTCTAACTTAATCACTTCTGATTGGCCATTTCATTCCAGAAATCAACAGCTGAGTCTGTGATTGGCTACATTGCGCTACCCTTTAAACACGTGTTATAAATAGAAACTATGCGTAGCTTGCGCATGTCAATCATTTTAATGTTAATATTAGTTGTTTTTTTGCTTTTGTGCAACAGATAAATAACAATTTATATGTTTTAGACACTTTGTTTAGATAATTTCTATTTTGCGGGAGCCCCGTGAATCATTTTATTCTCCCGCATCCCGCACACACACGAGTCTCTTCCCACCCGCACCCACACTCGCCCATCAAGAGTTGTCCATCGCCGCACCCTGTTGCGTTGGGTCCCGCAGTACTCCCGCGGGAGTGCAGGTTTCTAGTGTGAACGTAACCGTATTAAGGACTCAAATACAGGACTGACAACCATATTCTGCTGCTGTGTGAACGTGACAAGAATGTTGCATCCTATTGCAGTTAATCTATGTTGTAGCTGCTATGTTGTGTTGTAATCTTAGTAGCTGCTGTATCTCCTGGATGCAGAATCACAGAGTTCCAAGTGAGCAGGTTTGTGTCTTTACATAACCTCTATGAGAGTGGTGGAATGCACACTGAAAAGGGCAGATCCACCCACCCCCTTCCAACTCCGCCGCTCTCACACAAACACCCTTGTCCTATCTCCCCAGTGACTTTTCAGGATAGGACTGTATGACCTCTGCAAGCCACTATTGGCTGTATGGAGCAACAGGCAGGGCTGTGATTCAGGCTACTGCACAGCTGAGGGGAGTAGCTGCCGTTCACCATTAAGTGAGCTGGTGCTCTGATAAAGACAGGACAGTCACTGAGCAAGATTATCCTGACCCCAGAGTGCATACTTTCTGCCACACTGGCTCCATTAGCCGACAACAGCATGAGAATGAAGGAGATCTCTTTACGGCAGGACCCTGACCTGAGGAAGGAGCTGGCACTGCTGGCACGCGGCTGCGACTTTGTGTTACCCTCTCGCTTTAAGAAGAGGCTGAAAGCCTTCCAGCAAGGACAGGCAGGTTGTCTTATATGTTTTGTGTGAAGCCTTCTGACTGTTCTTGTTTGCTTAATGCTATTGCTGTCAGTCTCAGTGGGGATGTAATGTGATGTTAGTGTCCATTAGATGTGTGATTATAGCCGTGGCATTGAGCAATACTGTTGTTGTTTTTTTTTAAATAACTGAGATGCTAGAGGATTATAAGCGGTTTTAAGAGCATCCAAATGTTTAGGATTGAGCAGGAGGCTCTGTCTGCCCTGTGGTGGAGTTGATGATGGTCATTCCGTTTTATAGACATGGCTGACTGACTGGGGAAGGCAAGATTAAATGCATTCATCTCTTACAGTGGGTTAGACTGAGCAGAATCCCCTGCATATTAGGGCTGCACGATTATGACAAAAATCATAATTGTCGATTAATCCCTTGAAATTGTAATTGCGATTATTAATTACGATTATCGCAATTTACATTGAATGATGTTTATACCATTGTTTGATGCAACTGCATGCTGTATTTTTATATGAAAATAAACAAGCTGAAAACACTAACTGAAAAACTTTTAGTGCTTTTCTATAGTATTAAGCAAATGTCTAATCTATCACAAGAGACTGAAGCAATAATTAAATTGTCAAAATAACTATGACACCCAAGCTTATAAAATCATCAGATTATTTAAAAGGATCATATGATGTTGCTAAAAAGAACATTATTTTGTGTATTTGGTGTAATGAAACAGTTCCTGAATGTGTTGTTTACTGAGAAGGGATACAGCTGTCCATGTTATGCTGCTAATGCTGCATATAATAGGGCTGCACAGTTAATGATAATTGAATTTTCAGTAATTTTCTGATTTGCAAATACTTTTTTGTTGCTTTATTTAAAGGGGTCCTATTATGCTCTTTTACAGAGTCTTGATTTTGTTTTGGGGGTGTACTAGAACATGCTCTCATGCCTGGTGGTTCGAAAAACACATTATTTTTCACATAATTTACATTATTAAAATACCTTTCTCCCCAGCCTGGCACAAGTTCTAACCACAACCTCGCCCCTCCCCACCCCCCATCCATTTGAATTTCTGTAGGCGGGAATTATTTGTAATGATATTCTAATGAGCCGCTTTGTGATATCACAAAGCCCGGAAAACAAATGCTGTAGTCCAAACGAGCCGTTTGTTGTAGTTCTTGAAAAGGGATTTTTTAAAAACGAAATATCTCCCTTTGAAGTGGACTTTGAGATTTGTAACTTTCTAGATCTTTTTAATGCCCAAACATACACACTACACACTGACTAAAATTAAAAAAGTGAAAAAGCATAATAGGACCCCTTTAAAATGTTATAGAAAAAATTGGAGGAGGTTTGTTTTGTTCATGGCTTACAAGTAGTTTCACAGTTGTAGAAAATAACTGGGTAAAATATGTTGAGAACCAAGGCCGCTAAAGAAGTGGGCGTTTACTGTTGCTTTCTATAGTATGAATTTTATTTTTTGATTTAATGAAATAAATCAAATGTAATGTGAAGACAGAGTTTTGTTGACCAAGAGGTTAATTACGGATTTGGAATAAATTGCATATTAAAGGGGTTAGGGCTGTCAAAAGGTCTCATCAGTGCTCTATCAGGTATTACTTTAATAAGCATATTTGTGATATTTGCCTTAAATTGATTTCTGTTACACTTTTTAAGTTTATGAAGGACAATATTTTCCTAACCTGATTAAATGTACGTCACCATTTACGTCAAAATCTTAAATTTAATCAATACATTAAGTTAAATTGATTATAAGACGACACTATATGGTTGTTACCATTCAAATGAAATCAGTATCAACAAACTCCATCTTTCCACTGCAGAGGAAACTGAAGCTGCATCGAAAGTGCCATAGATGTATTTACTCAGACTATTTAATGAAGATAAGAGGTTCCATAAATTCATTTACTCCAAATTGCAAATGCTTAAATAATGTTATTAGATTAATGTTTTACTATTTTTGACATACAAATACATACCCATCAACCCTCCCGTTTTTCCCGGGATTCTCCTGTATTTTACCATTCTATCCCGCTATCATCCCGTTTAAATATTTTCCCGTATTTCTCCCGTATTTTTAATCTTTCTATAAAAAAATCCCACTGGGCGTATTTTATATGTTTGCTACATTCGCCTCCGGTAAAACTCCCGTAATTTGTATGGCCCAAACCTCATTATATACGAATAATCACGTCAACAAATTCCAAGGTTGCCCAGTTGCCAGATCTTGTATGAAACGCATCCTTCTCACACAATCGATGCATACAAATTTCAACCCATTTGTCCCCACAACTTGGCAACCTACAACAGTGATGAGTACCGCGGGAAGGAAAGGATCACTGGTAGAAATGGGACGGGAGGAGAAGACTCAGGTGGTGCACCGGTGGAAAAAAACAAATATACATGCAAATTGAGATATAGCTTACACTTCAAAAGGCTATGGCCTAGTGTAGGCCAGTGGTCTTCACTATTTTTTTCATTAGCCCATCATGTAGCTAACCTTCCAAGAGCACATTCGGCGTTAAGAGCTGGAAAGATTGCCAAAACTGGCAACTCCGTGAGTCAGTGTCATGGACATAAGGGCAGAACCAGTTTAAATCTTTTCTAGTCTATATGTCCATCTTGTAATGCTGCTGTTTTAGGTATTTTTTTATATATATAAATGATTTGTTATAGAGCCTGCACTCTACACCGGAGATGGAACAGCAAAAAGTCTGTCTACACTGGACATGACAAAGCTACTGTTGCAAATCATTTGAACGTTGTGTCAATACAGTTCATCATAAATAGAATGAGGAATCAGTTTACAGATGGGGCTATGGCTATATTCCTGGCGAAAAGCGAAAGAATGAAGAGAGAATGAATTTGCATTTTTCAATAAGCCCTTCTGCTTTTTGTTTTAGTCCAAAGCCAAAAACGACCCTTATTTTTACGCAGAAAACACGGTTTGATATACACGGTTTAAATAATAGTTTGATAATAATTGTTTAAATTAATATAATAATATAATAATTGATTCTTTTGCCCCGCTCCCCGCCCCAAACCCAAGCACCCCCCTAAACTCTCGCGGTCTTCCTCCACACTTTCATGACGTAATGCCGCTTTGACTGTCGTGTAGAAGTCTGCAGCGGAGCTCTCCTCAGTGCGCATCAATGGTGCGTAGCTGCCGCAAAGGGTGTGCTCACGAGCACCCTTCTGAAAGCTAAAATGACGAATGGGACACCCTACGGTCTCGTGGACTTAACGGACATGCGCACGTGGCAGCCATTGTAAGTCTGCAAGAGCGCAAGTGCACATGAAGTGTGCCATTTGGGACAGGGCCTTTTTAGTTTGCGCATGATTCATGTGTACGCGCTCAGAAAAAGCGCACGTCAGAACAAGTGAATGAAATGTTTACTCGGCAAGACTTTAAAGCACATGCAAATAATGTGCTTTTGTGATTGCAAATATGTGCAGTGTCCCGGGAGTTAACATTTGAGTGAATGTATGTCGTGTTATAGAGTATATTGAGACACAGGCGCCAGAACTGTAACTGATAGAATGTGCGCTGCAGCATGAAACTGCAATATTTCTTAAAAGGCAGATCGAGACATTTTTATCGTCCACGATCAAAAATTGTGACATTGCACACCCCTGTCTGCTTCCATATCACAATAACCAAATATTGCCACCTAATTCATTGCCTTGCTGTAAAAAATATTTACATCTCTCAGGATAAAACAACAGCACAGAAGGTTGTGTTGGCTGAAGCCTATACGTGTCCATGTGTTTGTCTAATATAGAAAAGCCAAATGGGTCTTGTTCAGTGTAATGTTGCTTATTCTAGAGAGTGGGCTTTGATGGAGTTTTTTTTTTTCCCTGTGTGGAAGTTCTAGGGGGTCAAGATCTTCACAGCTGCAGCCTGACACTCAAATAGTTGAGGTTTTAAGTTACTGTGGGAAGCTGAGCCTTTGGAAAATCAGTAATAAGAGGAATTTAACCACAAGTGTTCACAAAACATTGGGCATGAAGGACGTTTTGTCATTTGATAAAGCCTTCATACAGTTGTTGTGCACATTTGGGTCAAGTTTTCTCAAAATCCCCCACAGTTTTTTTTAAATGTAACTCTTCATAGATCTTCATCCACCCAACTCTGGGTCATAAAGTCTGTTCTAAAAATTTCAAAGCTTTTTAAACTTAAACATTTCAGGCAGGGCTTTGTCAAGCCAGCATCAAAATTTGCCTCTAATTGTTCCTCTTCTTTTTATAAACTTTTTAAACTTTTTTTTGCTTTTGATTGATTGATTATTTTTTAGTCAGTGTAACTAAATACTTAATTGTAAAATATATAACTAGTCCAGTAGTTTATTTCGGATATTGTTTTACCATACCAAGTTAATCTGTTTCCAGCAGTTAAGTCTGAAACCGCTATCCATCACAAGTTGTTATCAGCTGTGTATCTGTTTAAAACAGTTTTTTTTTTCAGAACATGATAGCAAATAGATTTGACATAAGGACAACGGGTTAGCACTGGTTATCACACTGTAGAGAGATCTCGTTTTTTTTTTTTTTTTTAGACAACTTCATCTAGACGCAGCCAAAAGTTAGTTGTTTATGTACTAAGCCTTTTTTTCTATGAACAGGTGGAAGGTTTTTTGTTGTTGTTTGTTTCTGTATGTTTTAAGGAAATGTAACAAACCCTAAGGAAAACTGAACAAATTTAAAATACTAAACGAAAAGGGCTTACCCTTATTTTGTATTTTAAATTTGTTCATTTGATGTCATAAATGAGTGACTTCTCATGTTTCAAACCATTATCCACGTTAATGTTTCTTATCCTTCATGTCATGTATACAGCATCACATGGAACAAAAAAGGGTGTGAGGCTGTCAGAATTGTTTTAAATTGTGTGTTTTACGCACTCTGAGGTGACTTAATTAAGCCATTAGTGTGAAATGCTGATTGAGGGGCAATTTTCTGAGCAACCGTACATCTCTCCCACGATGAGTCTTGTGGCTAATGGTTATTTCTTCTGTCTTTTTCAGCAGGCTAAGAAAGAGGAGCCCGTTACACCATCTTTAAGTGAAAGCATTCCAAAGTTCTACTTCCCTCAAGGACAGCCCCAGGCCAACATCAACATAGACAATCTTATTTCCAAGATAGAAAAAATATTTTCTCAATTTTCTGATGAAAGAGTCACTATTAAAGACATGGGGCTAGTTGCCAAGGTAAGTGTGGTTTGTAACATGCCACCTTTATCCCCTCTGCAAATTGTTCATTTTGTGTAACTAACTTATAACTGTTTACATGTTTGAAGGTTTTACTTTTCCTTTAGCAAGTGGAAAAATATCACCACTGTTTATATGTTGAATTACTTGTCCTGAAGAGAACCTATTTAGGTAAACGACGGGATTCAGGAATTTAAACAGAAAGATTTATAAACATAATCATTGCTAATTAGCCCCATTTATAGTTTCTACAGCACTTGTGAAAGATGTAGTCATAATGGCCAAGCACTTAACAGAAACCTCTGATTGAGCTAAATTGCCCGTTTAAGAGAGAATGGTTGTAGTGTTGCATTTTATTTCTGAACTCTACTGTAACATTAAGATCTGAAAACTTTACAGTCTGTTTGGTGCTTATTTGTTTAGATAGAAATATAGCATTCATTCTGAAATTCATTACATCTAGATCTATTTTGTCACCCTGAGGTTGCAGTAACAGTCTAGGGTAAACGTACCTATTAAGCTCACGTACCCATTAAGCACACTTCCATTTTTGAGCTCAGATTATAAAAAGAAAAAATATATAATTTCAAGTCAATCAGATCATTGCACACTGAGATATGTTTGTCCATGTGTTAACACTGTCTGGCGGCCATTTTGAAAGCGGTCTAAAAACTTTCGCCAAAAGAGGAGCCCCTTAAATGTGCGTTTTTTAAATGTTTAAGCCTTTATTTTGGGTAAGTTTCACAACTTACTGTAAACTTAAGAGATTAATGTTTAGACTTTTGCATATTATAACCTGGAACTTGGATGTGGGATATAATTCCAGTTAGATTCAAAAGATAGTTTTAACAACATAGCGTAGGGTGACCATACGTGCCATTTTCCCAGGACGCGTCCTGGCCAGGATTTCTATATTCCCTAAAATATCTAGGTTTTGGCTTTGTTTGCGTGTGCAGACCGATCGGTGTATGACATCAAAATACCTCGAGAGCATTTTGAAAGCATAAGGAACCGTCTGTATGGTATTTTGATGTCATATATAGAAATCCTGGCCAGGACGCATCCTGGGAAAATGGCACATATGGTCACCCTAACATAGCGCAGATGCTACAGAACACAGTTAGCTGACTAGTTGTATAAGATTGTGTGCTACGCTAATAAATTACTTCACAGGCATTACTGGCTTGTATTTTTAAATCCATAATATTATAAATTGAAAGATTATTGCTGGTCTGTGGTTTTACAGTGCCGTAATTTTTAAAGATTTCATATTATTGTATGGTGAGCTTAAAGGGTGCACTACTATGAAAATCACACAGCTTCAGTGTGACATCAATAAGAAAAAGTAAAATTTCATAGATATTGTAAATAATAGTTGTTCATATTAAAATATGTATGAACTTATTACATGACCTAGATCAGTGGTCGCCAACCCGTCGATCGCGATCGACTGGTAGTTCTTTATCACTGTCCCAGTATATCCCGAAAATAACAGTAAAATACGTACAAAAATGCATTGCATTTCTGGGGTTATATTAATGTATCACTGAAGGGGGAACTGTCTTGAGAAAAGTTTCGATGGCAATGGCATTTTCTTCTCCGTATAAAGCGCAGCTCTGCTTTGTTTACAGCGGTAACCAAGGAAACGATATATTGCCGTCGGTTCATAAGCAATGTTGCCAAGTCCGCGGTTTTACCGCGGAATTGGGCTACTTTAACACTGTTGCCGCGGGTTGTTGTTCATGTCCGCGGGTTGAAGCGACCCCAATAATGTGATATTTAGCCCCTGGAATGTGAATTTTACTGGAAGATCCCTGCCGAAAAACATGTATTTTACCCCGGAATGCGATTTTTGCAGGGGGACCCCCCTCGAAACACGATTGGACTAGTTTTATTGCGAAAACCTGGCAACCCTGTTCATAAGCGCCACAAGCTCAGTGTGTTCTCGTTAAGCTCTTCCACACTGAACGTCTATGTAAATACTTCATAAACAGACTTAAATATAAACTGATGGTTGTCACTAAGGTAAGTTAATCGATTTTCTATAGATTCTGTCAACTAAAATCTGCAGACCGGCTCTGACCTTTGGCAACTAGTGTCAACTAGACTTGTGCCGGTATTCGGTAATGCGATATATCACGGGTGTCAACTTCTCCAGACTGTAAATCAGTGGAAAATCGGGGCAAAAACCGTGTAGTGTATTCCAGCCTTAAGAGACTATAGATAAGTTGACATCCATATGTTGCAATGTGCTTAAATTACACTTCATTATGAATTTATAACTGATCAAAAATTGAATGCCTTGTTGCTTGATTTTAGTGTTCTGTTTTTTTTGTACTTTTTTTTTTACTTTGTACCTTCAAAAAATATATACTTTTCAATTATTCTTTAAAAAGATTGTTTAAAATAAACAAGAATTTTTAATAAAACATGATGTGAGCTTAATCTCGGTGTGACGTTTTTGTCTCTTTGCAGGCTTGCGAGTGCCCACTCTATTGGAAAGCTCCATTGTTCCATGCTGCTGGAGGAGACAGGAGGGGATATGTGTCCGTTCACAAGTTTGTGGCAATGTGGCGAAAGTAAGACAATAGTTCTCTCTTCACAGTGCCCTTTCACATTAATATCAACTGGGGTCAATGGCTGCACATGGGGTTTTTTAGCAAGTATATGAATGTCCTCTTATCAAGCGCTAAAGTGCCGTGAGCTCTGTGTATGATTTTGGCGGTTATTGATTATTTGATTGATTATTTTGTACGACGAAACGGCTGTTTATTTTATGTGTCCCTGCATTACTTTGTGATTTTTTTTTATTTCTTGTATACTTATGGGAAGTCGTGGCCTAATGGTTAGAGAGTCGGACTCGTAACCCAAAGGTTGCGGGTTCGAGTCTCGTACCGGCAGGGATTGTAGGTGGGGGGAGTGAATGTACAGCGCTCTCTCCCACCTTCAATACCACGACTGAGGTGCCCTTGAGCAAGGCACCGAACCCCCAACTGCTCCCCGGGCGCCGCAGCAAAAAAAATGGCTGCCCACTGCTCCGGGTGTGTGTTCACGGTGTGTGTGTTCACTGCTGTGTGTGTGCACTTTGGATGGGATAAATGCAGAGCACTAATTCCTAGTATGTGTCACCATACTTGGCCACATGTCATGTCACTTCACTTCACTTCACTTCACTTATTCAAGTTTCTAACTGAGCGGCTGTGATTCTACAGAGAGTACATGAACAGATATATGATATGAAGTGGATTTTCCATAAAATATAATTAAATGAAAAAAAATATATCTATCTATATTATTAATGTACCATGTCTAGAAATACATTTATGTAAATATTTTTAATGAGATTATTAGTGTTCTGGAGAAAACTGGGAGTTCCTGGTTTGGCTGAGCATCTGGGTGGGGGTCCCTGAATCTGTAAAGGTTGAACACTCTTGTTTTATAATCATTATTCCTCCTCCATTGTTAGGGTTGGGAATCGAAAATCGGATACTTAAGGTCAGGAATCGGATACTTGTTGTCAAATTAAAATTTAGATTCCGCCTATCGATTCCTTTGCACTTTTTTTTTCTTCATCTGTGAGCACCGGATCTAGCGATCTGCCAGGACCTTGCTCGCTAATCTAAGCACTCCAAAGTGCGGGCAACATTTGCAATCAGTAGGGCTGGTCCGAATACCATTTTTTTGAGCTTCGAAGCTTCGGTAGTAATCAACACCGAATATTCGAAGCTTCGGAGGGAGGGGGCTGAACATATTCTTCTCTCTAATAAAGGCAGGAATCTCTGTGTCTGTCTGTCTGTTTGCATTTTTATTATGTCGAGAACCGTTCATCCAATCGACTTCACGCACGGCGGGTGTGTTGCTGCGGACCCAAGGGATTGCAGTGTCGCATTTTGGTGCAATATGGACACGCGACATGTTCAGAATTAATAAACTTTTAATAAACGGCCCTAGCGATCAGAAGCCAAAAAAGCTAAGTATAATAAACATGTTGCAAGAGAGGTGTCACCACCAGCATGACAAAGCAGTTTAATTTAATAGATTGTTAAAGATCGCGAACACGATTCAAACACCAACGTGATTCTATTCCTGAATTACAATGATTCGTCTGTTTCATTCCTCAACCTTTGACGTGTGCGATCAATGTTGTGATCACTTGGTTCGTCCGTGCAGCGTACGATCACACCAGTGTGATTTGAACATTTAAATTAGCGTTCGCGCTGCCATTGACCTAAAGAGAGCAGCTGTCATCTGTGTCATCATTTTCATTAATGAAACCGCTTCACAGTCTTTTCAGCCACACAGAATCATTTCTGTGTTACAAACATTCAAATCACAGAAGTACTAGGATAGAAATTTATAGTTCAGATATAAACTGTGTGTAGAAAAAGAAAAAAAAACCTCAATTTATCCAGAATCATGTAGTTCTATTTTGCTCACAAACAGCTCTTAAAGAGTCTAGCTTTTATTTAGCCTGTTGATTTTGGTTCATGGTATTCAGCTCCAATAAATGGTTTGCAAAAAAGAGACACAGGATAAATTAGGGCTGGGCGATATAGCTAAAAAATGTATCAACGATATAATGTTTCGAAGATGTACCGTCGATAAATATCAATACCGTTTTATCGCCAGGCCTAGGATAAATGTTTGATATCATTATTTAATCACATTGAAATCAAAACTGGGAATCGAAAAGAATCGGAATCGATAATCGGAATCGCAATTTATCAAATTTAAATGATACCCAACCCTAATCATTGTATGTCAGAACTGGCTGAGCGTGAATTCTGGAGCCTCATTTGTAGATTCCATTAATCCAAAGCCACATATTTGAAGTGAAGGGTTTTGGAGACCATATTGCTCTATGAAAGGATGAGGGGGAGCCTGAAACCATCTGTTTCCTCCCCACAGAGTGCTTCAGTCCTGTCATGATGACGCATTCAAATTTCTTCACCTTCTGGCCAAGCCAGGCTGCAGTTATTTGGAACAAGAGGACTTTATTCCATTCCTGCAGGTACAGAGTTCTGGAATAGAGACTTACCACTGAGAACACAGACACACACACAGGTCAAAATGCACTGAGCATTGATGATTTCAGCATTATATTATTTGCTACCATTCCTTTTTTTATGTACTTGCAAAATTTCAAATGTAATGCTAAATGTTATAAAATAATTGTGTGCAGTAGTGCATTCTTTGAGTTCAGTGATGGGTGGACATGTCATTTATATTCACTGGCAGGATTGGCCATGCACAGTGGAGGAGATGTATTCTGGCGTCCGCACTTTAATTTGTATTGTGTAGCTTTAGCAATTGCTTTGACCGTTTTGATGAATGAAAAAAGTATTGTTATGGAGTAGATTGGCCTGTTCCCGTCTGCTCCGTTACAGCAGTGATTTATGTGTTTTTCTATTGTTTAATTTCATATGGGGAAGGGTCAAAGAGTCACGCACCTCCCCCAAAATAAGTTGTCATAATATATCGCCTTTTACGCATATATACCAGTATTTGACTATGAAACATGCATGAGTAAAATGTTTGTTTCTCTGCTGAAGAATGCACTTTATGGAAAAGTCAGCAGGCCATATGTATGCAGAGAGTGAGACTGGCTGAAACTGATGCACAAGCTAAAAACTGGACTTGGCCTTAAAATCACCCCTTTGTTCTTAGAAGCTTAATACCTTTAACATTTCCACACGTCTTGTACCAACGTATTAGCCTCTGCAAGTGGATAGACTAAAATTATTTGCCTTTTCTCTGTAATCTAATCCAGAGCCTCTTTGCACACAAATGGATTTAACATTGCTGTTTTTTCTTCTCCTGTAAGCTGTGTCAGTTATTATATGCTGACTTTGATGTTATATTGGTGTGTGTGAATCATTTATATACCTTTTTTTTTTTTAAAGGATGTGGTGGATTCACATACAGGTCTGGCATTTCTAAAGGAGGCTTCAGACTTTCACTCACGCTACATTACCACTGTAAGGAATACTTCCAGTTGTGTATTTTTCTAGTAATTGAAACGCTTTTTGTATATTAAGCATGGATTTGCACCATTAACTAAAGCCTCAAATAACCTGAACCGGCTGTGTGTGTGTGTGTGTGTATATATATATATATATATATATACACTCTGATATTATTTTGGTGCACCATAGGGCTGGGCGGTATGACGTTACCGTGAAATAAAGTGTCTATCATTAGAGATTTTGCTATATCTTGTATTCCGCAGTATGCAAATTAGGGCTGCACGATATTGGAAAAAACTCGCATTGCGATATTTTATTTTTCTGCGATATACACTGAACACAATTATAAACGCAACACTTTTGTTTTTGCCCCCATTTTTCATGAGCTGAACTCAAAGGTCTAAGACTTTTTCTATGTACACAAAAGGCCTATTTCTCTCAAATATTGTTCACAAATCTGTCTAAATCTGTGTTAGTGAGCACTTCTCCTTTGTCGAGATAATCCATCCACCTCACAGGTGTTGGCATATCAAGATGCTGATTAGACAGCATGATTATTGCACAGGTGTGCCTTAGGCTGGCCACAATAAAAGGCCACTCTAAAATGTGCAGTTTTATCACACAGCACAATGCCACAGATGTCGCATGTTTTGAGGGAGTGTGCAATTGGCATGCTGACTGCAGGAATGTCCACCAGAGCTGTTGCCCGTGAATTAAATGTTCATTTCTCTACTATAAGCCGTCTCCAAAGGCGTTTCAGAGAATTTGGCAGTACATCCAACCGGCCTCACAACCGCAGACCACGTGTAACCACACCAGCCCAGGACCTCCACATCCAGCATCTTCACCTCCAAGATCGTCTGAGACCAGCCACCTGGACAGCTGCTGCAACAATCGGTTTGCATAACCAAAGAATTTCTGCACAAACTGTCAGAAACCGTCTCAGGGAAGCTCATCTGCATGCTCGTCGTCCTCATCAGGGTCTCGACCTGACTGCAGTTCATCGTCGTAACCGACTTGAGTGGGCAAATGCTCACATTC
>NW_015544158.1:534585-534899 GCF_001515605.1 Sinocyclocheilus anshuiensis
TTGAGAGAAATAGGCCTTTTGTGTACATAGAAAAAGTCTTAGATCTTTGAGTTCAGCTCATGAAAAATGGGGGCAAAAACAAGTGTTGCGTTTATAATTTTGTTCAGTATATGTTGCGATATGAAAAAAAAATCACATGACTTGAATAGTTTATTTGGAAAAAATATAATGATTGGGGTGATTTTGTAGGCGACTAAATCAGCATAGTAAATAAACAAATTATAAGCATAGATAAATATTACAGAACAAAGATACAAATGAAATAAGCAGTGCTTTATATTTTTCAGGTAAGTCTAACAGTATTCAGGTACTGA
>NW_015544158.1:535757-559235 GCF_001515605.1 Sinocyclocheilus anshuiensis
ATTTTTCTTTGTGTTTTGTTGTTTGATTAACATTCATAACACAGAAAGCCTCAGGAATATTAAACTGCTGTAAACCAAATATACTGTTACACATCCATTTTCTTTCTCAATTGTTTCCCTTCACCTAAGCCATAAGCAACTGCGTTTACAAGGATACTTGCAGAGCACAGTATTTCAGGCACAAATAGACGCAGAAGTGAACAGAATTCAGAGTTCACCAGACGCGTGCGGCGCAACGCAACAAAATACAATGAACCCATTATAATCAGTGATGCTGTGTGACTGTCTACACTGGATGTGGTGTGGCACGACAAATCCCCGACTGTAAACTGATGCCGCGATCTTTTTATGACGTACTGACACAAAGTTCAAATGATTGGCAACGGTCACTTTGTCGCGTCCAGTGTAGACAGACTTTGGGGCCATTCACATGTCACGCCTAAAACGCATGGGAAAACGCCAGTCGTGCCGCTTTCTCCTTTCCAAAGCGCTCGGGAGCTTGCGCTTTCGTGGCATCTGCTGTTGCTAAGCAACCGTGACCTGCGCTCTCCACGACGACGCGGAAGTTTCAACAAAGGATAAACGGATTTCCAGCACTGAAAATTGCGTGCAGTAGCTCTGCTACTAAATGTAATTAAGATTGGTATCTCTGTACAACTGTCGCATCCGGTTAGACACCGTGTCTGTGTGTGAGCAAAGAAAACAATCAGTATAAATATAACGATCAGTAGCCTATACTAAACATCGCACATCCTGCGATGTGACTATCGCAGATGCGCACATCGCGATAACGATTCTGAAACAATATATCGTGCAGCCTTAATGCAAATATATCTGCGTAACACAGTACTGCTTAAACTTTATACACATTTGAGTGCTAAGGAAACATGCATGAATGAGAAAATAAAGAGTGGGATGTACTTGGTAGAGTTATTAAGTGCAATAAGCAGTGAAAAAGAACTCAATGCGGTGCTCGCGCTGACTGACACACAGCCGAAGCGCACGCACTGAAAGCCCCTCTCTCGACAGCAAGCAATCGCGAAAACAGATCTCTTTCGTGTTTTATTGTGCTTGAATGGTCAAATACGCACACAGTAATGTCATAATGCCCGTTGTGTGGAGTATTCAAGTAAACACAGTCGGTTATATGTTAAATATATGTAAAACAGTTGGGTGAAAACCGGATGTGTTTCAGTATATGGATCTGTGCAGTCGGTCTTAAAGGGACAGCAGCCTTATTTACCTGCTGCTGTCTGTCATTATTAATGTTCATCATGTTTGATGATACAGTGAAGACTGTGCAGGGTTTTATTTATACACTTTATTCAATTTCTGTAATATTTCTTACTACATGTTAAATAAACCTAGCCTACTGTATCTGAATAAATTAAGTTTATTTCATATTTATTTGTTCTGTTGTGCTTGTAATTTGCTGCTTTTTCTTAATTTTAATAACAAAAATAAAATAAAAATACCTATATCGAGGTACATATCGTCATCGTGAAATAAAATGTATCATACCGTGAAATAAGATTTTGGTCATATCGCCTACCCCTAGTGCACCATAACTCTGGACAGTTTACAGATCAGCATTGTCTTGTTGAATTACTTCAATGAACCTGCTGTTCAACAAGGTGCTTTTTCTGCCAACAGGTAGTCCAAAGGATATTTTATAATGTAAACCGCTCATGGACTGGAAAAATAACATGCTCAGAACTCAGGAGAAGTAGTTTTCTACAGGTAAATATGTTAGGAGTCTATATCTAGGACTGCAGTGGACATTTGTCAATTAATTTTCATGCTAATTGATAAATGTAATTGTAACTAATGTAAACAGTAGGGCTGGGTATCGTTCAAAAATTTTCGATATCGATAACGATACCTTGACTTCAATACCGGTTCCTGAACAATACTTTTGAACAATCTCGCAAACGCAGCGGCGGATCTCCACCAAATTCGGGGGATCCCTTCAGCTCGAGGAGCTCTCTCAAACGCCACCCTCCGCGTGTTGGTAGCCCCCCAGGATCGCCAGATCGGTCTTTTTTTGGTGTGGATCCGCCACTCCGTTACGGAGATATGGTCGTTCAAAGTTTCAATGGTATTCCATACACTTAAGCTTTAAAGCGTTTCATCCAGGTCGCCAGTAGCAAACAATGGAGCGCGCTCTGCTGGACAAACTATGTAATTACACCATTTACAAGCATTTTATCTGTGTTGTTCTGTAAAAAAAATGTTCATATCGGCGGCATATTCGCTGATACCGATATATCTGCGACAGGCTCATATCGGCCGATAAAATCGGCAAAACGATATATCGGTCGGGCTCTATTTAGTATTATTATTTTTGTTATTGTAGACTTAACATGATTTTCTTGAAAATTAAGTTGTTTTGGAATTTATCATGCTGATTTTTCTAAAATCAGGCTGGCCTATCTACAATTTAGGTGACTAAGCTTTTCTGTGGTGTAATGGTGAAAATGTTTCCCAACAGAATGTGGCACTACTGGAAGAAGAGGAAGAGATTAACCAGTTGACAGAGTTCTTCTCCTATGAACATTTCTATGTCATCTACTGTAAATTCTGGGAGCTGGACACAGATCACGACTTGTACATAGACCAGAGAGACCTGATGCTACATAATGATCAAGGTACCAGTCCACCCGCTGCGCCCTTAACGGTCCCCTGAAATGCTTAGAAACACGCAGCATTACTCTGTGTTGACGTCATTTTAACTGAAACAGGAAGACAGGGCGGGACATATCAAGTAGCCCCGCCCCTTTTTAAAATAGCCAATAGCGTTCGTTTATATCACAGCTTGGGCTAGAGCCGTTGAGCTCCGTAAGAAAGCATATTTACACTGTTTGAATCGTTCCCTGTCCCCTATACTGAAAATACCTTCCTTCATCTATAGTGCACTACGTGCCATTCACTGTACAGAAAATTCTAATTCTGTGGACAAGTGACCGATTTCAGCCGCGGCTTCAGCGTCTATTTTATAGTGTAGGGGGCGGGCGCTTCGGATTCTAGAGAGCATTTGATTGGACAGAAAGTTTGATGAGAAGCTGAAGTACGATGTGATGGAACCGCAAGCTTTGAATGCTTATATCTTCTAAATGCGAATTTTGTCACTGTTTTGGAGCACACTGCCTTATAGATAACCTTAAGACTACCATATTGATACTAACACCCAAAAAACTTTCATTTTGATTTCATGGGGACTTTTAAGACCATCACACTCTTCTGACATGTTGTTTAACGATTGGCTGCTTATTGCTGGAGGTGACATTAAATATCCCCTCCAGCAGCACTTGACTGCATATGTTTCTGTTTGCTGCAGAATGAGTTTAGTAAATTGAATGAAGTGCGGGGACATTTTAACATCAATTTCCTCTAGCATGACGGCATGTCTGGCACTCTAATAATTTTATCTCCTTTCAGGCAGGGTCAGTAATTGTGTCTTTAAAATGATAAAATAAGGATATTAAATCACTGTCTTGCGCTTGCAATTTACAATATTTACAACCTTTGACTGCGAATTATTACCCAGTTTAAGCATTTTCTGTGAATAAAGAATAAAACTGTGATGTGATTTTTCTGCTCTTTGACAGCCGTATCCCACCGAATGATTGAGAGAATATTCTCAGGAGCTGTAACCAGGTACCATCTCTCATTTTTCAGGCATTTTTTTTTCTCTCCAATTTTTGAAAGCTTGTGTCGTGTCTTGTATCATTTTGTTATAGATTTTATGAGTGCTGTGGTTAATTTTACTCTGATGCTCAGGGACAGAAAGGCTCACAAAGAGTGCAGACTGAGCTATGCTGACTTTATATGGTTCCTCATTTCTGAAGAGGACAAAAAGACTGAGACCAGGTAACTGAAAATACCTTCCTTCATCTATTTTTTTTTATTGCTTTTAGATGTTCCAAAATGGTTTAGTGCGTTTTTGTCAAAATGACTGCAATTAGCAACTATTATTCTTTCTTTGATCTGATAAAACAAGATCAATCTCCTGATAAAATGGAACATTAACGTGATTATTTTCCCCATGTTCTTCAATATAAAAATTAAAGGCTATAAAAACAATTAAATCAATGTAACTTTGAATGAATAACATTTTCAGACATTTAATTGCATTTATTTTTACAGTATTATTTACAAAAAAAACGTTTTTTTTTTTTAATTCTTGTTGCAGCCCTAGAAAATAGTGTCTAGTAACGATTGCTTGTTGATTGTGTAGCATAGAGTACTGGTTTCGCTGTATGGACCTGGATGGAGATGGAGTTCTTTCCATGTATGAGCTGCAGTACTTCTACCAGGAGCAGTGTCAGAAACTTGAGGCCATGGCCATTGAACCACTGCCTTTTGTGGACTGCCTGTGCCAAATGTTAGATATGGTTAAGCCAGAAATCCCAGGTATTATTTGAAATGATGAATAACTTAATGTGTTGGATTGAATTTCCTAGGTATTTTAGAGTTTGCATGCTCATCTGCCATCATTCTGAAGTAGTCTCACACATCCTCCTAGCAAAAATTACTTGTAATGTGCTTGCTTTGTTTTGTCAGGAATGATCACTCTCGGGGACTTGAAGAGATGTAAACTTTCCCATATTTTCTTTGACACATTCTTCAACATTGAGAAGTACCTAGACCATGAACAGAGGGATCCCTTACTGGCTGCAAGGGTAAAGAATAACAGATTTATATCATTTTATGGCTGTTTTGGTCACTTGGATGATGTAACGGAATTGGTGTTCTGATTATGCAATTTTATAGGATGCTGAGACAATGGGACAGGAGATTTCTGACTGGGAGAGATATGCTGCAGAGGAGTATGATAACTTGGTATCTGAGGAAGCTGCAAACGAGCAGCACAACGATGGGTAAGACTGCGTATCTCACAGAACTGCCCACAGACCACAATATTATCACTGTGCAGCATCATAGATGAGCTAACAACAATAAACTTCAGCTGCGAGCAACCTCTCTAAACTGTATGTCTAGACTCAGTCCTGCTTCATTTAACAGGACTTCACCTCATGCAGCAGTTTTAATAACATCAATCCACTTTTGTCATTTGCTGCATTGTCACTGCACTGAATCAGTGATCAGAGGGCTGATGAGGTATTATGTGACGCTTTTAGGATCAGCACAGACTTCTAATGGCAGGATGAGTAGACTTGAAACAGGTAAGACACTGTAGGTGCAGGGTTGAGGTTCCTTCTGTGTTCTCCCCCACTTCTGTTCCTCATGGGTTCACCTGGTCACTGTAAAACACCTCCACATTTGCTCATCAGATAACGGATTAAAGTATGTTTCACAGTTTTAGCAAACTCCAGTATTCAGGTGTATTTTCAATGGCATGCGTTCACACGTCTGTTCCTTAACTCTTTTGCCCTCCAGTTGGTTTTGGAAGTGTTTTTACCCCATGTGTAGTTTCTTCATATGAATATCTTCAATCCAATTTTCATAAAATTGTAATCTTCCAATCAAAGTACAAGACTGTGTAGGTTATAAATTCTTTTATAAAGGTATGAACTGCTCTTCCCAAGTATTGTGAATGATATAATTGAGTGATGGCAGGAGTAATTGATTATGAGCATTAAAAAAACAACACTTCTTAAGTGAATAATATTCAAACTGAATGGGCTCGGCTCAGTACATTTTGTCATTTTAATTTCTTTCTCGTCAGCTATGACAATGTTCTAGACCCAGTTGATCACATAACATGTGCTTTTGACCTGCGCAACGAGAAGAGACATCTCTTTGAGATCCCTAACCCTCACTGTGACCTGGACCTGGATGAATATGAATACGAGGACGATTTCGAATGACAGCCAACAACACAACACAAGTAAAGGCTACAATCTGCTAGTGTGTAGAACAGGAAGTGGACCAATCCTGCTCTCCAGTACTGATGCCACGTAGTTCAGCTAACCAAGGCTTGAGAGTGTACAGATACACTCCCCCAGCCGCTGGATACCAGACTGTAAACCAGCAGTCTGGCGAGGCTCTGTTTAGCAAGACAGATTGTGCTGGCCCAGTCTCTCTGTCAGTCTGACATCTATGCACAACCAGGTTTCTGAAACAAATGTAGCTGCACTGTAGGTTTCAAACAACTACACTGGAACCAAACCGGTACACTTGAAATATTAAGTGTGCACTGTTTATAAATATTTAAATATTTTTATGCACAGAATTGGCTTATAAGACATTCCAGAGATTCACCAAAGTGATTTCATGGATGGTTTATTTCTCATGGAGCTCTGTCGACTTGCCTTATGTGTTTGAGGGTCACATTAATATGAAATAATGCAGTAATTAGACTGACATTTTACTGTCTGTGTGAGAAGTGTTCCTAAATTATAATGTATTTGTTGTTTGCCTCATTTGTTCTAAACCTTTAGACTTTAGTCCAGCTAAATGTTTTCAACAAATCATGTTTGTAACATTTCTATAGAAGTGCTTCATAACAATGTGCTTTTATTATTGTAAAAATTAACTTTTTCATCTGTCTTAAAGAGTTCAATAAAGTGTTAAGACAAAAGTGTTTCACACATTCACTGCAGGATGTTATTGCTGTTTAATTAAAAATGACATTTAAATTTCTGCAAGTCAAATTAATTTGAAATATTTATGGAGTAACCCGGTTTTAATTTTACAAGTAGAAGGCATAAACGTATTAGCTGTGACCAACAATATAATTAAAAAAAAAAAAAACTACAGCTGCATCTCCTCCATTTACAACACGTGTAGCTTATTTGAATACCTGAATAAACAGTTATGATTCAGCAGTGTGCAACAAAATGTGTATTTGTGTTCTAAAAGTACACCGGGCAGAAAATAGAAACAAATATGAAAAAAGATTTGAGGTCCAAATTGTAATATTTTTCTTTTTGCGCTACAGTTAGCCATGAATGAGTGTTTTACACAAGATTTGAAAGTGCATCATTCTGTCTTTTTAAGCCCACACAGGCTAAATGCAAAATGTATGCAATAGCAATGCACCATGAATTTACATTCTTTACAAGTATTTCAGCACCGCCTTATTAGATCTGAATCTGATCCTGATCATTTTAAATGGCACAATTTTCATATACAGGATATTATGTAGTGCAAACGTTCAAATGCTGTCTTTTACCAATGCTCACAAGACCGTAAATACAAAAAAATGTCATGATGACAGATGTGAACTACAACATTAGACATCAATATCTACAATATCCACATCCACTTCAGCACTGCTCCTTGGACCTTTAGCAGACACGAGACTGCAGGTCAGCTGCTCTTTGCTCAGTGGAGCTTGTTGGACTTTTGAGTCTTCAGAACTTCACGTGGAAGAAAAATACAATAGTATGTTACTCAAATGACTTGACTATTCACACGGTCAATAAGAGTGTTTATTGACCTCACCTTTTCAAAAGCTTGTTTCCCTTTGGTTCTGAACAGGGAGAAAGAAACCTCTGGTCCCCTGTTAAAAATAGAATTAGCTGAATTATAATCAACCCCACGTTATGAAATACATAATTCTTAGTAACACTAATAACCAACAACTTACTGGATATACCCTAATATGTTCATGGATATATTTTCTGATATCTTTACTGTATAAAAATACTGCTGCATTGTTATTTTGACCAGCTGATATGCAAATTGAAGCATGCTATACTCCCAATTATTTTAATTATAATTATATATGTATTTGTTAATTTTGTAATCTTCTTTATTAATATATATATATATATATATATATATATATATATATATAAATGTGATATTTATATATATGCAATTACAGTTTTTTATGCAAGTATAAATTAATAAAACATTTTAATTATAAAATTCATATCAATATTAACCTAAAACCTTGATGTTGAAAAAGTTCATGCCCATGTTATTTGTCGACAACCCTTTTGCATATTGCATCATTAAAAACCTGGACCTCAGAAATGACCCAGTGAGCGTTCATACCTTCAGAGTTAACTTGTTTGACAGAAGGCGATCTGGAGCGGTTGGTGAGAGAGGGCTGTTTGTTGGTGTCAGAGCTGATGAAGGAGATGGCATCTTCTCCCTCAGCTGTGCCCATCAGAGACGCTCTGTAGTAAATCAGCGGCATCCAGCTCTCCTCTCTGTTGTTGATGACCTGCTCACCAGCAAATTTCTGCAAATAACTGTAGCTGGGGAAGAGACGACCGGTTTAGAAAAAGAGATTAAGATCCAAAAGTGCAAGATGTCAAATGCACAGAATTCATTTATTTGTTTAGCTTTAACTTACATAGTCTTCTTGTCCGGTTTGAGCAGTTTGCTGGAGAATTCACTGAGGATGGTGAGGTATGAGATGTATGGTGGAGAGTGTTTCTCAGACTGCTGAACGAACCCTTTGAAAACAAACTCAATGCCATCCCTGCACAGAGAAACCCACTTCTTTATTCACACTAGTAAGAGGACACTTCCTTTTAAGACCTGAATATTTCTTCTCCTGTCCCTCTATATTTGAATCCTAATATAAGACCAGAACTACAGATGGCAAAATTTCTCAGCCTTGAAATAACCAAAGATAGGACTCTTATGTACTGGCTAAATGAAGCCATGCAGTGCAGCATCTTGACAAAACTATTTTTATTTGAGGACGAACATAGCAATCAGTCTGTTCTAGCCGTGTCACTATGCCAGACATCAGACGTGACCTCGCTGACACGGAGTCAGCCGGGTGGACTGTGTTACCTGTGGATCATGGCCAGGGACTCGCGGGATTTGATCTGGTCCCATCCGAAGGTGAGTGAGAAGCGTCTGGCCAGCTCCTTGATGCTGCTGTAGGTCTGAACCCTGGAGCTGCAGGTGTTTCCTCTGTCCTGCTCCTGTTTCAGCCTCAGATACAGCTGAACACAGAAAAATTGTATGCCCTTATTACATTATTGTTTTCACAAGTAATCTTTAATCATGGAGCAGCTTACACTTTGCTATTGCTATTGATAGTGTTGTATTCTAATTAGATGAACATGCCATGTTTAACATGGATACTATGGTAATAAGTCCAAATTTACAGTGTACTAGATATCAAAGTTTTAATATATACAATGTACAAATTTTAGATAGAAATTTAGATAATATATATGAACACTGCCATTCAAAAGTTTTGAGGTCAGTAGGACTTTTAATAGTTTTTTTTAACTATTAAATAAAGGAAATTAATACTGGAGTAATGGCTGCTAAAAACTCATCTTTACCATAACAGGAATCAAATAAATTGTAATAATATTTAATAATATTACTGTTTTTATTGTGTTTTTGATCAAATAAATGCAAATGCAGCCTCAATGAGCCTTAAAGACTACTTTCAAAAACAACAGTAATGTACATGTTTTTTTTTATATTATATATATTTTAAATATATTGTTTTATGTATTTATAAAATGTTTATATATATATTTATTTGATCCCCTGCTGATTTTGTAAGTTTGCCCACTTACAAAGAAATGAAGGGTCTGTAATTTTTATAGTAGGTTTATTTTAACGTATAGAGACAGAATATCAACCAAAAAATACAGAAAAAACACATTACGGTATATAAAGGTTAGAAATTGATTTGCATTTCAGTGAGTGAAATAAGTATTTGATCCCCAAGCAAAACATGACTTAGTACTTGGTGCAGAAACCCTTGTTGGCAAGCACAGAGATAAGAGGTTTTTTTGTAGTTGGTCACCAAGTTTGCACACATCTCAGGAGGGATTTTGATCCACTCCTCTTTACAGATCCTCTCTAAATCCTTAAGGTTTCTTGGCTGTCGTTTGGCAACTCGAAGGTTCAGCTCCCTCCACAGATTTTCTACAGGATTGAGGTCTGGAGACTGGTTAGGCCACTCCATGACCTTAATGTGCTTCTTCTTGAGCCACTCCTTTGTTGCTTTGGTGGTATGTTTCGGGTCATTGTCATGCTGGAAGACCCATCCATGACCCATCTTGGAGGTTCTTGTCCAAGATTTTACAATACATGGCCCCGTCCATTTGCCCCTCAATGCAGTGAAGTCGTCCTGTACCCTTAGCAGAAAAACAGCCCCAAAGCTTAATGTTTCCACCTCCATGCTTGACTGTAGGGATGGTGTTCTTGGAGTACTGTAGGGATGGTGTTCTTGGGGTCAAAGTCAGCATTTCTCTCCCTCCAAACACGGCGAGCCGAGTTAATGCCAAAGAGCTACATTTTGGTCTCATCTGACCACAGCACTTTCTCCCAAGCCTTCTCTGAATCATTTTGATGCTCTTTGGCAAACTTTAAATGGGCCTGTACATGTGCCTTCTTGAGCAGGGGGACCTTGCAGGCGCTGCAGGATTTCAGTCCATTGCGGCGTTGTGTGTTACCAATGGTTTGCTTGGTGACTGTGGTCCCAACTGCCTTAAAGGGATAGTTCACCCAAAAATGAAAATTCTGTCATTAATTACTCACCCTCACGTCGTTTCAAACCATCTTCGGAGAAAGATGCAAATTAATGAACATTTCAGTTGTATTGCTGTCTATGGAGGGTCTGACAGCTCTCAGATTCCATCAAAAATATCTTAATTTGTGTTCCGAAGATGAAGGAAGGTCTTACGGGTTTGAAACAACATGAGGATGAGTAAATAATGACGGAATTTTTATTTTTGGGTGAACTATCCCTTTAAGATCATTAACAAGCTCCTCCCGTGTAGTTCGGGGCTGATCCCTCACCTTTCTCATGAACATCCTTACCCCATGAGGAAAGATCTTGCACGGAGCTCCAGACCAAGGCAGATTGATGGTTGTTTTGTATTTCTTCCATTTCCGAATAATCGCACCAACAGTTGTCTCCTTCTCAAAGTGACAGGACTAATCTGTGTTCCACATGGGCACATAACCAATCTGTGGGTGCCATAATTCTTGCTGGTTGGTAGGGGATCAAATACTTATTTCACTCACTGAAATGCAAATCAATCTCTAACCTTTATGTAATCTGGATTTTTTGGTTGATATTCTGTCTCTATCCGTTAAAATAAAACTACCATAAAAATTACAGACCCTTCATTTCATTGTAAGTGGGCAAACTTACAAAATATGCAGGGGATCAAATAAATATTTTCCCCACTGTGTATATATATATATATAACATTTATTTTTTGGACAAAGCATAATCTAATGATCTGTGTATGTGTGTGTGAGCACTGCTTCCATTTTCCATTTCCTTCCTCAGCACAGGATCTACCATTAAGCTATTCAAGGAGTGGAAGAGCTGCTAGAACATTCCACACTGAGCATGATGGGATGGTGGGAGGTTGGATTCATTGTGTCTCTGAGGTGTCGACAGCTGCAGGGGCCCATCAGAGTGCAGAGAGCACAGGGGCCTGAGCAGATGTGCCACGCAGAGGCACGTCACATGAGAGAGAGCGCTGGTGAAGGACTGCAGCCTCCATACCTGCTGAAGGCATTGCACCAGTGTGCGTGCGCTTTCCATCTTGTCCATCTGCCGTGTCCTGTTCAGGGTCTCTTTGATGATGTCGCTGAAGTCATTGTAGTACTGCAGGAGAGATATGACAGCAGTGAGCGATACAGGCTGTGAAGAACGCTCGATGTGGCTCCATGTCTGCCATATGGCTTCACGCCTAGGAATGTAAGCCTGTGGCATACTGAAAGCACATTACCCATAAGTCTGTCTGGCCAACAGGACAAGACTCTGGAAAGTGTAGCCTATTAGTCATGAGAGGTTTAAGATTTTTTTTGAACTTCTAATATGGTGACGATTATGCTCAAACATGCCAAAATTCCACACATATCATGCAATGTATCACACTCCACTTCATGACTTCATTATTAGAGGAATATTCAGGGTCAAACACAATTTGTGATGTTAATTATCACATAATTATTTATACTAGTCCCTCAAAAGAAAAAGTGACAGTAATGCACTTCTGGACATCTATGGAAAAACAAGTGGCATCACTGTTAGAGCAATTAGATGAATTCTTCTTTAAAAGAACTGAGCTATATAAAGAGTTAACATATGTACTTGTCCAAATTATCCTGCTGAGGATCACCTCTGATTTTAGGGTTTAAGTTCAATATACATTACCATTCATAACTTTGGGGTGGGTACGATTTTTAAATGCTTGTAAAAGAAGTCTTTTATGCCCACTAAGGCTGCATTTATTTTTTATGAAAAATACAGTAAAAACACTAATGCTGCTGGTGTTTTTTTTTTTCCAAAACATGTCTCTGTTGCTGAAAACTCATACACTGAGTGGCTTTGAGACTTCTGCCAGTTAATCCAGTCTGGTGCAGTTTATTAAACTCAATCATGAACCCAGCCACTGACTCACCAATTTCCAAACAACAACCTTCATTTATTACCATCTATTTGCTTTAATACATATTCTTATACATATTCGCTCGAAGTGGTCATGAAATGTGCCAATGTCGTACAGTTCAGAGAAGTGACCACTTGTTACCGGGAGGAAGCTGTTCAAATGACAGGTTTGCGGCGTTTGCCATCTTTACGTCATTTGCCTCAACTTTGAAAGCTGTCGTTCAAAATGATGGCATTCAGAGTGAGCGTGTGTGAGTAGTTTTCTCTTCAAAGGCCTCATCAGAGAGAATGTTGCTAAGAGAATGTTGGCGGCTCTGTGCTGGCCGAGTCAAGTGGGCATTCCAAACATGTCAGCATGTCAAACACACACAAATACACAAACTGTACTGTAACTCCCACTTATCGTAAATTCCAAGCCTAAGAGCTCCAGTTATGAAAAGAGGAGCCAAATGAACAGACCACCTCCTTCTAATACTTATATTAATCCAAATACGCTAAATAGATTTTTTTTTTATACTACTATATATAGAGAGTAATATAAATTTAATTATACATATATAATTTACTAATATATAAATAATAATTTTAACTAGAATATTATGAGTTGTTTTGAAATTAAAAAAAAAATACATTTGCTGTGAACGTGGAATGCATGTTGTGGTGCTACTGCACCAAATTACAGTGCTTATCTGTAGAACTTGTATATTGAGGAACAAAGTACGGATTAAATATAAAATGACTTCTGGAACAGATCAGAGTGAGAGAGGCAGGAAACTTGATTGATGAGTGAAGTGTCATACCTTCACATACTGCTTGAAAACCTCAGCAGCCATGCTCATCTCTAGTACACTGTGCACTATCAGCTTGCAGTATGCCGCCAGAAGATTTCTCCGCCGGTGCAAGTCTTCCAGCCGTCCGTCTCCACACTCACTCTCACTGACTGCGCAGACAGACACAGAGAGAGGGGTTGAGATTCAATAAGAGACCGGTATAATTATGATACTCAAATCTTATAAATGAAATGCTTTCCTGGGGTGAGCTAAAGTTAACAACATTTTCTGCTCTGGACACAGAATGTGTCTGTCGTCGTCCTGCCTGGTCCTGAAGCCATCACTTAATAGAGAGGTTTCATAACAGCATTAGTGACGTGAAGAAAATCCAATAACTAAATTACTTTTTATTACATGTTACCAGCAAAAGCTTATATTGCATTTTTCCAAGAGGTAAGGAATTTGTGCCAGCACGAATCGACGACTCTCTGAAATATTTATAGAATTGATACGATTTGCTTCAGTCACACTTGATTTCTAATCAAATACCCCAAAATCTGATGTTATCTCATATGCTGCTTGTGTTTGTCTTAAAGCAACACAAAGGCCAAAAACAACAAAAACTAGTTTAGGAGAGCTAATATTGATTTTTTTTTTCAGCATATGTAGTCATTTTGTATATGCCTACCAAAGCTTCTTGTTTTTCGAGTGGGCTTCGAAGTATAATTCCACAGGGCTCTGTGTTGATCTAATTACCTGTTCATTTACAAGTGCAACTTCAGTAAGATCACACCTAATAATATCTTAAGGGATTATTATCATAATGCATTATCTGTTAGACTTACACTCCTTGATTCAATGGCACATTTGATAGGTCAGTGAGAAGGTGGGGGTGCAATTAGATTAACTAACCCACAAATACTGTGTTCTGCTACAGTGCTTTTCACTAACAGAAGGGGAATTAAGCTGACTGCGTTTCTTTATGTGATTATTTTGTGCCTAACATAGGCAGGTGTAGAGGCAGACTGCCATCTGCTGGTGAAAATTAGACTATTCTTATATGATTGAATATAATATATTGAAATATATCCACCTTTTCTTGCCATAAAAATGTAAATTCTATGGGTCTAGCTTCCGGTCTCATCCGCGTCCAGCTATTTTTAGCTGTACAGAACCGCTCCTTTTGCTGCTTGATATTGAAAATTGGTGTGTCTTACCATATTATTTTGATGTATTGTCTCAATTATGAACACACTCGGTTGTAGTGCAAACAGTCTTACGTTTACTGCACGTTGTTATTCTTCTCGTTATTTCCCTATAGTGGCTAATGAACTGGAAGTCTCACCCATAGGCTTACTTCCGCGTTGAAGAAAAAGGTGGATATAGTGATTGAAAAGAAAAAAGTTATTTTACAAATAATAATAGAATATTTTCAGCAGCCATTACTCCAGTCTTCAGTGTCCCATGATCCTTTATAAATAATTTTAATATGCTGATTTGGTGCTCAAGAAACATTTCTCATAATGTTGAAAACATTATATATGTATATATAAACAC
This sequence comes from Sinocyclocheilus anshuiensis, assembly GCF_001515605.1. Lineage (NCBI taxonomy): Eukaryota > Metazoa > Chordata > Actinopteri > Cypriniformes > Cyprinidae > Sinocyclocheilus > Sinocyclocheilus anshuiensis. The sequence goes on from NW_015544158.1 coordinate 550,392, forward strand.
ACAGAATATACACACACACACACATACAGCTAGATAGGTTTAGCTTTTTTATATATATATATTTAAAAAAAAAAACTACCTCTATGAGATAGGAATTATGTAGCTGTTTTTCCTTGCATATTTCTCACAAACAGCACATGTCACTGTGTCACTCAGAGCATCATATATAGAATGAGACAACCTCTGTCTCTCAGGGAAACTGCGTCTTATCACAAAAGCATCAAGAGCCATTGTGGCTTTGTTCCTCATGTTTTCGTCTCTGTGGTTTAATTGGGCCCAGGGGAGGTGGAGCTCACACCCACACATAAAAAGTTTGTCCCGGGCCCCCGTGAATTTTAGAGGCAAAATTTTCTGACACCCTTAGGTATTTCAAATAACCTTGTAATGGTAAATTTTCCACGAAAAAAGACGAAGATGAAAAAAAAATTGCATCAGATGTTTTCTTTAGTAGATTGATTTGAACTGTGAATTGCTCATAAAGTTATCAGCCAATTGGGAAGCACTTTCACCATTTCATCAACTCGCCACAGCCACTTTTTACTCACATTTGGCACACAGTGTTAATTTTGGGCCCACCCTGAAAACCATCCTGTGTGCACATCCCATGTTAAGTGCGTCATCAAGCTCCAACATTCCAGCATTTTTTCAAAGAAACCTCAGTTAAACCTCAAGAACATGCAAAAAAATTCATAAATAAAAAAAAATTGATCTACAAGACAACAACTCCCCAAACACTTTTAACTAATGCTGGATCTGTTGAGGCCGCCCACAGCAGAGCACAGGCCAAACAAGGACCCTTAAGATTTACTGTAAATGAAAAGAAAAGAGAACCTTTACTACTGTGGGTGTCCTGCTCAGGGCTGGTGAAGACATGCTCCACGATGAAGGAAAGAAGAGCTTTCTGGAGCTTGGGATCAGGGGTGTACAGCAATGGAGTGCCTGCAGACGAATCCCACATCTGAAGCTGGTAATTATGAGCTATGAGAACATCACTCAGACACATGAAGGCCTTTGTGAAAAACAACATAAAACAGACAGTGCCTGATCAACAGATTTGATATAAAGGAGACAATATATATAATAACAAAAAAAGTAAATATAACACAAGAAATTCTTACCTAAAATACACTATAATCTTAATCAATCTAATTGATTATCTTTCTATCTTTCTTCAAAAGAATGTATCAATGTACTAAATTATTGTGGATTTCAAAAAACGTATACTGTTGCGTTTCCAATATATCACAAAAATGTTAGTGTAATTAATTATATAAGAAATACTGAAATAAACAATCAATCAAGCACTCATGGCTGAAGACGCTGAAAAAAACAGAAAGATGCAAAGCAACAGCTAAAAGATTCAAATGATTAAAATTCAGTGCTTTACTCATCTGCTACGGTAATCTAATGTCTGTGAATTATTTCCGGGCTGATTTGTCATTAATTTGATTGATTTATTGACATAATTGATGCATATAAATTAACAGCTCTAAAAATATATGAAATCAATTCACTAAGAACATAGACAATTCAAAAATAAACAGAGATAGTCCGGAACTTTCATTTGTTTTAGTTACAATTAGTGTGTTTCTGCTGTCACCGTGCCCTGGCATGGAGCGAGGATTCATTAAATCACAACGCAGGTGCCAAGGGCACTCCACAAGAAAATTCAAAACAAACAGGATTCAAACAAAGCCAGCGCATCGGCCCACTGGCACACATGCTACAGCTTAACATACAGACAATACGCTCTGATGTGTTTGGAATAATCCCCTTTGAAGAAAGGGCTGAATCGAGTGGTATGCTGTGAACAGAGAGAGAGACGTGATGCTCACTTGCTCTCGTACAAGCTGCTCAGCGTGTGAGAGACAGCGGTTACATTTCTCACAGAAGGCACGTAGCTGGTTTCTCTGCTGGAGGGCGGACTCCTAAAACCACACACAAACACTCACATAAATAACAATGACAATTCTTTTCTTACACAGTTTTGATTTATAATACACTTGTAGTTGTTAGTATTTTGCTCATTTTATTTAATTATTATGCATGCATATGACCATATACAAAGCTTTGACATTTGGGGGAAAAGTCATAAGAGTTTTGAGTGACAGGAATGAAGAGTATAATTACGCAAAATTACAGAAACAGAAAGATGACTACAGCAGGGCTCCAACTGTTGTAGACTGATGAAAGTGTTATTGTGAGCAGTGCAGCCAGTCTCTTGTGTAAAATATTCTTTCATAATTATGTGCACGTGGAGCTCCGGGCTGGACGTGTCGGATCGGTTCCTCCATCCCACGTAGTCGCAATGTCAATTCAGCTAAATGACTCTTTTGAATCGGACATACATCCCAATTTTATGCTGAACACGTCTTTTTTTCCCCCTCACCTCGGGTCGCCATTGACATTAGAATTGCAGATTGAGCCGAGTTGCCGCCTGGGCCAAAAATTGCCACCTGCGCTGTCAGTTATTGATGACGCGGCCAGAGGAGAAAGCGGCCATTTCTGAGCAAATCTTATCTACAGCAGTCTTAATGGCCGCCAATATTTCACCACATAAAGGTTAGAGGTGGGGAGATATGATTACCCCGTGCACTGCATGGAAACACCGGCCTAATAAGAAGCCCAGCGGTGAAACGTCCACACGAGAGCACAACCATTACGCCCCCTACAATCCATCACTAGCACTTAACTTTTCCTAAAGTCTCACGATCAGTCGCTTTCTATCACTAATTAAAATCCACTGGACATAACCCTAGAGCCTCTGTGTTGATATTTGAAATGCAATGTGGCAGGTTTAAAGGACACGGCTCTTTGTGATGGATCATACGGCAACTCTGTAGACAGAGAGTCTTGCATGCCTAAAAACGCTTGTTTAATTAATCACCCAAGGGAAAACTCTGGCGTTACGTCTGTGCTTGTAGATATTACCATTCTAAGCATGATCTCAGCCGTTTATGACAGCAGTCACAATTCGGTCAGAGTGGAAGAGAAAGGTAGATGGCTCACCCTGGAGGTCACACCTTCTCCAAAGGTGTTGAGCTTCCAAAGGACGCAGTTACACATGAAGCGCAGAGCCTCAACTGTCACCTACAAGAAATACAGATTAGAGAGGCAAACCCTGTTGAATGAAAAAAAAGAGTAGAGGGTTCGGTGCAAGGCTAAAAATGCTACCTCCATGGGAAGACCACCATGTTTTATCTTTACGTCCAGGAGTCTGGTCCCCAGCTCATACAGGCTCCATTTAGACAGATCCTGAGCACTAAGCAGATAATAATACACTTGAATGGCATCAGACAAAATGACACAGAATGACACATTAAGACATAAACTGTTTTTTTTTTTTTTTTTGTACCGGTGAGGCTAATAATGTTACCTCCATTGGAAGACCACCATGTTTTATTTCCACATCCAGGAGTCTGGTCCCCAGCTCATAAAGGCTCCATTTAGACAGATCCTGAGCACTAAGCAGATAATAATACACTTGAATGGCATCAGACAAAATGACACAGAATGACACATTAAGACATAAACTGTTTTTTTTTTTTTTTGTGTACAGATGCTAACTGAACAAGTAGTTGTTAATGGTGTAATTAAAAGCATCTGTATCACTATCTTGGTAACATTTCCAGAATGTTCATATAACCAAAGTAATATATTACTTTTTGAATGTTTGCAGAACTTTCAGAAATAATATTTTCACAACCTAATGCAAAAGTTATGAAAACATTCTTAAAACATAGCTTTGTTAGCAGGGATGTAACACACAGATTGATAATTAAGTGGGTCAACATGGTCAAAGAAATGTGCTTTACACAAGAAAGTTCTTAAAACATAGCTTTGTTAGCAGGGATGTAACACACAGATTGATAATTAAGTGGGTCAACATGGTCAAAGAAATGTGCTTTACACAAATGTTGCAGTGTGTATGTGGATAGAATAAACTAGAAACTGCTTACATGTTGAACGCATTAAGTTTCTTCGGTGTGGACAGAATTTCCAAAGTGCTGTCCTCGTTTGCAGTGAAACAACCGTCCTGTACATGAAAGGAAGAACATTTAATTAGACTCCATTCTGCTGTGTAAGATACAGTCATAAATCTGTCATGAATCAACTTATTCTTTATTGATGTCAAGATCCATTTAAAATGCATGTATGTATCAGGTACAAGCTTGTAAAAGAACATCTAGAGTTTTTAGTGGTCAATTGCTGTACTCACACTCTGTGATTCTCCAAACCGTGTTCCCAGTGTGTCTGTCCAGTACTGGATGAGCCGGTCAAAGCTGGGCTGGGCCAGAGAGTGCCAGGGCGAATCCTGAGTACAGAGGCTCTGGTAGGAACGAGCAGCCGTCTCCAGCAGCCCAGCATCTGTGTGTCTGTCCACCGCAGCCTCCAACTCAGCCAACAATGCCTGCACACACTAAACCAAAACACAAATATATTACAACCAGGCGAGAAGTGCTCTAGAAAACTGTACCAAATAATATTTAGACTACCGTTTAAAAGTTTGGGGTCAGTACATTTTTTTTCTTTTTTTTTAAAGTAATTAATTTTTATGACTTTTATTCAGCAAGGTCACATTAAATTATCAAATGTGACAGTAAAGACATTTATAATGTTATAATGGTAAAGGATTTTTATTTAAAATACATGTTGTACTTTGGAAATTTGTATTCATCAAAGAATCCCGAAAAATGTATCACAGTTTACACGACAATATTAAGCGGCACAACTGTTTTCAACATTGATAATAATAAGAAATGTTTCTTGAGCACCAAATTATATTAAATGATTACTAAAGGATCATGTGACACTGAAGACTGGAGTAATGGCTGCTGAAAATATATTAAAACAGAAAACAGTTTAAACTGTAATCATTTTGTAAGAAAATACAATCTTGGTGAGAATAAGAATGTGAGAATCTTCTTTCAAACATTAAAAAAATCTTACTGACCCCAAAGTTTTGGATGTGTGTGTGTGTGTGTGTGTGTGTGTAAATTATACAATGAAGTCATTAGTGCATCAGATGACACTCACCTGTGAGTTTTCATGATCACAGGTGTCCGTCTGGAAATACTGAGGTATTTTTAGAAGGGAGGTCAGTTTTTCAGCATCCTCTGAGTACTAGAGGATGAGATTAGACATCAAGTTAATTTATGAAGAAGCAGTTATGGTAAAAATGAACAGTGCACTGATTTTTCTTTTACCTTAGATAACAGTTCAGGCAGCACTTTAATGAAATGTTCAGTGAGTTTTGTGCAGTCATCAATTTGTAACTTTTTCTCTTTAGTATTTATCACCTAAATAACAAACATAGATATGTAACTAGCAACAAGTAACAGTACCACAATGTGATGTAAAAAAAATACTTAAAGTCAATCTGTAAAAAAGTGAACGGCTAGAGTGAAAACATATAAAAGTGAAATATATCTGACAGCCCTGCTAGATCAGAGCGCCATCTAATGAAAGTATCTAAATTAAAGATGCAACAGGAAGGCTCACCTTTTTGCCTGCCCCTCTCCCTGACAAAGGCGGACCCTCTGCAGCCTGCTTCACTGACGCCAGCAGGAGCTCAATCACAAAGGCCTCCTCAGCACTGCTCAGAGCTGCAGTTAATACACAGAACAAAACGATGCCAGTTTGTTCTCTCACAGTGGACTTTAAACCAGAAGAGATCATGCTGGATGGAAATCAATTACTTTCATTACTATTTCTATTAATCCTTAAAACATTAAATTCAATTCATGTTTATTTGTATAGCACTTTTCACGATACACATCGTTGCAAAGCAGCTTCACTGAAAATTAAAGCTTCTACATTATAATTAGGAGTAGCCTACTTTTATCAGTGGTGAGCAGGGCAGTGCAGACATTTTGAGGGGCAGTGGCCCAAACCAAAAAAGGGGCACTAGGGGGGTGGGTGCTTGTTAATACAAATTATCCAGTTGTTACAAATATACAATTAAAAGAGAAGACAGCACACACTGTAATAATTTCAGACTTTATTGTAGATGTTTTGATAAGAATGGGCTCTCCCTCTCTCTCTGAGCCTGCTTCTGCCTCATCTTCAATGGAAATAGGGGAGTGGGATAAGTTGAGCCAGTGGGTAAGTTGACCCATCCCCTGTTTCTTGGCAACTGTACGCTTTTACTGTCATGTGACCAGGTATTTTGGAACCACACATCATTTCTGCCAGACTGTGAAAAGGAGAAACATGGAGGGAATGGAAGGCACCCATTTACTTTAAAAACTGTTTTTGGCTTGTCAAAGTAAAATTTTAGCATATGTAGGGTATCAGACCGAATCAGACAATCTAAGATTTGGTCAAAACATGGTTGAAACATGAGGAGCCAAATTCCACAGAGACCCAAGACACAGGATGTTCGTAAATCAGATCTTGGCCCCACAAGCCTGAACCAACTAGCAGCTTTGAGTAGCTCACAGCATTTAAACAAAAGAACACTTATTGACAATAAGGCACCCATTTACTTTAAAAACTGTTTTTGGCTTGTCAAAGTAAAATTTTAGCATAACATATTGTGACATCAAAGCAAATTGATCCAGGTCCAAAAATATTTATGATGCATATAGGTGATTTAGCAACATATAAAACCATGCAAATCATTTAGCTAAATATTAGCCTGAACTGGTAAGCTACAGTAGCTATTTTTTTTCCAAAATGGCAGCTATGGGGCAAAGTAAGCCAAATGCTGTGGGGTAAATTGAGTCAGCATTTTAACTTACCCCATCATAAGGCACTGTAGTTAAGTTAAATCTCTGAATTATAAACTGGAATTTTAATGTGATTGTCACAGTTATGAACTATTGTGTTTGTTTTCATTTGACCTAGTTTCTGTCTCCCCTTGATTGTGCCATTATGTTCAGGTGTGTCTTGTCAGTTATCCTCCCCATATAAGTTGTATTCAGTTCAGTGTTTCTTTGTCCGGTCTCGTCAACGTGTACGTGTTTCTTAAGCCTTCCTGTTGTGGATTACCTTGTGTGGATAATATTAAAGACTTTTACTTTCATCTACAAAGTTCATCTACTGAGTTCATTCTACAAAGAACCGTGACAGTGATATTACTGGTTTAGTTTATATTTTGTAGTTTATTTGATAGGGACAGTGTACAAGTGCACCAAATCCTTCTCTGATAAGAACCAGAAAATGCTTTTCATCTCTCGTCAACATGTATGTGTTTCTTATGCCTTCCTGTTGTGGATTACCTTGTGTGGATAATATTAAAGACTTTTACTTTCATCTTCATCTTTGTGCGGGTTCATTCTACACAGAACCGTGACAGTGATATTACTGGTTTAGTTTATCATGTATACATATTTTGTTGTTTATTTGATAGGGACAGTGTACAAGTGCACCAAATTCTTCTCTGATAAGAACCAGAAAATGCTTTTCATCGCATTATAATCAGATATATCTTTCCACCTGTAGTACCTAATGGCCAACAAACTCTCTATTTAGTTTGTTTTTAGGAAGGCTACAACTTTACTGTTCAACATATTGTTTCAGAAATGCAAACAATATTACCCCTAACCCAAGTATAAGTAAAAAATGGCTAATCTTACCCCACTCTCCCCTATAAGTATTAGACATTTAATTTAATATTTTACAAATCATTACCGACAGAAATACAAAAACTACCAAATTACTAATTCAGCGAATCATCCACTGACTGTAATGTGTAATGCATCTACCTGTTAATGCAACGACATTGGGAACTGTGGTCTCCAAGAGGGGCAACTCAGCTGATGAGGGCAAAGGGGCAGTGGCTCTAGCCACCGGGCCACCCCTCCTGTGCACGGCCCTGCTAAGGACTTTGTAGCAACACTTAAGGGAACACTTAAATAATTAAGGGGAATACTTAATGGCAGCCTTAAGGTTCCTTAAGTTGACCCTTAGGGTTTTTTCTTGCAACCCAAGTTTCACTAAGGGCTCCCTTAACCTTATAACTAAGGATTTCTTAGCATAAGGGCTTTCATGCAACCGGGCCCAGACCTTCAGCCGTCAGTCTGAAGGTCTGGCTACGCGAGACTAATGTCAAGGTGATGTCCATATGGTAGAAATGTACAATTCTAGACTAGTAATAATCATGCAGTTAGTTAATGACATATATTCAAACAGAAATGGAGAACATGATTAACAGCAATGATTATGTAGTGATTAAGATTATAGTAATGTAAGGAATATTTGTTAGTTTTGTATGTTGGTTTAGGGTTGGCACCCATATTGGCATCCATGAAACATATTAGTCAAAACTACAGGGTGTTATTTGAATATTTTAACTTATTGTAGTTTTATATACAGTGCCTTGCGAAAGTATTCATTCATACCCCTTCATATTTTTTTAAATTTTGTTATGTTGCTGCCTTATGATAAACTTCTTTCAATTACTTTTTTTCCACATAAATCTACACTCCATACACCATACTGACAAAGCAAAAACAGAATTGTCACAACTTCGTAAATTTATTAAAAATAAAAAACTGAAATAAGTAGCCATCAGGTTCTTGGTCACCACTCCAACCAAAGCCTTTCTCCATCAATTGCTCAGTTTGGCCAGGAGGCCAGCTCTAGGAAGAGTCCTGGTTGTTTCAAACTTCTTCCATTAAGGGTAACAGAGACTACATGCTTCTGTGACCCTTCAATGAAGCAGAATTTTTTTCTGAACTCAGATGTGTGGCTTGACGCAAACCTGTTTCTGAGCTCTACAGGCAGTTCTTTTGACCTCAGAGCTTGTTTTTTGCTCTGATATGCATTATCAGCTGTAAGACCTTTTATTAAGACGTGTGTGCCTTTCCAAATCATACCCATTCAATTGAATTTGCCACA
>NW_015544158.1:559326-578848 GCF_001515605.1 Sinocyclocheilus anshuiensis
TTTTAGTTTTTTATTTTTAATAAATTTGCAAAGATGTTAAAAAAATTTTGTTTTTTTTTGCTTGACAATTATGGTGTATGGAGTGTAGATTGTTGTGGAAAAAAACTAATTTAAAGAAGTTTACATATGGCAGCAACAAAACAAAAGGTGAAAAAAATGAAGGGGTATGACTAAATTTCGCAAGGCACTGTATAATTGTAAATATGTTAAAGGATGAAAATCTCTGCTAAGATGTAATAAATGCTACTGATAATGCAGAACTGCAATGAAGAAGCATACTGCAATGTGTACTGTAGTGTGTACTCAAGTGTACTAGCCTTGTTCCTGACAGGATGTGTGAGGTAAGAGCAGTGAGGTAAGACCGTTCCAGTCCTTCAGCAGAGCTCCTGCACTGTCCCATAGACTATCCACAAGGTACAGCACATGCTGGTGCAGCTATGACAGAAGGTTAGAACCAAAAATGCAGGATAGCACAAGCACCAGATCTCAGAGCACAAGTAGCCTAATACCCCAATATCTTATTTTTAAGCATAGAACACACAAGCGCACACTTGGAGGTAACATACCTCGCTCTCAGTGTGGAAGTGGATAAGGGCTCGGACTCTGGCTAAGACTAACTCTCTGTCTCTCTCCTGTTCGGAGGCTCCGTCTCTGGGCCTTGATAATTCAGGGTTACTGAGCAGCCTAAGAGCAGAGAAATTACACCATGTTAGCAAATCAATTAAAGTAAGTATTACTTACAGCTATCATTTACATATACGCACATGTTGGACACAAATGGGATGGGTTTTGTAGAATGACAATGAACACAGACCTATTGTAGAGGAATTCACCCGCAGTGGTAGCAAGAGGTCTGTGGGAGCAGTACACAAATTGGAAGAAGTTTTTGTGCTCATCAGGACTCAGAACATCCTCACAGGATCTGACACAAAAGGGACAATTCCAGCAATTACATGAGGAACGGTCCAGAATATGCTTCACAGAGGCGAAGTCAAAGCATGGGTGATCAAACTCTATGAGAAATAGTCAGCATGAGGAGCAAGGGGAGATACTTACTGAGAGATGACCATGAGCAATCTCATGGCCTGTATGGCCACTTCATGGTCTTTATCCAGAGTCATGGAGATCATCCTCTCCTTCAACAGAAACAGCATTCAATCGCTAATGAAAATACTTTAACTACCTGCTATGAGAGCAATCTTATCCCGAAAACCTACAACAGGACTTGAGTTAAAGACCCACGATGCACTTAAACAGCTCTTTAAATCACGGTTGTGCTAATGTGCTTGCTGCTGTTAGTGAGGGTGGGGTCCTGTGGGAAGTTATCAGGCCAGTGAGCCCAAGGCAAAACCTGAGGGGCTTCCCAGCCTGTCAATCAGCAATCATGCACTCCTGCTGTCCCACTGCAGCTTTACTGGATCTTAACGTAAAAACTGCCAAAGAAGCTTACGGACTGCGTCCATTTGAGAAGTTTGGGCAAAACAGCAAGACAAACTTACAGCCAGTAAACAACTCTCCACAAAGAGGTTTATTTTTCTACAGCAGTTACTCTCAGGTACAGTTTGAGCTTAAAACTGTGTCTGGGTATGTGATAGACAGTAGTCGCGATAAAGTCATGAAAATATGAGATTTTATTCTAAACACCTGTGATGGCAACAAGTGGAACTTTTGTAAGTTGCTTGGTTTCTGTAGCAACATGTTAAGTAGCTTCATCCACATTGAAGTATCTTTGAGCCATTCAGCTGTGTTGCACACAACTGTATATTATACATCAAATATGTTCTAATTTGATGTGACTGTGGCATGGTTTACAGCATTTTTGTGTAGAGTTCACAGACAAATTTTTCAGAAACTTGTGTTGTGCCTGGTTAGGGACATGAGGTGTATCCCAGTTCATGCATCCGTTTTGAGGTATAAATAGTGTGAATAGTGTGCTCACAATGAAGACAAAAGTGCACTTCAAATACATGGATAATGCACTTAACTGACCGAAAAAATGAAGTGTGTAATTCTGAAAACTTTGCGCACTCAACAGTCACAGCTTTCCTAACATAGTGTATAGTGCGTCATTTCGGACACAGCTATAGGGTGAGAATGTGGAAGCAGTTGTTACCTTAAACCGTATCGTGAAAAGGTCCATTTTGGAACAACTTTGATCCTGATAAAGTCCCTGTAGACCCAGCACACATTTCAGACGGACATCAGGTTGCTGTAGAATATTAAAAAAATAAAACATGCAGTCAAATATCAACTCAACTAATATTAAAAAATAAAAACGCAGTCAAACATCAACTCAACTCATCAACAACTGACATGGGTAAACATCTAAACATTTAAAAATAAATTGTTCTTTAAACATTAGGCTACTGGCGCACCTACCTTGTCATGCATCATCCATCCCACATACTTCAGATAGCTGTCGTTCAGAAACACTGAACTATACAGCTTCATCCACATCGTCAGTTCCTCCATACAGATGGCCCTGATTTCAGGAATCACGTCTCTGGAAGTCACCACACAGTGATGATGGTACATAGTTGTTTTTTTTTCCTCAAGGAAGTGAGGACTATAAGTGTGGTTGAAATAAAGATCACCTGTATCTCTTCAGGAAGACTCCTTTGAAAATGGCATCCATCATGTTCTCAATTTCAAATTTCCTTTCCTGTAACTGAGGAATGAAAGTAATTCATTCAGTTTGATTATTCACATGATCCTTGCCTTGTTTTCTGTATTTCACTGACCTAACTATTTCCTGTACATCAACACTACCATTCAAAAGTTTTGGGGTCAGTAATACTTTTTTTTTCAGCAAGGATTAATTAAATTGATCAAAAGTGAGAGTAAAGACATTTATAAAGATTTCTATTTCAAATAAAGGATGTTCTTTTGAACTTTCTGTTCATCAAAGAAACCTGAAAAAAGTATCATAGTTTCCATAAAAAAGTTTAAGCAACAAAACTGTTTTCAATAATGATAATAATAAGAAATGTTTCTTGAGCACCGAATCAGCATTCTAGAATTATTTGACAGTGAAGACTGGAATAATGGCTGCTAAAAATTTAGCTCAGATATTTGCTTTGGTAGACATTTGTATGTCTGTTTGAAATGTGCATGTCACTTAACACCAGTGAGTGTTAGAGTATCATATTTACAATGCGATTTAGACCATGTATTATATTTCTGTAGTTATGTTTACTTGCCAAAGCCAATTTTTACTCACACTTAGGAATTGGCGATTGTCAGTTTTAGACCCAGACTACAGTCCAGAATGAAATGTTGAACTCTGTAACCACACATGCGGTCACAGTCTAACCTCACTGATCTTTCTCTGGATCCTGTCCAGCCTCGGAGACGCCTGTTTGCTGGCCATCTTGGCCAGCTCGACCTCGTACAGCCGCTGACTGTTATCGACACTGACACTGAGGTTGAGAGCCACATTCACCAAAGCGCTGAGCAGCTTCACTGCTGCAGAGACACACACACACAACAAAACATCAGCTTTCGGGACGTGTGTGTTTGGTTCAGGTCAAGAGGATTTAAGGTTCAGGGGGAACTTACCTGCTAGCGTACAGGTGTGCCTGAAAGCACGAACTCTGGAATCGGAGAGCTCTGTCAGCAGTGAAATGAGTGTGTTCAAGAGGTAGCCGTCAAAGATTACACAGTTCTGACACTGGGCCACTAGCACCGATACGAACTCACAGAAGTGTGAACGAAACCTCTTCCAGTACAGGCCGGACATGATGAGGGGATACTCGCCACTGTCCTAAGGAGGATGGAGAGAGGATCAAGATGGAAAAATAGCTTTGATTTTAAATTGTGTCAAACACTACCGTTCAAAGGTTCGGGTCAGTACATTTTTTTAAAGAAATGAAATACTTTTATTTAGCAAGGACACATTAAATTGTTCAAAAGTGACAGTAAAGGCATTTGCAGTGTTACAATAGACTTCTATTTCAAATAAATGTTGTTCTTTTGAACTTTCTATTCATTCAAAGAATCCAGAAAAATCTATCATGGTTTTGACAAAAATATTAAGCAGCATAATGGTTTTCAACACCGATAATAATAACAAATGTTTCTAATGTTCAAATCAGCATATTGAATGATTTCTGAAGGATCATGTGACACTGCAACACAGGAAAAAATGACATTTTAAAATACATAACAATAAAAATCTGTTTAAATTGTAATAATATTTTTTTTAAATCCCAGACGAGATCTTAAATTAAGTTTCAAAATCAATCAAATACCATGTCAAGAGGCCATGTGACAGTTAAAATCCATGGAAATGCAAGGAACTTCTTGTATTGTAAACCTGTATCCTGTGATTTAAAAAAAAAAATACACACACAAATCAGTAAGAGCAAGGAACATGGGAAAGCAGTCAATGATCAGCACGCTGGATGTCTAACCTCATCCAGATCCTCCACCATTTTACTCATGACATCAGTACCCTTTTTGCTCTGAAACATCTCTGCTGTAACCATCCCTACAAAAGCACAAACAGCATTCACATCCTGAATGACAATATATGTTAGACACAAGCCACAAAACAAAAACAACAAACCACTGAAAATTAACTACTTATATTAGTCAGTACTGTTGTGAAATGACATTCTATTATGAAAGAGAGCACAGACATTTCAAAACTTGCCTTTGCATCCTGAACACTGGATAAAGAAGCTGATGAGATCGAGCAGTGCTGTGTCTCTGTCGCCAGTATATGCGTCAATCCAGTCATCCACCACAGCCTTTCACAAAACAAACCAAACATCCATAATAAAGATTTGTTTAAATCTATATGACCTAAAAAGAAGGGCTGATCATGCTGGACGTACCTGCATGGCACTCCTGCCCATGCTGACCACTTCAAACAACGTGACGGCTTCCACATCTCCATTTTTGAGCTGTTCGTTCTCTGCTCTGCCCAGGCTGCCATTACTGCTCTTTGAATGCTTTCGTTTGGCATTCTCAGAGCATTCCCTGGCTTTCCTCTTTCCTCTCTGCACATGACAAAATATACTTCTAAATTAGAAATGTTCTTACGGTAAATGTCAAAACGAAGTCTGTTGTACTGCTATAAAAGTCTATGAGATGTAACGTATTGTTAGGGTTTAAAAAAAACATTGTGGTTTTAGCAGATCTTACCACAGTCTTCTGTCTGTTTTCATTTCTCTCACTTGTGGCGTGATGCACCGATGCACAGGAAGAGACGTCAACTACTGAGATCTCTCTGAAAACAGTATGCACAGGCAGTTGTTTATCTGTACACAGAGAACATCTTGAATAATAAAATGTAATTAAATTGGGATATTTAAATAAGGCTGCATTAAATCTAAAGCTGCATTGAGTCTGTTTTATAATGAAAATGCAGAGGTAATTTGCAGGTGTCTCACTTTTGCACCGATCTGGACAAATTTGGCTCTGCTATCATCTCCTCTCAGATCATAGTTGGACTAGGAACAAAAGAAAAACAATTTAGAAATGTTAATGATAATTCAATTGAGTATCATGGAAGTGCTTCAATGTTCCTATATCATTGACAGTAATATTTGTAATATTTGTTACACACCAATTATCAAATATATGTACAAACATGTTATATGTAATCTGCAATAAAATGTAACACTATGCATCTAAAAAGATAACATACCTTTGCATTTTATTTACCCAGTTCACTCTAAATCGAACAAAGAAGTTCTAAAATATTGGCCTTGGTATCCTTATTTTCCAGGATATAATGTGTTTTTACTATGCAGCCTAACCCAGTGGTTCTCAACCTTTTGACTCCCATTGTCTATATAAGACAATATTTAAAAGCAATATTTCCTTAGGTACTGCTATAATGTTGACAAAGCTGCTTGTTTTTATATATTTTATATTCACAGAAACTAGATCAATAGATTTAAACATTTGAGAGCTCTTGTTGCAGTGGCTTTCCGTGATTAGATAATTTACCACAGTAAATGCAAACTAGCAAAATGTTTGTAAAAAAAAATATATATATATATAAAACATTTCGCTTCCACTTTAACTGAATAAGTCACGTCTCATAATGTACAGTTTTAAGGTACAGTTTGGATGCAGACGTGAAAAACACACATACACAAAAACTTAAGGTGACAAGTGACCCAATCTTGGATGCCATTGGCTGAGGTGCACGGCAACAAACCAAACCCAAAAACCTAATTGGCTAGTTCGAGTGTCAATCAGAATTCTTCCATTTCTCTGTTACTGTGCCATATTGAAACAAAAGCCTCATATGAGAACCTGCAGCTTCATTCATCTGAATGTGTGAGCGGCTTGAAACGTGAACAAATCTGTCAGGTTTCGAACAAGGCTCGCATGCCACTGAGTTTATTATTTAAACTAATAAGCACAGAAAGGACAATCGGGATATAGCTGACTTCTCGGCTTTATTATAGACTTGCTGTTATCTATATGTATATCAAGATAACTATGCAAAAATGCGAACGCAGCTTAATGAATCTTACCAGCGACAGTCATCTTGATCGGAGGATTAATGTAAACTGCACGTATAGATTTGGCTCCTCCCAGTTCAACATAGCCGCGTGCCGTGCACGTCAACGAGCGCGCGCTGTACGTCTGACGTAAGCTCATGGGAGCTATATTACATAACTTGAGCAAATCAGTTTACCATAATACTGCTACTACGAATAATAAGCTTAATTTATACAGCATTTTTCATAAATACTGCTTAAATAAAGTGTATATGTAAGTGAAAATATAAAACTATACCGTATATAATCACTGAATATAATAAATTGTAATATGTAATAAATACACAAAATTAGAAGGCATTCGCTTCTGATCACCGTGTTTGAGTTTATTTTGCAACAGTGACTGAATGACTTAGAAGGGTGTAGATATGAAATCACAGGTGTGATGCTGATGAATAATGCTAGCACCATCATGTACAGAATGGAAAGAACATGTGCAACAGTCACTTCAAGTATACAGATGCATTATAAAATACATTATTGCACAGGGTTTTTTTTTTTTTTTAAAGAAACAATCATCTTCATGTATTAAAACTCAGAAATCATGAGCCAACAATGCTAAAAATATCTAAAATGGTTCAAATAACTTACTCGTACGTGGTAGTACTCAGAATGTACACATTTTCCTTTTCATTTTTCAAAGTCTTATATATCTGGATCACATTATCACAGTCTTTCCTGTGGTCTATACAGATGAATAAATCGATTAACACAAAACAAATCTCTATAAATATTTTTTCAGGAGAACCACTTCATTCGGTGACAATTTCTCACCCTTCACTTCAGGCACTGTAGATCCAACTGTTAGGAGAGGTTAGAGACCAATTCCATGACTGGATTGAGGTCTTCGGTGAGCTCTTCTGAGAGTGACAGTACCATTGATATCACATTTTGTGTAGACTCTGACACCCTGTGAAAAGTAGATTCATTAATTATGCTGGATTACTTTTGCTTGACTCTAACAAATGGAAGCAAAACCACTCTCACCAGCTCATGTGATGTGCTGGCAACTGAGGATCCAGCTTCGACCCGTCCTCTTTCGAAAGAGACATCTTCAGCAGCTTGAAATTGGCCTCAATATCCTTTTTTATGATGGATAATGGCAAAATATCTTTGAGAGAGTTTAGGACTTGCTGTAACAGAAACAAACAAAATGATACACAGAATCAACTTTCTTTGGTTTTGTTTTTTTTTGAAAAGGTCACATACTGTAGATAAAATGATGATCAAGTCAAACAAACTCACATGAATTGCTGATAGCTGATGTGCGATGTACTTATGACTGCCCAGATGTTTCACATCTTCATCTAACTGCTGACTGAGAACCAGCAGCTGATTCAGCCTCCCAATATGAGGAAAATAAGCTGGAATGATAAAACATTTCCCAATCAAACTGATTAATCAGCTATGCTTTATTAAAGAACACACTGATTAGGTGTAAATAAATCTTCCTGTGTTTAAAATATGGGAGATTCTAGCACTTTTGAATTGTTTGTTTGTTTTAATAGATTGTATATATTATACACATACTATAAATGTATTAAGGAGGCGAGCTCGCTAAATATTTTTAAAAGATAAACATTTTTTTTTTTAGAATTCACTTTTAACTACCAAATGACTTTTATGCAACATTCTATGATGTCTTTTATTATTACTATTATTATTTCCATTTTTGGTATGCATTTTATGTGTACTAATTAAATTTTGTATTATCATAAAGTTAATTTTTAATATGTTATATTAATTTACTAATATACTTGATGCTTTTTGTAATGTTTTTTCATTGTAAAGCACTTTGAGCTGCATTTTTTGTTTGAAAGGTGCTATATAAATAAAGTTTATTATTATTATTACCCACATAGAGTCTCAAGCACTGGGCAGTGAATGTTACTGTACCCAATTATCATTCTCCCCATTTATTCTGTGGTCTCACCATCTGAAGGTGGTCTTTCCAACATGTCAATAGGGCTGCCATGTATCATATAAACTTCAACTCGAGGGAATAGAGTGGATAATCCTACAACTTCCAAATACTCCTAAAGAAATGGAAATAAATGAAAACACATCATCCAGAAATTATAACTGGGTTAAAAGGAATGGTTAATGGTTTACCTCAAGCTGAAGCACCGGTTCATTGAGATGTTCAAGGCACTGGTTCATCTGATATATTATCTCAGCCTCTATAAACAGAATCAAATTTAGAGGTTGTAAACATATTTGATAGCAATTACCAATTTCGATTTTCAGTAAAAACTATTATTTTATTCCTAAGTTTACCTTGTTTTTGAAAACACTCAAACTCCTCAGGACTTGTGTCCTGTTTAAGCTGCTCCTGAAACTGCTAATTCAGATTAGACGTTTGAATGAGACAACACAAGATATATTCAGTGTTCAAAGATCTGAGCATCAGTGTAAGTGTCTCACCTGATGGACCTGAGCTCTGATCAGTAAGTCCAACTGGCTGCAGAGACACAGCATCTCCAGTGCCACCTGCTCACTGCTTAGGTGGATGGGCATCAAGGGCTTCCTCGCGCACACTTCAACTGCAAATATTACATAATCGAGAAATAAAACATGAATGCATTCATATTCAGTCAGATGATCATTTCATTACAAATGCAACTATTATTGAAGAGCTCGGTATTACCTTTGAAATGTGGACTGTAAGAACAAGGTTTGCAAAGCGGATCCGTCAGACTCACTGCTGCCATTGTCACCTTAATAATCCCACCGGTGACTCAGATTCATATGATTAATACTGCATTTATTGGTTTATTCATCCATTAATGGTGTTTGTCATTCTCATGGCAAAGGTTGGGCTTTTCAGTGGTCCTCCTCTCCATGGTGTTCACTCACACAGCGGCATGAGATGTAAACATAAACAAATCTGGTGAACGACGAGAAACCACGAAACGTATCGTTGTTCTGTGGATCTGCACTGAACTACCTGCCATAGAAACAGAATAAAGTGGTTAGAATGGCCATTTTTATGACACGAATGACTGAATGGGCGGAGCTTGGTCCAAGCGTTGTATTTCTTGCATGAGTCGAAATAGCTTCTTTTTTATTTGAACTTTAACATTGTGTATTTTCAATTCATTTACTTTTTAACGTTTCATACTTATCTATTTAGGTAGGTTTACACCTTTTTGCAAACCGATAGTGAAGCAGCAAATACAGAAGTGGCACGAGGTGTTTTTTTCTCTGTGCTTTTAAGGATGGGCCAACCACAGTCTGGGTGAGAATTTCTGAGGTGAAATGCTGTTTTATGTCATACAAATAAATTTAATCGCCTATCATTTTTTAACTTAACCCTCTGGTATTGTTCATTTGGGATCAAAAGTGACCGAACACGTGAAATGTAACTTTTTCTTATTTTCAGTCAAATCAATGTAATATATTTTGTTCAATAATACTTTTTCATGAGAGAATTAATGAGAGAATTTCATGGTCCAAATAATATTTATGCAATAATTATGATCAATTGTTGTGTAATTATGATTGATTTTGTTTCTAATATTTTTATATTACTTTAGTTTTCAGTTATGGCAGTATTTCATGTTAAAATAGAGACAATGCCGAAGTAAGAAGTAATAAAAGAAGAACACCTGCAATTCCATTGTTTAGCCACTAGATACTTATTTAGCCCTATATAAAAAGGCTTATAAATTCTCTATTTGTTTTTAGACTTAAATACTTTCTTTTTTTAAGTTGTGGATTTGGATATATATTTAGACATTCTCAAAGACAACTTTTTTGTAAAGGTATAGATTTTTTTGTTTGAAAAGTTGGTTTGAAATGTCAGTTTTTGCATTAATTTTACTACAGTCAAACCTGAACACTAAGACATTTTGTTACACACCAAAATTCAACAAAAATGTAACAAATGAACAGGAATGCTTTATCAGAGGTTAATCAATCTGATTTCAACCTCTTATTTAAGTCTTCTGGCTCAATTTTGCCATATTGGTACAGCCACACCAGTTCATTTTTGTGTGTATAATAGTGTGTTGTGTGTGTGTGTGAGTGTTTGAGTGGGTATGTCTGTTTTGTATTTTTGATGGTTTAGACTAGTGTAACCCCTTCCTTGGTGTCTGTGCAGTTTTTACTGCATTGTGGCTTAATTATTGATTTTATTTCACGCATTTGCAAAAACATGCGTTGTGTTACAGTCACACTAGTTCATACCATTTTAAATACATTTTTATGTATAATTTTATACATATATTGTTCTAAAAAAAAGTACCCATACAAATTTACAATATACAATAATTTGTATTTAAATGCCAGACAAAGAAGGATAACTGTTTTAATTTTGTTCTCTAAATATATTTAATTTCACTTTATCAATCAAAGAATCATTAATAAAAGGATGGAGCTATTTCCAATGTTTATTAAATAGTAATAAACATACACATGAAAAATCTTAAGACCTGTTCCATGATTCCAATGAATTATAATAAAACACTGCTTATTTAGAAGTTGTCACGCATATTTAAAGTGACAGGTATACTAAGAAATCAAAGTAAAAAAACAAAACATTTAAATAGTGTGCTGATAAAGAAAACAATACTTACACAGTACTGATATCTTGTATTACAAAAAACAGACAATAATTTTTCTGCAAAGTTTCAAATAAAAAAAAAATACAGCTGTAGTTAAACATTTTTTCTATCACAATCATTTCCTCAAGAAGTGCATCTGAAAAAAACAAATCCGTTAGCAGAACTTTGCCAAGCTATTTTAAAAAAGAAGTCCTGCTTTTGTCACAATTATTCATTTACATGCTTCATAACACAAAACAGCAATAAGTTCCATCATATTTCTGCTCCTTTTTGTGACAATATGATACACCAGCAGAAGAGTCCATTGGCTGCAGCAGAAAACCTGAATTTCCCTTGAGTTAGAGCTGAATTGATTTACTGATCAGTCTGGTGAAGTTTCCTAAGAGACACCAAGTTATGGCCGTCCACCAGGATTCAGCGTGAGATTAGCCATGAGCTCATGAACCGCTGCAAATATTGTGCACTCTCCTGTTGAAAAAAAAGAAGCTAGCATTAAAATTGATATGTAAATATAGAAACATTTAATGTTAAACAAATAACTGAGAAATATTATATTCTGATTTCCATATCAATTTAAATATTCATATTCAACAAAACAGATGTGCAAACCTTGTCGTGGTGGATGGTGCTCATTGAACCTCCTGAGGATGGAGCTGACCATCAGGGCCGCGGCTCCCGAAGAGCTGTGCTGGCGGGGGATATCAGCCTGCTGGGTCAGTCCAGTAGCCATGTCATACACAATAGGCACTATGATGCTGATGGGCTCCTGCGGTACCGGTAGCCTCTGGGTCAGCTGGAGCTGTGGAAGAGCATCACTTCAAGTTAATACATGTTAGGAATCCATAGTAAACTCAAACCACAGCCCACACACAAGTTGCTGGGCGTACAATGGCCGGAATATTAGTGTAATAACAAAATTAGAATTCAGGACATGGTGATATAGGGTGAGATCATATTTTAACCATTGGGAATTGGTCGTATAGTGAAAGGAGACATTGCAAACCAGAATGGAATGATTGAAGCACTTACAAAAAAGAGCATCTTGGTCTTAAGCACCACAGCAATGGTTCCTGGTGGGGCAATGGGAGGAGCGCTGGGTGGGATGGTCAGACAGAACTGCACATTCCAATTCAGCTGGGCCGCTTGGTCTGGGAACTAGAGGAAAAACAATGGGCCAGTGAGCTTCCAAATGAACAATACCACTCAAAAGTTTAGGAAGTTATTTTTTTTATTGTTTTGGAAAGAGGTCTCTTATACTAACCAAGGTAAAAACAGAAATATTGTGAAAAATTACAATTTAAATACCTGTTTTCTATTATAATATATTTACGCATTTTATTCCTGTGATGGCAAAGCTAGATTGTTGCTTAAAGCTTTACATTTTCAGAAGCCATTATTTCAGTCTTTAGAGTTACATGATGCTTCAGAAATCATTTTAAATATGCTGATTTGGTGCTTAAGTGATACTTTCTTTCAGGATTTTTTTTTTTAGCATTTATTTGAAATCTTTACTGACCATATTAATGTATCCTTACTAAATAGAAGTATTAATTAAAAATCGAATTGACCCCAAACTTTGGAAACGTAGTGTATGCTTGCACACGACCAAAAAGAAAAAATTCAAATAAACATGAACGTGCTTACCAACTCCAGTTTCATGATGCGAACACAGTCTCTGAGTATGTTGGTGGGAGCTCCCAACAGCTTTGTGAAGGCATTTAGTGTGTTGTATTTAAAGGGTGGTCCTGCAACCTACGGTGAAAGTGAAAGAGAATGACTTGCATTTGCATGACTGCAGAATACCTGGCTTGATGGTATGGCCAAGATGGCTGCTGAGTGAACATATTTGCTTTAAATATGAAAAAAAAAATGCACAGCTAATTGCAACCAACAGAATAGTGAAGATAAGTGTTTTCAAACTAGTTTTAAACAGGTAGTCCCAAACTGACATTAAGCCAGTGTTGTTAAATCAGGATGAACAGGACATTCAAACAAACACATTACAATTCTCTCAGCTGCTACCTTCTAATACATAAACTGAACAAGAGGAAATTAGACCTTCATGATAGTTAGTGAGTTGATGCAGTGAGTTTTTTCCTACCCTGGTCTCAAAGAACTTCTCCAGGACCTGCAGCTCCTCCTGCGACCAGGGTCCAGTGTTTTCTGGTGTGACTTTCAGCTGCAGAGTCTGGTAGGTTTTGGGGTTTAGAGCCACTCTACATTTAAGCACTTCTGTCTTAAACATGATGACGCCTGGTTCGTTGGAGTTCACAATAGTAAGCTGTTAAGAGAAGGTAATCGAGAGTGATGCAAATACAGTGTATAAGCAGAATCATATCACTCTGACTGGTTAAATTATGTGGTTATAACAGTTTCTGACTCACATTGGGTTCTAACTGTATAATTCTCTGTAGGTGGCGTCTCATGATGACAGAACCCAGGAAGCGCTCCAGAGGTGAGCACAGGTAGCTGCCCGCCAGCCCTGGCACTGGGCATGGCATGGGTGAAGGCAGAAGCAACACATGTAGTTTGCTGTGGGTGAGGATGGTGGGAATAGAAGCGGCCCAGGACCGCTGTGGCAGTTTACGGGGTGGAGGCATTGCCTGTGAACCTAAACACAAACACACATAGTGATTGATTGAACAAAATCAACTACTGCTTATTGCTGGAAGTCATATGAAACGCAAATAATGTTAAATTCTCTCATTTACACTACTTTATTATTTATTTTTTTGGAAATTTGTAGTTTTATTAAGCAAGGACATGTTAAATTGATCAAAAGTGACAGTAAAGACATTTATAATCTTACAAAATATATACAATATATATATATTTTTTACATTCTATTCAACTAGAATCCTAAAAAATGTATCATGGTTTACACAAAAATATTAAGCAGCACAACTGCTTTCAAAATAAGATGAATTGTTTTTTGAGCACCAAATCAGCATAATAGAATGATTTCTGAAGAATCATGTGACACTGAAGACTGGAGTAATGGCTGCTGAAAATTCAGCTTTGCCATCACAGGAATAAATTAGTAAATTCAATTTAAATTATGTAAAAAAAAAAAAAAAAAAAGCTATTTTGATGTTTTTGAGTTTTACCTTGGAGAGCATAACAAACTTCAAAAACATTAAAAAATCTTTACAAATCAAATTTTTGAATGTCGAGCCTAGGACAAACTAAGTAATTATCGGGAGGATCTAGGTTATATTTTACCCCAAAATCAAAAGAATTCATAATAAATACTGAGCCATCTATTTTTGATGTCTACCTTTACAACCATCAAGATATTCTTCATTGCAGCAAAGCCAATTAAGCAGAAAACCTCTAGCTGCAATTTAATAATAATAATAATAAATAATAATTCTCATTACTGTAATGTGGAAAAAAATATGTATATTTAAAAAATAATAAGTAAAATACTGATCTTATCGTGTTCTGATAAGATAGATCAGTCTTTAGACTCTCTGGACTTACTGGTACCAGCTCGAGGAGAGTGGGATGGGTCTGGAATAGGTGAGTGCAAAGAAGGGTTGCCTGGTGACATGCCAGGGATTCGTGCCCCGGGAGAGGGTCCAGAGACCTGCGGAGAACCTGGCCATGGCCCAACCCTTGGGCTGGCGGACACCATCGTGTATGGTGAACTGGGGTCAAGAGTTCCTGAAACACAAATGAAAGACATTTGGACCATAACTCACCATCTCAAGGAGTGTCAGCTTCCATCGATGTACACAGATTTTACTCCATGGCAGTAACGGTGCTCAACACAACCCCACAAAAAGACATCCCTACTGCGAAGTCAGAGCTGCTTCTATTAAGTACCGTACAATGATGATTTTGTATGATTAACACAAGGCAAAAGAGATTTAAACTGATTCACTTTCACATGAATTCAACTGCAGACCGATTATGATATTTTGAAGCATCAAAATTTACTGAATTGGGACGTACTGTGACTAATGTGAGATAATTGACAATATTGTACAAAAATACACTATCATTCAAAAGTTTGGGGTCAGTAAGTTTTTTAACTTTTCATTTAAAAAGTTTAGTTTTAAAATACATTTATATTACAAAAACATTTCCAATTAATGTTGTTCTTTTGAACTTTCTCTTTCACCAGAGAATCCTAAAAAAATGTATCATGGTTTCAACTTTCTTTCTTGAGCACCAAATGAGCATGATTTCTGAAGGATCACGTGAAGACTGGAGTAATGGCTGCTAAAAAAATAAAAATAATAATAATAATAATTGCATCTTAAAAATATATTAAAATAGCAAACAGTTATTTTAATTGTAATATTATTTTACAATATTACTGTATTTTTGAACAAATAAATGCAGCCTTGGTGGGCATAAGTGACTTCTTACACACCCCAAAATTGTGAATAAAATAAAATAAAAATAAAAACAATTTTTCCTTTGTATTTTTTTTTCTTGAATATAATCATGCATATGATTCGGACATAGATGTTTTGTTTTCCAAGTCCCACCAGTCAAAGAAGCAGAGAGAAGCAAGAAATAATCAAGAAAGTAGGGATGTGCATCTCATGACTCAGGCCGATATGATACGCATCTCGATGCATAGCCAACGATACGATACATTAAAGATACATATGAAGCAGCTACCGATGCGATGCAATACGATTCACCCCTATTACGATGCAGTGCGATCCGATTTCGATTCGATTCAACACAATGCGATTCGATGCAATATGATGCAATGGAGAAAATGTGATCACTTTGAATGCCTCGAGGCCTGTTTCATAAAACAAGTTAACCAAATAAGCCAGGTTTATTTCAGTTAGTCTGACTCATTGTCAAATGATTTGGTTCCATAAAGCAAATTTAACATGGGCCTAGATCAAGCTTAGTCACTGTGGCAACTTATGCTGGGAAACTAACCTGGTCTAAAGCAGGCTAACTGTCAGGCTAAGCTAAGCTCCTCTACTGACCAATAGGAACACAATGATATTACCACTGTCTCACATACTATTATTTGCCTTTTTTTTTCTTTTTTTTTTTTTACAGTTTCTAGCCATGCAGCCTTTCTCTCTGGTTTTATTACAGCTGTACCTTTTAGTTTGCAGAACAGATAGCAGCACATTAGAACATTACAATCTAAAATGGCTCTTTAAAGCATTAAAATAACTAAATTAAAAGTTAAAATCACTGAATTAAAAATGAAAATAAATAATAAAAGAAAATGACTACATACATGGTACGGGTTGGGGGGCGATGTGAGGGGTGGATAAACCCCTCTGCCTGGAGGCTGCGTCTGGGGGTGGGGCATGAAGGTGTCATCCATGCTTGTCGGGGAGGGAGGGTTGTCGTCCTCGTTGACCGAGCGTCTGCGGGCGTCTTGGTTATTATCCACAAACATGTTCAAGAAAGTCTTCGGAAAATCATGGAAAAAGTGACAATTACGGCCATGCACACCTCTACTGCAGCGGTTAAAGGGACAGTCCAAAGAAAAATAAATTTGTCATAATTTACTCACCCTCAAGTTATGTTTGCAAACAAACAGTTTTGATTTGAACCCCTTGATTACCACTGTATGAAAAAAAAAAGGCCTATGATGGAATCAGTGGGAATCAAAACTAATTGGTTATTAAAATTCTTCATAATATCTTCTTTTATGTTCCACAGAAGAAAGAAAATCAAGTACAATACAAGTTTGGAATGACATGAGAGTGAGTAAATGATGACAGAATTTGCTTTTTGGGTGACTATCCCTTTAATATGTTTAATATTTTTGATCCACCCACCTTCAGTCCAGGGGCAGGATAGAAACCTTCAACTATCTTGGTATTGTCAAAAAGACTATAGGCCCCATCACGGATAGCCACTACACCTCTGCTACGGCAGTAGATGTCAATGCAGTACATGTTGCGGAAGGCCAGACGGATGTGAGTGGGTGACTGAGGCAGGATGGAGAAGCACTGGTATGCCGTATTGGTCCTTTGGGTGAGACCCAGCATAGGCACTGTGGGTAGTTTGTTGATGGCATTTAGAGGAGCTTGAGTGTCTGAGAGGACCTGAGAACAGACAAGTATGTGAGAATACTACCAGCAGCTGCTAATGAATAGCGATATATTGCCAATATCCACTCCAAATCGGTCAGTTAACAATTTTATGTTTTAAAAACATATTGACAATATGTTAAATGTAAATAAAAATACAATATGGTGAATATGAATACAAATACAAATAATACAACTACAAAATACAGTTCAATGACCAGTGACCGCTTGAATTTTAGTAAGTAAATGAAGTATGACATTTAGTGTCAAGGCTCTAGATACCTGTAGAAGTTGTACTACATTGGGTGTCTTGTTGAACATTTCTTGAAGTTGGTGGAGAATTATGTTGTGACAGTTGCTACAGCCTGAATTGGGCCCCACAGTCCCCAGGGCCAGATGGTAACGCTGGGTTACTGAGTTCCACTGTATCGTCACCTGAAAGAAACAGGAACTTGTAGTAAATGAAACTAGTGTGATTTAAACTAAATCACTAAATAAAGAGATTAAAGACCTTTAACATCTGCATTTTAACAAGATGAAAAGGTTTTTACCGAGCTGCCTTTGGTGTTGCCATAGCACAGAACCAGCTTTCGGTAATTGTACAGCCGTATCTCTGAGAAAAGGCTCAAATAGGAGGAAATTTCTGGAAAATGTAGATTATTAATTATTAACTTCAAACCATTCATAAGTCAAGTGTTTTTTCATACCTATAATAACATTCAAAGGTTTGGGGTTGGTAAGATTTTTTTTATGTTTATGAAAGAAGTCTTTATGCTCACAAGTCTGCATTTATTTGATAAAAACATAGTAAAACAGTAATATTGTGAAATTATTAAAAATTAAAATAACAAAACTTAAAATAAAATTGTATTAAAAAAAAAATCTATTTTAATATATTTGTATTCCTGTGAAGGAATTTAAAATAGATGTAATAATTGAATACTTCAAATGTACTATGGCACCAAAAGAATACAAATCATAGCTAGCATGGTTATTACAAAAACTCAAATTAAAATGCAAGAGATGCAACTAGTTAGAACAGTGGTACCTACCAGGTAAAGCGCGTGAGAACTCCAGCACACATTCATAAAGCTGACTAATGCTGTTCCAGTCGTTCAGGAACATCTCCACCACCTTCCTGCCACCCACCGGCTCCGAAAGAGGATTCTCATAAGTCAGGTAGACATGCCGCGTGGAAGCTGAGTTGAAATAGACAGAAAATATTGTAAAAGACACATACTTAACTTTTTAAAAAGCTGTTAGAGGAAAATTAACTATCCTTACCTTGCTCTTTGTTGGCTGTGCTGTTGAGTGGACAACTGGAGAAAACTAAATCCGCCACCCATGTGCGATTATTCCGGCCCTGTAGTCTGAACGTACAGTCCAGCAGGGAGCGCTCCAGAGCTTTTCTCGTTTCCTTACTCACTCCCTTACAATGTGGAACTCTGAGGTAGAGAAGGAAAACAATTGATAAACTACCATCAAAAGTTGGGGTCAGTAAGATTTTTTTTATACATTTTTGAAAGAGGTCTCATCCTCAGCAGGCTTGCATTAATTTGATTTTATTTTTTTTTAAGTAAAAACTGCAATATTGTGAAATATTTTGTATACTAATATTTTTTATAATTGAAAAATGTTTTAATATATTTTAAAATACAATTTATTCTTTTGACACCAAAGCTGAATTTTCAGCAGCCATTACTTGATGCTCAATAAACATTTCTTATTATCAACATTTAAAACAGATGTGCTGCTTAATATTTTTTTGTGGAAACCATGACACATTTTTTAGAATTCTTTGACACATAAAAAGTTTCAAAGAACAAGAACAAGTCTGGTTTATTAACTTCAGAGATGCTTGAATTGACAACCAGAGATAAATCTTACTTCAGAATACGTATGGCATGGCTACAGCCATCTCCTTCGACCTGAACCCCTTGATGAGGAATCTCCATATTGGACAACTGCGAGAATAAAAGACCATTCAGTAAACACAAAATGTGACCTTTACAACGAATAGCTTCAGATAATATAACACTGCTTTCACCATCTAAAGGATATGCAGTACCTCACAGCGTAATCCGATGAGAGGCATGTTGGTGTCACACATGGCCACCAGGTGGGCCAGCTCCTTATTGAAGGCACACATCTCTCCTGACCTCTTGGGTTTCTTTGGTTCAATGGCACTTTGCTCTCCTGACAACTACAGAGTGACCAAAGCAAGACTTCATTACATACAATTAAAAGCTGAACAGCACAAAAGAAAAGGCACCCACTTCACCTCTTTAAAAACCACACAAAGTGGTTTAAAGGGGTCATATGACGTTGCTAAAAAATAACATTATTTTGTGTATTTGGTGTAATGAAATGTGTTTATGTGGTTTAAGGTTCAAAAAACACATTATTT
>NW_015544158.1:578895-598117 GCF_001515605.1 Sinocyclocheilus anshuiensis
GTGGCAAATCCTTTAAATATGAAAACGTACTTACAGGCTGTGAGTCGGCATTATTTGTCAGCATCATAGGCTGTATAGGGTCAGCATGCGCACTGAAGGGGAAACTGGGGAACTGAATTCATCGGAACACCGGCATTGTAGGCTACTCTCTCAGGAAACAGTCCTCGTCCTCCGTATGCGCTGCACACATCTGAATATTTGTGAAGAAAAAGCTAAGAAATATTTTTAGGTACTACAGAGTATACCGTTTAACAATAATGTTGAAAACACAGCTCAGTATATTCCGTTGAGTATCCCACCTTCCTCTTGGCCCCAGGACGAGCCATTCGTCCAGATGAAATGTCCTGCACAAGCTCCTCCAGGTTGGGCTTAAACTGCTGCAGCAGCTGAGCAGAAGGCAGTGCATCCTCACTCTCAATCTGACTCACAGACAGGAAGTAGTACTTATACAAGAGCTCTGTTGGATTGTTGGACACATCAAACATCTCGACCACCTGAGGAAAGTCGAGATTTAATGAAATGTTTCAAGTTGACACAAAAGCCTTTATGTGTGAGATAAATACATTAAATATTAAAGTATTTACAATATAGTATTGTGGGAGGCGGGTGAGTTTGATGAAGAGGCGATGTTTTGACAGGTTGCCCACAGGATGCGTGGTTAAGTTAGATAGGTGGAGAGTGTCTGTGCACAGTGTGGGAAGATGTTTCACAGACTGTCGACATCTCTGCTCGCCCAACCAGAATCTGTTAAAAACATAACAACATCAGCCACTGTCACAACTTGAAACACACCAAGAACAGGTAGCTTGACTGCTTACTTTAGCTGTTGTAACCATGTGACGATGCGCTTCATGTCATCGTTAATATTCTTCTCAACATCGTCCAACATTGACTGATCTGGAAAGAAACAAGCAAGGCAAGTTAAGCAGTTGATTTGTTCAAATGATCTGATGTGTATCCAATGGATATGTGACTAACCGACTCCATAAAGCATTGGCTGAAACATTCCCGAATGCAAATCGACAAATATGTGGAGGCACTCAGATCGGCCACAGGGCTCCAGTATTGGTATGACTAGTGTGGGCAGTGCAGTCTCTATGAAGGCTGAAAAATAAACACACAAAATGAATCCTTTTAATGCATATAAAATAAACAATTGATTTAGATTTTTGATGTTTTCTAGTTGAAGAACGATACAAAATGAAGATAAAGAACATTCAAAAATAAAATATAAAATAAATTATCATTTTAAATGCGCACAATATTATTTTATTTACAATATCAATAATAACAGCATGAAAATAGATCATTTTGAGATTTGCTTCCCTATACAATATAACACAGCCTCTCGTAATTTTTTCCTTATTTGTTGTAAATCAATTTAGTAACCAAGCAGTAGGCAAAACATTATATTCCATCTTTGAAAAAAAATTAATAAACGCAGCAAGCACAATCATGGTGAAGATCTTTGTGGTGTAAAATACTCACAGTTATCACTAGGGTTACTACTTTTTAGGATGGCTTTGAGTTCTTGCAGTTTCTGATTCGAGCGGGCATGTACACTATCGATCAAAAGCTTTTCAACCGAGAGATGATCAATCTGAAAGAACAGCCCACAAACAAACATAAGCTTTTATCCTCATTACAGTTATTATACAGAACCATTCAAAAGTTTGGGGTTGGTAAAAAAAATGTTATGTTTTTGAAAAAAGCTTCACTTATGTGAGAAGCCGTTATTCCAAACTTATGTGTCACATGATCAATCAGAAATCATTCTAATATGCTGATTCAGTGCTCAAGAAACATTTCTTATTATTATCAATGTTGATACAGTTGTACTGCTTAATAAAGGATTCCTATAAGAATAAAAAGTTCTAACAAAAACCTAACATTACAAATGTCTTTACTATCACTTTTGATCAAATTAATGTATCCTTGTTGAATAAATTAATAGTATTAATTTCCCACAGACCCCAAACTTTTGAATGGCAGCATATATAATCTAAGAAAAGCCCATACAATGATCGTCGTTATGGAGCTATCAATGCTACTATCAACAAAAGAGATTATTTTAACCAATGATACTCACCTTCATGGCTCTTTCCATTAATCTGGAATCGCAGGCAGGGAGTGGAGGCTCATGGGAGATCTGTAATGGCTTGGATCCATCTGTCTTATCAATTCTGATGGTGACCTTGTGCACAGATGCTGTGCCAGTCTTTCTACCCAGGACCTGTTGACTGCAAGGCAAAAATCATGAGATGCAAAACCAAAAGAGAAAAATTCAATTAAATCTCTGTAGCAAATTTTCAAACCTACTTCCAGACAGACAACGTGAAGCACTTGGCAGGGACGTAGCGCTCCACCTGCACTAGATCACCCCACCGTTCTCTGATCAACATCAGAGTTTGAGAGTGCAACACCTCCAGCTGCAGTGATAGGCAAAATGAGTCTAATACCATTCATTAAGGAAACAATTTCGATTTGTTTGCTTTTTGTCACTTTTTTTTAACTAAACTTCCATTTAATAGTTTTGCTGACTTGACTATTATTCCAAAAGTATTCTGGAAAATACTGATTATAAAAATGAGTAGATGTGTCTAAACTGACTAGTAGTGTATTGCAAAATATCTGGGCTAGTTAAACAAAAGCTATGGTTTTAACCCCAAGCATGGGCTGTTAATTGAGCAACCAATCAAACGTTCTACTAAATCACAGAAACCAATCTTAGTCTTGATCTGAAAGGATACGGAGGCAGTTGTACATGTCCTGAAGAGGCTTGTCATCTCCAAACAGTCGAGACTGCACCAACTCGTGGATATAATTCACCTGCATGCTGTGTACCAATGCCCGTCCATCTAAATAAATCATATATTAATACTTATTAGTAGTACTTTAAAACATCTATTAATTAATAACTATTAATACATTTTTATAATTATAAACTAAAAGGATGCCTTAAATTGATCAAAAGTGACAGTAAAGACTTTTACATTGTTACAAAAGATTTGCTTCAAATAGGGCGGCATGATTATGACAAAAATCATAATCATTGTCGATTATTCCCTTGCAATTGTAATTGCGATTATTAATTACGATTATCACAATTTACACTGAATGATGTTAATACCATTGTTTGAAGCAACTGCATGCCGTATTTTTATATGAAAATAAACAAGCTGAAAACACTCAAACTGAACAACTTTTATTGCTTTTCTATAGTATTACGCCTCAAATGTCAACTAAACATTGAATTAGTTTCTTCTTTAAATAAAAAAAAAGTCAAAATATGAATGGTATTATGTTATACTAAAACTAAAATGAAACAATGGAAAAACCCTAAAGATAACCTGTAGAAAGAAAGAAAAACATCTTAAGCATGCAGAATAACATAAGTGGACTTTGAACAATTAATTGCCACTTTGAACAATTACGTAATTGTGGCATCCGTAATTGTAATTGCAAATTCGATTAATTGTGCAGCCCCAGTTTCAAATAAATGCTGTTCTTTCTTTCTATTCATCAAAGCAGCCAGAACAAATGTATCATGTTTTCCACAGCAATATTACACAGGAAAACTGTTGATAATAATAAGTAGTTCCTAAGCACCAAATCAGCATATTAGAATGATTTCTGATGGATCATGTGACACTGAAGACTGGAGTATTTGGCTGCTAAAATTTTACAATTTACAATGTTTTTTTTCCATCCAAGAAATAAATTACATTTTAACATATATTAAAATACAAATCAGATATTTTAAATTGTAATAATATTTCACAACATTACAGTTTTTACTCTATTTTTGATCAAATAAACAGCCTTGGTGAGTATAAGAGAGAGTCTTTTTAAAAACATTTGAAAAAATCTTACCACCCCCAAACTTTTGAACGGTAGAGTAAATAAATAAAAAATATATAAATATATAAAAAATATATATTTATTTATTTTATACATATTTAAATAAAAGATAAGGAAAACAAGGGTACATGCACAGGGGTCTTATTATTACACACTGAGTACATCTTACCTCCAGTTTCCTTGTCTTCAACTAGAATCTCTAGTTTAAGAAGTCTCCAAGGGATATCAGGATCATCCCCCATCACTGTCAGTGTGGCTTCAAATTCCCCCTCAACTCGAAATTTTACTCGCCCATTGGCTTCACAGGCAAAGAGATCATAGAAACAAGTAAGATCATTTATAATCAGAATAAAACACACCGAAAATATAGCAGAAAAATGTTTGGAAACATACTTATTCCAGGGCAAAATCCCCAGTAGATATGTGGAGCTTGTAACTTACCCACAGTTAAGTTTGCCAGTTGTGGGGGCAAGTCAGTGGTGACTAGTCTGTGTCGCAAGATTTGATTCAGCTGATTTAGCGTGGTCTGCTTCTCTGCTTTGGTTATAGGGTCGGGAGGAATAATTTTGTCCTGAAAAAATAACACCATTGCTGTTTATTTCCCATTTATAATATCCACTTTAAGCTCTTGAACACTGTGTTTGACTACTCACTCGGATACATGTGGGCAGACGTGGGTAAGACCCTGTGGTCAGTACATCAATGGCGAAAGGGATGGCAAAACTAGGCAAACGTGCATGCACCAAAGCGTCCCTGGCCAGTGATGCCAGTCGGTCAGCCGTGTCAACAAATAAATAGGCTTGTTGATCCAGAAATGATGAGATCATCTGCAAACAGAGCTAAGAATGAGGACTACAACAACAAGAACGAAAATAACTCCGATTGGAAGCGCAAAATAAATCACGTACCGCACATTTCTCCACCTTCCCAGCATTACTTGCCCATTTCACAAGAGCAAGCAGACGTACAAAGAGCTGCCGTGTCCGACTGGCAAACTGAACGATTTCAATTTTCCTGTAAGATATGGTTTAAGTCAGTTACATTCATATGCAAGCATAATGTAACTCAGGGGTTTTCTATCTTTTAGAAGCCAAGGACCCTCAAATCATGTGAGGGACCCCCATCTTAAAATTTAAAAAAGGCATATATACAGTTGTGTGTATAAAGACCTAATTTGTATTGTAAAAAATTTATGTTATCAATATGTCTAAAATATTATTTGGAAAATAAATAACATTATTGCAATTGTTTTTTTTTCTGTTCATTATAGTAGTGTACTTTATTATTATTTATTTATTCATACATCCAGTCATTTACTTCCTTATTTTAATCTAAGTAAATAAATTAGTAAACATTTCTTTTTACCTTTTTTTCTCTAAACTTTTCCGTGAACCCCTGGCACTGCCTTGGGGCCGTCATTTGAAAACCCCTGGTGTAACCAAATTGCATTCATGTTTTTGAGAATCTAAGTGGAAACTCCATGGCAGTTTCTTACCTTTCCATGTCTGTTTTTCGAGGAAGTCTGTAAAAATCATAAAGGTAAGATTAAATAATATCAATATCAAATGACAGCACAAAACATTTTACATCTAGACAACTTGGAAGAAGTAAAATAAAGATTCATAAAGGCCACAGAACAAGAAAATATGTTTCTCCATATATGCTCTAATTATAGCAATTACAATATACTTGATATCAATAGACTTGTTCCATAGATAAAACTTAACCCGTCACCCGCCATATCCACCATAAATTCACCTAGGCTGTTATAAACGGAGAGTCACCACTGAAGCCCCATTCAAATAAACTAGCTTCATGTTAAAATATTACTTTGCCAAGACAAATTTGATGTGGATAACCAAATAAACATAGCCAGGTAAGAAGTCATACATGGGTCAGCAAGAGTTGCAGCAACATCCCCACATAATTTATACACCCCAATATAATCTCTACCAACTTAAAAATCAAGATTTATACATGAGCTGACATGATCTGCAAAGCAAAACATTTCTCAAGGAAGCATAAGGGCCACTGCTAAACTACATCTAACTTTATTTAAACATGCCTGCCCAATGACCATTCAACACAACCAGAACAGGTCTGATCTCTGATGAACTCACAGTTCAGCCAGGAGAGTGATCTCATGGTAGGTTCGCTGCAGCAGAAACTCGATCAGGAGGCTCAGCCGGACTCCTTGAGTGGCCGGGGCTCCCGGCGGAGGCTGAGGGGCTGAGGTCGGACCCCCGGCGGGGACCAGCTGCCCGTCCGAACCGATTTGAACTGGAGCCATTTTAAAATACAACGGTAGCGATGAACGGCCACGGATCCGACCCTTTCCACTCGCGTTTACCGCAAACTAGTTCGAAAGAATATTATTACACGTTCGTCCTAATGTTTATAGGTGGCGGAAACGATTTCAACCCATGGAGAAAAGAAGAAATGAGTCTGTAACATGTTAAGATGTGGAGAGATGGAGCCCCGCCATCACCCACTGGAGCTGAAGCAGGAAACAAACCTCTTCTTTCCCTAAATGGCGCTGGATAAATTATTTAAAATAAAGGTCTAAAAGCCAAAAATGTGATTTTAAAAAGATTAGATTTGTTTTATTTTCGTTATATTTCTTTCACAGTACATAAAAACGGAAGACTAACTTAATTTTTCAAAATACGTTTTGTGTCTATGAGGAGTCAAATAACATTTTATGCAACAGTAGCTGCTGAGTAGGGAAAGCTTAGGGGACCTTTATTTTGCCAAGGTACACGGCCCGAAAGAATATCCGGTTTGGAATGTATTTGTATTTTTTAATACATCAAGGATGACAAAATAAAACTAGTTAATGTTACGAAATGTATGCTAATTATTTTTCTCAAACAACTTTAGTGCTATTCGGGTTTTGTTTTTTTTCATTCTTAACAGGACTTCTGAAAACTAAATATCATATCGAGAGAGAACGAAAAATTATGGATGAAATCAAAGTCCCTTTAAATATTCTATAGTCTTTGATGAAATACTTTACCAAAATAATAATGTTATTCCAAAACCACATTTATTCAAATGTTTTAAATGTTATGTTTGAGTTATTTTTGCATGCAGTTTTATTTATAGATCTAATCAATACATCTAATCAGTATTGGTTGGTTACTGTAGTCAAAAGTGAAACCAAGTGATAAATATTGGTGCAATTCATTAATAAATAAATAATTAAAAAAATATATAATAAATATATGACTAACTGTTTATTAAATTATTATATCATAGGTAATTTAATATAATAATATCTCTAATAGGGTTGGTCTTTACTAGGGATGGCTGACGCGAAGCGCAGATGTTTCGAAACACTGCTCCGAAGTGTGATTCGAAACACCCATGTCACGTGACTAAGGCGAATCAAAGCATCGGGGCTTTTCACAAGTATTTCGAGACCCGAATCTGCTTTTGATCGACAGAGTAGGGAACAAACCACACAATCGCACATCTATCTCCCGCAAAGTATAAAAGTGTTAATGCAGCAGAACAATTAATATATTTAAATAAAAATCTTTATATGTAAAAAAAAAATACCAGGGGCAAGTTCAAGCTCAAACCGGTGTGCACTGTTTTGCTACGGTTTCCGGTTTGAACGACATGTTTCCTGGAAACGGTGTGCAGCGGGGTTTGAGATGCGTTTTCTCTTGTTTGGTGGGTGTGTCAAACATGTCAGCCCAATCAGCAGCAACATGTATATAAACCACGCGGTATTAAAGAGACAGCTCGCACAATGTAATTAACATCCAAATAAATTCACAAGAGCAAGTATATTGTTTGCACATGTTTATTTACATTACTACATTACATACTGAAATAATAAGGGCACAAGTATAGATCTGGAACTTCTTTCAGTCTGTCTAAATATCATTTAGTAATTGCAATGTCTTCTGGTCCATATCCTTTCCTTAGGAAGGTGTGCTAAATACTGATTAATGTAACATAAAAATACTATACATATTTATATATTTTGCTATTGTATTGTGGAGTGACACGTTAATAAACTTTTCTATACCCCTCTGATTATATAATGGTAAATATTACAATATCATAGCACAACAACAGTGATCAGCAATAATGATAAGCCTAATACTCACAATAAAAATAATAAGGTCATATAGATCATAATAACACAGTCTTGGAGGTAAGAAGTGGATTATCCTTCACCTGAAATGTTTGTCTTTTTAGTCTTTGTTTGTCTGAAATGCGAGGCAAATGTTGGATCACAATAATTAGGAACCACGTTTCCACAAATCCCTTCATTTGATTGGGATGTTCTCTTTTATTCTGGACGGCAAGGGCAGTGACTGTAACATCCAGCGTATTTTGCAGTATTAAACACGTATTTATACTGATTTCATCAGGCTCCGAAAATTCTTCAAAAAGAACACAAAGAATGGCCTTCTCAGCTGCCATAGCTGCAACTCTTGCGTCATCAGAACAGGGTGTTCAACGCACCACCGTTTCCGTTTAAAAAACGTTTTGCACCGTTTTTGTCGGGGCTGAACGCAGCCCTGGTGTTGTGGCTTGATGTCTTTTATTAATGTAAATTTTTTCATGACCAAAATAACATATTCACAAAGAGTTCATTCAGTTGTCAGAGAGATGTTACAACACATTACAAGAACAGAAAAATAAAAACACAACATTCAAATGTTTAATATAATTATATACATGCTATACCCAGGATTCGGACCTAAAGTGATAGGTTTTGACAACATGCCAATCGTGCACACTAACCACTCCCCCGACCCATATGGTAAGATGACAAGCACAACATATATGTTATAATTCATCAGTTCACTTAACTGATTTACGTTTACTACGTTTACATGCACAATTTTTGGTTCAATCGGACTAAACTCATTCCGATTGATGAATCTGAATGTAGTGTTTACATGAGCGCTAAATAAAGTGATCGGGTTGATGTGCGCGTTTATATGTCACAAGTTTAAAATCGGAATAGATTTTTTTTGGACATGCACACACTGCACAAATATTCGGTTGTTAAGTCTGACGTCACGCGTGACGTCTAGCCTCTTCTTTATACTACAGATATCGATATTTTACGTGTGGCATCGATGCATCGTATCGTCAGATATCATATCGATGTATCGATCCATATCGATGAATCGTTACACCCCTAGTAGGTAGAGGACCCGGACTTTGGACCCGGAAATAGAGTGGTTATGTCACGACTTAACCGTATAGAGTTTCTATTCATTTATGGATAAATAAACATATAAACCGCTGTGCTGTGCTGCTCATATTTATCACGCAGTAAAAAATGCCCCTCCCCGCGCCCAAAACTGGTTGCCTGTGGATGAGAATCCAAAACAAGGACTGGTGGGAGGTTGTCCTGCTCCACTTCACAGTTGCCGAGTGAAAGGAGAGTTTTAAGATGACAGGGCACGCATTTATACAACACTTTATTCAAAAGGAAGAACCGCTGGTTAGGCTCATTTACGCCATTTACGTCATTACGCTATTTCTGCATCATTGCACATGCGCAGTCCTTTCAGTTTCGGGGTTCAATCCGATCGAGTGTTTACATGCACTCTCAATCGTATTTGAAAAGGAATAAACCACCCCCCTTCAATCGGATCGAAATTTCATTCCGATCGAGCTCAATCGGATCGATTAAGGTGTTTACATGAAGGCTTTTCAATCCGACTGAGCCGTCAATCCGATTACAAACGGATTATTTGGTTGCGTGTAAATGTAGCCAGTGCTGTTTCAGAGCAATACTTGAAAATAACCACTAGGTGTCACCGTAGAGACGAGTTTCGAATTGTTTCGAAGCCTCGGCACATTTGCTTCGACTGTTTCAGTGTTTCATGAAGCCTAGCTCTGCCCACCGCTAGTGTTTACCCAGTATTTTCATAGCTTTCCAACCATCCAATCACCTGCTGGGATGTTTACAGTAGATCTAATTAACTGCATAAATTATTTAGAAACTAACGACCTAAGTTTCAACTCAAAACAAATATTTCAAATGGTTAAAACGTCGAGTAAAAAGAATAGACTTAACAATACAGCTACACACTATAAAATTAAACAGGTAATACGCAAGGTAAAATATATGACAGGTTTCAGTGTAGGGGAGGAGTTTATATAAAGAGCTCAGCTCATGGTGTTCGAATGAAGAGACGCTCTGAACTCTACATGGAGAATCATTTTAATGATCAAAGCACGGAATGTTCCGCCAGTTCAGAAAGCAACGACTGCCAGAGGTATGAACGTGACTTTATATTACTATGATGAAGTGATGTTACTTATGAAATACCAATCGCTATATTAAGGATAGTGGAACGGTCGCCACGAGATGGTCCAAAACACCTGTGCGTCAGGTGATGTCTGCGTCATTGTCAATATGAACACTTAAACAAGTAAAAGACATTTCAGAAAATGTCATGTAAAGAAAATAATAATGAACTCGTCTTGTTTTAGCTTCAGAATGTTATG
The DNA here is from genome assembly GCF_001515605.1 of Sinocyclocheilus anshuiensis. NCBI lineage: Eukaryota > Metazoa > Chordata > Actinopteri > Cypriniformes > Cyprinidae > Sinocyclocheilus > Sinocyclocheilus anshuiensis. The sequence goes on from NW_015544158.1 coordinate 589,246, forward strand.
GTGTGTCTATTACATTCTTCTTTAACAGTATTCCCACAAGTTTAAAACAAGTCTTTATGTGTCTGTAGGGTAGACCAATATGGATTTGAAAGATCAGAAGATTTCAGCTATGAATCCTATGAGGATCTGATGTCCAAGCATTTAGCTGTTGTTACTAGAAGGTCAAAGAAGTGGTCGAAACTTTTGCAGGGCACTGTAAAAGTGGAGAATAACGTGAAAGGTAGGCAATTTAATTTAATTATTTTATTTTATTGAATTGACACATAACGGATGAAGTTTTTATTCACTTTTTAAAGCTGTTATTTGGGTTTGCAGTGAAGCGTTATGTGAGGAAGGGGGTTCCATTTGAAAATCGCACTCAGATCTGGATGGCAGCTAGTGGAGCTCAGGACCGGTTGGAGAGAAATCCTGGCTACTATCATTCTATACTAAAGGCTCAGCATGACCCTAAAATAGAAGAGGTTATACATGCTGGTAAGTTATTTCTCCTGTCATGAAACCATGTTTTATTTAAAAGTCTGATTTTAAATCATCTGAACAGGACATATGGGAAAAAAATATTTCTGAGAATCAAATTTATTTATTTATTTTTTTAGATATGCACAGAACCTTCCCTGACAACATTCAGTTCCGTGCCTCCTCCCAGCCATGTTTACAAAAAGCCCTGTTTAATGTACTTCTGGCTTATGGACACCACAATAAGGATGTTGGTTACTGTCAGGTATGTACACAAGCCCTTTTACACACATGGCCACTGAAAGTGTCACTTGAACCCAGGATGTATTTAAGTTCCTACTGTAGATGAGAATCTAAAACGTTTGTTGTGTGTATATTAGAGAATAGTCAATTATAACGAGTGAGGAAGTAAGACACTCTTAAACTGCTGTAATTTTGTGTTGTTTACCCTGTTAATATAATGACTGAACCCATTGTACCCGTCTGCATTCAAATCAGTAGGCTGCAGAAATGAATCGCTTGTTGCCTTTTTAGGGAATGAACTTCATTGCTGGATACCTCCTCATCGTCACCAAAGATGAGGAGAAGTCATTCTGGTTAATGGATGCTTTACTTGGCACGATCTTACCAGGTCGGTCACTTTTACCCTCTATTGTATGTAACCAGGACTTCTTCAAAGCATCATGCATAGGTTAATTACTCCATTAATCAAAATGTAATAACTTTTTTCCACTTGAAACAACTTTCTTTTTTAGATGACATCACCTAGACCTTGTGGGCGGGGAAAATAATGTTAACCAATAGCCAAATAGATATTTAGCCATTGTTTTATGTTAGCGCTGTAATTAATTTAAGCTTAAATCTTGCCAATAGTTAAAGGGATTCCCCCTAAAATGTAAATTCTGTCATCATTTACTCACCCTCATGTCACCAAAACTTTATGACTTTCTTTCTCCTGGAAGATAAAACAAAATATTTGAGAATTCATGTGTCCATATGGGGGAAGTCAATGGTCACCAAAACTTTTGGTTATCAATATCTTGTGTTCGGCAGAAAAAAGAAAGTCATACAATTTTGAAACGACTTTAGGGTGAGTAAATGATGGTAAAATTTTAATTTTGTGTTAAACTGCTCTTTTAACACAGCAGTTTCATGTTTGTTAACTGTAATGTTAATGTAATGCATGCTCTGCAAAGTTAAGTGTTTTGAAGTGCTCAAATCACCTCACCACATGCATAGGAGACATCTGAATATTCTGTTCAAGTTATAAATACTCAGAGATTAGGAATTCATCCTAATTCCATTCTGCATCATGTTCCATGCATATGTTTTTTAATTATTATTATTATTTAGACTATTACACACCAACAATGCTGGGGCTCAAAATGGATCAAGAAGTGCTTGGAGAGCTTGTCAGGATGAAGGTTCCTGCTGTCTGGCAGGTCATGAATCAGCATGATGTAATGTGGACTCTGGTGGTCTCTCGCTGGTTCATCTGCCTATACGTTGACATACTTCCTGTAGAGGTGAGGATGAAGTCAATGGTTGTACTTTCTGAAAAGAGTTCAATGGTAAGCTTTGAAAATTCAACAATTTTGAAATTTTATGAAATCATTAGTCGGTATTATGTAGCATATTGTGATGCCAATATTGAATGTAATGATTGGTAGCTATGTGTTTTTCTCAGACAGTGCTGAGAATATGGGACTGCCTTTTTTACGAGGGATCCAAGATCCTGTTCCGTGTGGCTTTGACGCTGATTCGTCGCCATCAGAACCTAATCTCACAGGCACAGAGTCTCCCAGAAATCTGCAAACGCTTTAAACAGATCACTCACGGGGAATACGTAGAGGACTGCCACACATTCATGCAGGTAAATTCTGTGAATGCTATTTATTCACCTAGTAATACTTACAGAAGTCTTTATAATGATGTGTTTGTTCTGAAGAATATTTATTTGCCATCTACCTTCAGAAAATCTTTATGGAGCCAGGAGGTCTCTCTACAGCAACAATTACTAAACTCAGGAAGATGTGTAGGAATCGCATTAGTTCTGCCCAAAACCCTCCTTCACACTAAATGGTGAACATGGACTTAGTTTTGACAGCATGTGAAATGAGAATCCTGTCATGGTAAAAGCTGAATTTTCAGCAGTCATTACTCCAGTCTTCATTGTCACATGATCCTTCAGAAATCATTCTAATATGCTTATTTTTGTGAACAACATTTGTAATTATGTTGAAAAGCAGCAGTTGTGCTGCTTAATATTAATATTCTATGGATACGGAAATAAAAAGTATTTTGAAACATTAGAAATGTCTTTACTCTGATCAATTTAATGCATCCTTGCTGAATAAAAGTATTCTTTTTTTAATTATTATTTACTGACCCCAAATTTTTGAACAATAGTTTACCCAAAACATTTTATCATTTACTGGAGGCATATCATTCCAAACCTGTATGATTTTCTTTTTTTCTGTCAAACACAAAAGTAGATATTTTGAAAGTTAGTAAATGATGAAAGAATTTTCATTTTTAGATGAACTATCCCTTTAAGAGGAATACTTTTTTTTTATTATTTGCTTGTTAATAAAAGTAAGTTTTCTGTTCACATTTACTGTTGATGAAATTAAATGTATTAACTAAATAAAGATATTTAGCAAGCAAACTCATTTTCTTGTCTTTTATTTTTCATTTTATTTAGAAACTTAGAATCGCATTCCCTTAAAACAACATGAACTTCATAGCAATCAAAGCAACACCTCAATATCCACAAAAAAACTCCATATATGCAGTCATTCCATATGAAGGCGCATCAGAAAGGAGATAGATTCGTCCACCATATGATAAAGCATGTTTAACAGTGCACTCCTTGTTTGTAACAGTTAACCATTTACCTGGGTCTATAATCTAAACCTACCTCAAGTTATTCAGAACTTCCTGTTGTGTTAGTGTGAATCGTACCCTTTATCCATCCAGTAGTGCAAAACCATAATATTTCCTCTCTACAATTTCCCTTTTAACATTTCAGAATGAGTGCAAATACGATGCTAAATGGAAGCAAGCAGGCTATATAGTTTTGATATGTAGTACGAGAGGGAAACAGAGCTATATAGTGACACTGAAGGGTATTCTACTTTAGAAAGTGGATATTCCATTTGTAACAGTTAACAGACTCTCTTCTGTACCCCGTCTCAGCAGATCTGGAGAGATCCATGCTAGACGTGGAATTTCTCTTCATTAAAACTTAGTACCAGATTGACATCTGACTGAACACTGTTATGCAAGGCTTTGTTAGCAATATTAAATTAATTATATTTCTCCAATTTGGTGAATCTCAAAAGCTGAGTCTTGTATAGCGTTCAACCCCAAGTGAGAACTTCACAAATCACAGACAGTAGTTTGAGATCAGGATCAGGAAGTAGTGTTAAATATCTAGTCCCTTTTAGACAGAGCATGTAACAGCATCATCAGTTTTCCCTAAATCCTTGTATTTATATAAATAAACACATGAGGTTAATTTTAAGAATATGAGGTACCAAACAGATCGTATGCTTTCAAACTCAGATTAAGCCTTAATGACAACAAACTCCAGGCATTCCTCTAGATAAGCATAATCTGGTTCTTGGAAACAATACCTTAGCATATTTTGCCCTGCACCCTTAAGTATGCAAAAATTATACAATGTTTAACATAATACAACAGAAAGTCCAGGAAGCGCAGGTCCACCTGAGCAGGGTGAGACACCAGGAGAGGGCACAGCAGGTTAAAAACTAGGCAGCTGCAGTTGTAGTAGTGTTGCCGAGTCCAGATGAGAGCAGAAATCGGTGGTGCCTACACATCCTGGCTTAAAGATTACATGAGGTTAGATGGTCTGGTAGCCCGCATGACTTCTGTTCCTGCCAATAAGGTAGGCCAGGATCACTATGAGCACAAGAACAGCCAAGGCAGCACCCACAATAATGGGAATCAACATGTCGTCCTCATCTAGCTCACACTCCTCAGCTAGAACAGAGACAGAGCGAGAGGAGAGAGGGGGGCAAAAAAAAAAAAAAAATGAAAACAAGTTAAAGTCAAACCCTTGTTTCTATTTTTCCTGGGAAAAAAAACAACAAGATGTGTTCTTGGCACCTTGTTCACGCCCAAATCACTGCTGACGTACAGAGGGTAATCTGCTCAATTATAGTGCCTGTTGTGCTGCGTCTAGTAGGCCTCCTTTCATTTTTTCCTGAACGTGTTCGCTGTTGACAATACGAGGTAAACAACGATGGCGAGGATGAGGGGAGTCTCAGGAGGGAAAACAAGTTTAGGAAAACACTATTTAATCACATCAGTATTCCAAGATCTATAGTATTATCACAGAATTTTTTTTTTTTTTTGAGAAAATCATCAGTTTTAGTTCACTTTAAAAACCCTTGATGAGACTACTGTTCTAAATGGATGAGCGACTCAGTAAACTTATGTGGACATTCAAAAGTTCTTGGGTTTGTCAACTTCACGTTGTTCTGACAACTAAGAATTTGATGCTGCCGATTAATCTTAATTTGTGTTAAACCCAGAATATTCTTTGAAGAATTAAAGGACAAAACTGACAAATGGTAAAAGAGAGAAAAAAATACCTGCTCCAAAATCTCCATTGACACCGAAAGGCTGCACTTGAAGCTGGAAGGTGTTGAGAGAGAAATCCTGTGTAATGCTCAAGGTCTTCTCCTTCTGACACATATAAGAGTGGCCCAGGGTTCCCACCATGTAGTTCAGACTGGTGTTCCTGAAAACAATGCGCTCTAGGCAAAACAAACAAACAAAAAAGGAATTTGCTCAGCTTTTCACAGAACTAAAAACTAAAACTATTAAACATGGAATATTTAATACTGACTTACTAGTCATATCAGGCAATGCAGCTGACAACTCCAACCCACTAAGATGATACTTGTTTGAAGTGGAATTCTGAAAAATGTTATGTTTTGATGACACCAACATGGTCTGGATAATTTAAGAGGGCATTAGGGGAAATAATAGGAAGAGATTCGAAACTTACCAAAGAGAAGCTGAAAGTCAGAGTAATGTTGTCCTCAGTGAGTATGAGAGTTGCACTGTCTGGATCGCAGGATCCAGAGAATTTAACCAGGTTTGGATGCAGGTTCAAGACCTCCTGGACAGTCTGAAAAGCAAGGTATGTTTATATTTAGATTACTTTTACAAATGAGGACTAAACCTTCATTATTCTGAATTCCTTAGTCATAAAATGGTCATACAAATCCCTTTATTTACATAACAATGTAAAATAAATGGTATTTATCAAAGAAATTAAGCATACAGGTCCTTTTTCTATGTGTCATCTCAGGTGCATAAAAATGGAAAATGAAAGAATGGAAAATTAAATTGTCATTTATAATAAGTTTGTTTGCTTACCCACTGAACAGAAAAGGAGATATTAGCAGAAAATTTCAAGCTACTCTTGTCCAATGAAAGTGAAAGTTATATGTGCAAGTACCTTGCCACTAGAGCTCGAAATAAAGCTAATTTTGAGCTGCAGTCCCATCCGTGCCAAGAGACAGACAGCATCAGTGGCATTGGTGACATTGTAACTGCCTCGCTCAGGGGGTCCCGGGGTTGCAGGAGAAGCTGGAGGAGAGCTGGTTTCAGGGGTGACCACAGTGGGTGGAACATCAGCGGTCAAAGTCTGATGTATAGTGAGAGCTGCAATGGTAATGTCACTATTTTAAAAGGCTCTAGATGAGTTGTAGAACTGATTAGGAAGGTAGACTAAGTACGTTTTTGCTACACTATGCTTATTCATTCCAATAGCATAAGTAATTTTAGATTTTATACTGACACCTGTCGACATGGATGTATTGTATTTGTTTACTAAATGCTGCTGCTTCACCAAACCAGTTTATTTATTAATTTTTTTATTATCATCATAATTATTAGATGAAGCAAACTGTATGACAGACTGTTCAGTTAATGGCAATATGGTGGCGACCCGTCACGTGAACACAGTACAGTTTATTTTTTTATTTATACTGAGCCTTACTTGTACATAATCATCTCATTTCTTAATTTTATAAACGTTTTTTAAGTTTTTTAAAATATGCGTGTTCACCATTAAAAAAGTATAAGCTGGTAATGTTAGTCGAAAATAGCATGGATATGGTAGTGATTTTCAGTAACGAAAAAAAAAGTTTTACAAGTCATATCTGTAAATAAGCACAAATATTTCCCTCCAAATGAGAAATAACGTTACTCAGCTTTTCTTACACAGCAGCCATGTTTAGGCCATGGTTTTGCAGGAATAAACATTATTTAAAAAAGACATAGGAAAGCAACATTAAATGATAAACACAAATTAAAAAAGATAAACACTACAGCGTCCTCCATAAATATATATGGACTTGGACCGTTTCTTATTATTAATTAATTAACCAAAATATAACCAGACTAAATATAGTTCTGCAGCCCAAAATCCACTATATGTAAATCAAACTTACCCAACAGCAGGCTAAAAATGGCCCCGGAGGGCATGTTTTGTTTGCAGATGATAGGAATCATGTTTCTTGCCTAAGTAAATCAAAACACACTCGATACAAAAACAGATGATGCCAGACTGTGCAATATGCGTCTTCAAACGGACTCTTCAGATAACTGTCGTTACAGTGCTGACGTACACGACCTGTTTGAGCTGCCGCTGTGCTGAACTACATCTGATAAACGCACTAGGTCAGATTTGTTTAGTTTCTCGAAACCGCAGCAGGATTGGAAACACCAGCGTCATGTGAGCGACTGCCAGCATCACGCCACAGCAGCAATGCGCATGCGCATGCTATTATTGTTTTTTTTTTGTGTTTTTTTAATGCATTTTTTTATTTATTGTTTTAGAACAGATAGAACACAATGCACCATCGGGTGCTGCGATCCATATCAATAATAAAGTAATTAAATCATTAAAAAATGACTTTTATTTGCTCTCCCAACGTGACCTATTACGCACGACATTTCAAGTTTTGTCACATTTCATTCATATAAATTAATATTTCTGTAAGTGTTGTGATAGATTTTTAGTTCCTGGATAGTCAGTGAGTCATAAAATAATTTAAATAATCATAAAATACAAATTTATGCATACTTTAATATAGAATAACGTGCAACAGAAGCGACTTTTATTTATTTATTTATTTATTTTATTTTATTTTAGTCGTGGTTAATATTTTGACAATAATAAACAAGTTAGTTATTGCCTAAATTGTATGTTCCCTGTGGTTAAGCTGTACTTAAAGAATGACGAGATTTGGTGAAAACATAGAGCTATAGAGTAGCTGCACATAATCTAAATAAATTATGTAAAGAGCAATGGAATGAGGATACATGTGATTTAGAATGCTCCTAAATGTCACATTACAGAGACAATTTACAAGGAGGCTAAAGATTTTAGGACCCAGAATGCCATCACAGAATTGTGATACCCTTACCAAAAAGTAGTATACTTCAAGTTTATTTTATTAAGTATACTTAAGTAAAGTTCAAGTATATTTTTAAGTATACTTTGTGTAGTAAGTATACAAATATCCTTGTACTAGTAGTATACTTGTAAGTGTACTATTTCAATACTCCTTGGGACTAAATTGGCCCACTTTCTAGTATATAAAAGTATACTTTGAGTATAACAGTAGTAAACTTTGAGTACACAACTAGTTTACATCTATGTTTTTAGTTTGTACTGCAACTATACTAAAAGTGAACTTATAGGTATACTGATAGTTTACTAATTAAATACTTGTAGCATTTTTAGTACACCTTGAAGTATAGTCTTAGTAAACTACTAGTTTAGTAGTTTTATACTGCAAGTATACTCGCAAGTTTTCTTTAAGTGAACTTTACATCATACTTTAAGTATACTACTACGTCCCTATTTAGGTATTAATTTGTATATATTTTGTTATATGAATATCTGAACATACAAAACATCAAAAGAAAGAACAGGGTATCTGCTTGTAAACAAAAACATTTTATTCTGGCTTCATGCATTATTTTTTTAAACACTTGAATGTGGGTAAGTTTTATAAATAAAACATTTAAAAAATAAAGAAATAAACAAGATTTTGAACAAAAAGCTGAAAAAAGACTATGAATTGGATTCAGAACGATAATCAAAACGTAGATAGAGTCGATCAACACCCCAAAGCTTGACAGTTATTATTACCTCTTCATTGGTCGACATTTTATTCCATAACGTTACACAGTTTTGATGCTGTTTTATGTCTGATGACATAAAAGAACTAAATGTGTTAGATTACGTGTGGAAGCATCTGTTGTTTCGGTTTCTTCCTCACTTGTGTTTTTTGGAAATTCTTTACAGAAGATGTGTACTAGCGCCCCCTACAGTATAACAATGAAAACACGGATTCTAGGAGCACAA
>NW_015544158.1:598146-632654 GCF_001515605.1 Sinocyclocheilus anshuiensis
AGGAGAGGAGGTAATTCTGACTTTGCTATGACAATCTGGCGCTTCTGAATCAGCTACTGTTTTGTTACTGGTTTAAGTATTTGCTATTGACTGTTCAAATGCGGAGTGTGCGCGCGCGCGTGTGTGTGTGAGAGAGAGAGCCAGAGAGAGCGCGAGAGAGAGAGTCGGGTACCTGACCTTTTACCCTTTTATGTTGCTTGCAATGGTGTATTTAGAGAGCCTGGTAAAATTGTTTTATGAAATTAATCTAACACTGACAGCAGTTATGAGGGAGACTGGAGCTAGTGGTCAATCTTTTCCCTCCAGTGAATATTTCTCAAGTTAGATTCATTTTGTAATATCAGTTTCTGTATAGACACGTGATAGAGACTTGAAACATTTTAAAGCTATTGAACATTTCCAACTATGTTACCAAGGAAAAAAGATACAGTTCATAGAATCATGTGGAATGTTGTCACTCTATATGAAGTAAGTTGTCACAGTGGAATCTGCCTTTAAAAAAGCTTATTAGACATTTTCAGCTACACTGAAACAGTAAAACATTTTTTTTATAAATAAAAACAAAATCAGCAAAAAAAAAAAAAAAAAAAGGTAAAGTACCACAAATATTGTAATTAATAAAATTAATTAATTAATGTCTTGTATGCAGGTGCATATGGGCCCGGGCGTATTGTGGGCCCGCCGAGCCGAGCGGGAACCTTTAATTGAAACGAGGGAATGAATAGAGCCCTGCACGGGCCGGCCCTTCCGACAGTTTATCAGAATATTCTCGGCCTGAGTCTGACCCGAGCCCGTGTCTTTTTTCTCTCTCTCTTTCTTCCCCTTTACACAGCTGCTGTTGCAGCAAATAGGCTAGTCCAGTTTTGGTTTTTAATGGCAAAGTGGTTATATTTATTTTCGTTTCTTTATTAAGTTAATTTAGAAATATGTTTGGAACATTTTATGTTTGTTAAATTCAAGTTGTTGTTTTTTAAAGTAACGATTTGAGCATATGTTTGATCAATTTAGCCTTCTCAAATCAACATGACTTGCCTAAAATAAAATCTATAGATATAAAACACTTCATGCAATTCACAATATTAATTTAAAAATGTAACCTAGATAAATGTGTGCTGTTAGATGCTTATACTACGGGGCCGTTGAATGCTTGAATCTGATTGGCTGACGAACGTTTCAGGGAAACGCACGGTGAACGTAGTTCCAGGCAGCTCTCTTGACCGCATTACAGTTCCATATCACTTCGCATAGTTAACTGTAATGACGGAAAGTAGCATACAGTACCTATACAGCACACAGGAAGTACTGCAATCACACGTGCTCGCACACGCATACTACGGTCACGCAGTTTGCACAAAAAGGTGTTGCAGCGCTGCTCTGACGATTTGATCAGTTAGCCTACATAGTGTAGCAACTTAAAGGCTACATGACATTTCTCACTAGCGAAGTAATAACAGCGCTGTTTAGAGACGCTGCTGCAGAACACTGTTGAGGGACGCACAGAGGTAGCCTAATTTACACAAGCTCTCGCTCTCTCTCTTTCTTTCTCTTTCTCTGTGTGTCTCTGTCTCTCTCGCTCTCTTTCTAATAACTTCATTAATAACTGCATTAGAATGCTATCAACGGCTCAAGCCTCCATTACCAGCTTTAAAATGACGTTTTGGAACTAGCAGAAGAGGCGTTGGATGAGATGCGGAAGAAATATTCCTACTCACAATAGCAATTTAAGTACAAAAACCGGAGGAATACCTTTAAATATATAATCTGATCGATGTCTTGAGGTGTGGTAACCGTAGTATAAGCGGAATAATTGACGACACGTTGTCAATTATCCCTTACATATACAGTCGTTTGTGCGGAGAGTGGAAGCTGAAGCGCGCTTTACAGGAGATGGAGGTGCCAGCGTGATCACTTGCATTTTTTTCTTAAGAGTGGAAACTTAACATATGCCATCATTTTTGCTCATAAAGGTAAGAGTAATGCAACATTCGGAATTGTAAAGGGTCTACTTTTATTTGTGTGCACTCACAAACAATATCAACAAAAGTCTGTGCTTTTTTAAAATAATTAAGGAAAACAAACAGGATGCGCTTTCTGTCGTCTTGGTCTTGAGCAGGAGCGGTTCTCAGCGAATACTTGCCTCCTCACAGACATGATAAATATATCTAATAGACTGCTTTAAATACTTTGAAACGAAATAATTCAAATAGAAAACAAAAACTCTTTCATTATGTAGGCTAATCCGTAAAGATGTATTTCTCTCTAAAGGCGCGAGTCCTGAGGAGATGGAGAGTCAGGATCGTCAACTTCATCTTGTGACAGACTCAGAAAATACTAGTTCATTAATAAATAATTCAAATATCTCCTTATATTTATTTATTGTTTTTGTTTTTTTGGCCTTCTGTACCAAGATTGTGTTTGCATGCAGTATACAAATAGCCAACGGCAGCATTTTAGTATCATGTTGAAAAATAAGATTAACGTCATAATATTTTAAGAATAAAGTCAAAATTACGATCATAAAATCAGGTTATAGGCCTATTGCGTGAAGTTAATGTGTGAATTCCACCTATACCCCGCCAAAAAAATAAATTAAATTAAAAGTCTGTGGCATCCAACCTGTCATTCTTCACATTTAACATATAAATAGCAATAAAAGGTAGGCTTATTGACGTTTTTTGAAACTCTAATTGATCGATTTCATGAAACATTCGTTTGTATTAAATTGTTCTGATTTTTTCAACATGCATTCAAATATTTATTCATGTTTATTTCGTGCTGCAAATATTGAAAATATCATTGATTCACATGCTGCTTGAACTGAGACGAATATAGTTATCTCACTACAAATTTAGAAGCGTAAAAACACATTTATTGTTTGTAGTATTTTATTATAAAGTTGACAGAAGGCTGACACTTTGTGTTTTAATATAAGTAACAAAGCACAAAGCTTATTGCGATTATTGGGTGGCTTGCGTGCTACAAATGATGAATGGACTTGAAAACGTTAAATATTATTTCCAAGCATTTATACCGTAAATAAAACAGCTTGTGAATACACGTAACGTTAATCACTTCAGAAAAATCAACAATAAGTTAACCGAGTTGGAGCCAATAACGTTTAGGGGGGCCTATACACATTTTTTTTTTGCATATGGGCCCGGGGCTGACTTGCTACGCCACTGGTTCTAAGAATGTTTTGCTAATGTTCTCAATAAGTTATGAAAACATTATTTCTGAATTGTCTTTGAACGTTCAAAACATCCAAATTTTCTTTTTGTTAATGCAAACATGAAAGGAACATTATATCATTCTGCAAACATTATAGGAACGCTACTTTTGAATGGTCTCTAAACAAGTTCTGAAACAAGTTGTAACATTTATAAAAGTTTAGACATCCAACAACAAAAAAAAAGTTTTTGTGCTAACATTTTGAGAACATTACCAAAGACCATATAACTTCAAACGAACATTCTTTTAATGTTACTGTAAGAATGTTTGTTCATAACTTGCCAAAGGAACCTTGCCAAAATGTTAGCCAAAGTTCTGAGAATGTTCCCTGTTACCTTGTCAAAAATTATTCTAATTTAAACTTGTACTAGTGTACATGTGTATAAAAACACACCAATGGCAAATGCAAAACAGCAGGGGGCACAACATGCACAAACTAGCTTGTGAACTGCAAGTTGCAATGTATATTTAATAAAAAAAAAAAAAAGGAAAAGAAAAAAAAACTTTGATTAATTGATATAAGAATTACAGATGGAAGTTTATGATTTCTGTTCTGAAGATGTTGCCTGATTTTATTTTATTTTTTCCTTAACTGTTAGAATATTTCTATTGTGTATGATTTCCTGCAGGGGGAAACAAGTTTGATTCAGATCTGTTATGAAGACATCAACCCAATGCTGTTAAAATGGAAAAATCAAACTCAGCAGACAGTGGCTGTGAAGTAACCTGCAATACACATAAATACACATGAAAGACACATAACTGTTAGCTTGAAGATGGTCTAAAAATATACAGGAAATGCTGGTGAGACTTTTTTGAGATGAGAGGACAAGAGACTCTTTGGTGGAGGCAGTGGTTGTCATTCACTAGAACAGAAAACTCAGGGCTAGGGCCACTTCCTGTTTGGTAAAAGATGCAGTATGAAATGACACAGTAGAAGCAATCAAAACAGAAAGGCTAAAAACTGTTGCACGTCACTTACAGGCCAAGCAACAGTAAGGTGCGGCATCCACAGAAACTTCATCATTTCAAGGAATGTAATGGAAATGAGCAGGACAATCACTCTACTGTTCTTGGCCTCACATGTGTCCTTCACAGGTAACATTATTTCTCTTGCTCTCTACATACTTATTGCATAGGGTGTCATACATCTACATACATCTAGCACATTCAGCGCAGCGTTTTGATGGTTTACTATATAGGTTGTGAAATCTGTATTCGTCGCTGTCAGGAGCAAATGTTTAGAAATTGAATATTATAACGTTTTTGTGTTTTTTCCTGTAAAAAAACATTGAGGTCAAACATCAGGACATCTTCATGTGGTCATTTTAGTTTCCCTGTACAACTAGCAAGTCTTGTAGCATAAAATGTAACATCTAAGACTTTTAAGTGACAACTGTGCAATACACTATTGAGTTTGCAACATAATATCTGAAAAGATGATGCAGAAGGTGATTATATATTCAGTAGTATATATACTTAGGTAATTGAAAGAGTTGATTAACGCTTTCTATCTGTTCAATACAAATGCTCAAAGCAACATTTTTTTTTTTTTTAAATAGTATTAGTTAGAGAAATGTTTGTTTGTGAATAAAGTAATATTTTAGAAACATACCATTTGTACAAATACACAAAAGGTTTGTGCTGCAAATTAATAACAAAACATGCCAAAAAGACAACAAACTAATTTTCGATCCCTATTAAATATGTGTGTTTGCTGCCACGCCGTAAGTGGAAGAATTTAGGTACAAGTTTGAGGCAAAATAGATAACTGATGGCATAGCCCCTTTACATATGTACAACCATTTTAGCCCAAATCCAAATATTCATCTACTAGATATTTCTTGCATTTGGAACGAACTGCAAAATCGTTAAATCTGTTGTATACGATAACGCTTACTTAGCAGTCAATGTGGCATAATTTAAAAAAACTATTTCTCATTTTCTTAATTCATCATGATTCAGTGTTGCTGTCATATACAGTATTAAATAGAATCGCACTAGGTAAACAACTTAATTTTAATATTAATAGCTTCTTCAAGGTAATTAGGGGCCTAAAATAATAAAACCTACTGACGATTTTAAATTTGTAATCAATCTAAAGTACCTCTTTGTGTTTTTCATTCTTTTATTTTAAGCAAACAAATTTCAGCTAGTGATAAGTAATGCATTAGTGATAAATGTACACTGTAAAACAAAAACAAAAATCTGACAGGACATTATCTGTTAATTTTATGCAATGCGTTAATGCTAAAACACAATGCAATGCGGTGCAAAATTCAAAATACAGGTGTTTTACGGAAAATTTCTTAATTTTAATACAGTACCAGTACATTGTTTTTTTTTTTTTTTTTTTGGTGTTTTTTTTTTTGTGCGACGGGCTAGCTTTGTGATGGTTTGCATACGACAAAAAAAAATCTGTTTCCATATATATATATATATATATATGTGTGTGTGTGTATTTGCTGTTTTCATAATATTCGTGTCTATTTTTTTTGCATTCTAGACTTATATACTGTATATTGATTGTTACTAAGCCCTTGTTTCTGTATGCAGTGATCTTGCAGAAGAAAACTGCTTTTTGCCCCTATGGCATGTGAAAGGTGTGTGGTCAGTTTGCTAACCTTCATCCACCAGCCCCCATAAGCACCGATTTGATCTGCAGTGATGCAATGGGGGCTTCACTGTTTTGTGCTCATTCTTGCACTTATCTAGACCCATGCAGAGAAACCACCGAACAAGATGACACACTCACATTTACACAGAGATCACAGAGAGACAGACAGAGGAGCCTGGGCCCCTTCTGCCTCGAACAGGAAGGCATGAGTGCAGTTTTTTCATAAAGATTATTTTGTTCTTTGAACCTCTAAACGTTTTTAATATAGAAACAAATTACGATGAGAGTGATGAATGAGACTTATCCATTTTACATTTAATTAGGCAAGAATTGTCTAAAATAATATTTCAGTAGGTTACCAAACAAGCACCTTAAGATCACAGTATGCACATCATACCATGTGCCGAATGAACTCTGTCGACAAAGCATACAGTATGGTGCATGTTAGTTTTAGTTACTTTATTTAATGCATTTATCTAATCATTGGCTATTTATAAACATTACTTATAGATTTATAGCAGTAGAGTGGTGACTAGACCAAAGTTTATTTGATTCATGCTTGCATTACACAGTTTTTTTTCTCAATTACTTCAATGTTTTTATTTGTCCTAATGATAGGTAAAAATCATTAGTGCAGAAATGTCTTAATATCTTTGAGAACTGATTACAGTTAAAAGTCATTAATTAAAGTTAAATGTCAAGTTAGATATTGAAGTTTATCCAAAAAAACCTTGCTAAGTTAATAGATCGCAATGCAGTGCTCGTGAAGTATTTGGATGTGGCCCATCTTCCTCTGTTTAAGAGGAACAATTATGAATGCAGTATATATTGTAAAAAAAAAAAAAAGTGCAATGTAACTCGAGTTTTGTCTGTTTAATTGAATTTCAGTTGTTTATTTGTGTTGTGCAGTTATGACAAACCATGGTGCAAATAGTGGTATTTGGAAGATTTTCATATACACATTTACGTCATTTCAAGTCACGTTCGTAGAAAATGCATTTAGACTTGTTTTGTTCACAATCAAGACACAGTCTTCATGAAACATCAAGTAATCTCAAATACTATCCATAGATTTATTTTGATTGTTCTGTTAAATAAGAGAGTCCGCGGCATATTGAGCAGTCCGATTAAATGTTCCATACATGTGTGCACTGTTTTTATTTATTTATTTAAAAAAAGGGACAGTGTACTATTTTTAATAAATGTTTCCATTCAGTGCATTGCACCGGATTTAGCCAGAGGCTAATTTTCACCCGCAGTCCCTTGGCAGGTCGTCACTAAACCACCTTTAAAAAGTGACACAAAATAAATACTACACAATACATTAAGACACCTTCTGCAATATTTACACTAAAATGCATATAATCTATATTTCAGCTTTGTTGGATTTGCCTTAGAATTTCAGTAAGTTTTAACTGGTCTCTGTGGTTTGTTTATAAAGTTGTAAAGCCAGTTTGCATTATACACATTTAATCCAATAAATGCAAGCAGATCATTTGTGTGCCGCTTTTGGGATGCCCCTGTTTAAACTCAAATTTTAATATGTTTTACAAGAATTTCTAACAAGAAAGAAAACATCAGAGAAAGTCTTTGTATATGAATCAGTGACTCTAGAACTAAAGCCTTGGGGTTGGAAAATTGTATTAACATCCCATAGACATTTAGGCATATACAATTTTTCAAATGTTTTCCAACTTCTTAGGTGCCTTAAAACTAAATTAACATCTTAATGTAATCTAAATACAGAGTTTTTTTTTTCTTTTTTTATTTGTATGGTGGTTTAGGTACTAGTGGTGCTTCTCATAAACGATGTTTTTTCAGACTTTTTTTTTCTCTCATTCTTCCATTCTCTTATGTATTCTTTCTTGTTTTCTTGCTTTTTAAAATTACAAAACCAACTAAGCAGAGAAAGGAAGAAAAGAAGACAAACATTACAAAACATATCCATAAATAACAAGAACACGCCATCAAATTCGAAACACCATATTTTAGTTCAGTACTTTACGAAAGTCTTTTAAAAATGTTTGTTCTATTTGCAGAGGCCTTGTCTGTGAGTGACCCAACGTATTGCTATGTTTTAGATGTTTTCCTGCTGCTGTATTCTATCCTTTTTACTGCTCTCTACTTCAGAGAGAAGGTAAGTTGAGCCCTAGCATGCACCGTTTGTTCCAAGTGAAGAAATTTACCTCACGGTTTTAACCGCTAACCTGTGTTCTGCCTTGTATGGCTTAGTTTACAAGGGAAGGGCCTGTTCCTCCAGATCCTGCGTCACCGGCCCGTAACCCCAATGAGCCTGTCTATACAGTGAGTTCTCATTAATAAATATCTCCCAAACAGAGGTTCATGTTCAAGGTTCAAATATACTTCCTACTATGATAATACTATGTAAGTGCATTTCCATCTCCCTCCCCACAATTAAGTAAACATTGGTTGGAGTTTTAAACAGTTTCACTACTTTGGTTTGAACTTCATTTTGGTTTGTTGCCATATTTGTGATGTGCATGGTTGCTATGCACTTCGGAAAATAAAAACTGGCCATTTATGAAGTTCCTTATTTTTTCCTTACTATAATCAAAAACGTTATATAGTACAACATGTATGCTATTATTTTCGCCACCTGAACAACTCAAATGGTCTTTTGGCAACCCTAGAACAGCTAAAATCTTTAAATAGGCCTTTAAAAAAAAAAAAAAAACACTAACATTGTTGTGATATATTTGTAATGTGTAAAGACATAATAAAGTGATAGCTAAATAGGCAGTGTTAATACGGTCTAGCTCTAGCCTACTATGGGTTGCATATGGTAACAACGCCATAGGCCTATCTGTTAACCGTACAAATATGTACCCTGACTCATTTTTAATCTAACATTTTGTGGTTACTGAAAATGTTGAAAAACTCTAATTAAATATTAATACTTTAAGGTAAAACAACCTACAAATATATGTAGGTACTTTTTACATTTTTACTTTATTCAAGTCCCACGATAATTCGCACCCTGAGTTGGCCAGAGCTTCTTAAAGTCGGGTTTAACCCTTAATTAAGCATATTTATTTTTAATCGTTACAAAATTCAAAAGTACTGCCTATGACCCAAATAATACTAAGGCAACGTGCGTGCTGTATGTTTTAGGACTTGGATCTGCCTCAGATGAGTTCCGATTATCAGCAACTGGATAGACCGGTGAGGTTATTTTATGTTTGAATTTATTGTAAATATATTTACATTAGCCACAATGGCAGATAGAGCATAGCAGTACATTAACTGCACATTAATGGTATCTAGTGTGTTGTACACTTTACTTCCTGCCTTGATCTCCAATCTTGTTTGTAATCAATGATACAATGATAAAGGTTAAATTGCAGTTCTGAAAGAAAAAAAAGAGGCATTTTTAGATGTCTACCAATATCTACATGTTTCAGATTAGAAGACGAGAGCCAGAGACACATTATCAGGTCAGTAACACTTGCTTGCAAAAAAGGATGTGAGTAACAGATAAGATGAACCAGATGTTTCTTACCTTGGTAAATTAGTGCGACATCTTTAATACCTGCTGCCCTCCTGTGGTTGTTTACAGTTGAACACTTACATTTAGTAATCGCTCTGCAATGGTGGTTGGTGTTATTTACTTTGGTTTGTGTATTTTCTAGGAACTGAGACCACATACAAGTGATGAATACCAGGAAATAAGAACTAAGGGAAAAAAAGTAAGTGTATCAAGGCAACGGACCGAATATGAGAGAAGTGTGTGGGTTGTGGGGTTAGGAAGTGTTTTTGATGTGAGGTTTACCCAGTGGTGTGATGCATAATATACGTACTGTGCTCCGTTGGCAAATCAATATAAATATTAATTTTCTATTTCTGTCTGCAGCCTCGCAAAGGCAAGAGCAAATCTGATGAGGTAGTGTACCAATTCATTTTAAACACTTGGTTTGATATGTACCTCAGTGGCATTCATATATTTTTAAACATAAAAATACCTTTTTATGACCACCTGGTATATAACATTTTTCTACAAATATGTTTATACAATCATCTTTTTAGCAAGTTACTATTCCCAAACGTATCCTCTTAATTGTCTTATAAGTGTTCTAGGTAATCACATGGTAGGTTTAAAACAGACTATAGTTTTGTAAAAAGGAAAAAAGTCAAAATTCATCAGTTCAAGTCATTTGTTTATTCCTTTAAAGGGTCGAACAGGGAGAAACAGGGATGCAGCCGAGGCTGTGGAGATGGAAACTTTTCCCACTGCAACATTACACAATTAATACAATTAGCACAAGCCCAGGAGCAACTTGTATCTGCCAACTAACAGACGAATTGTGTATCTTTGTTGGATGCATTTATATGTATTGTTTTTTGCATTTGTTACTTTGACTAACCTGTATTTTGTAGTCTTGCATACACTACCATTCAATGGTTTGGTGTCAGTAAGATTTTTTTTTGTTTTTAAATTAATACTACTATTTAGCAAGGATGCATGAATTTGATCAAAAGTGTCAGTAAAGACGTGTTTATAATGTTAAAAACGTTTTTTCAAATAAATGCTGTTCTTTTGAACTTTCTATTCAAAGAATCCAAAATAAATTACAGTGGTTTTCATAAAAATATTAAGCAGCACAACTGCTTCCAAAATCATAAAAAAAAAATAAAAAAAAAATTGAGCACCAAATCAACATATTAGAATAAATTCTGAAGGATCATGTGACACTGAATTCTGGAGTAATGACTGTTGAAAATTCAGCTTTGCCATAACAGGACTAAACAATATTTTAATATATATTAAAATAGAAAAGTTATTTTAAAATTGTATTATTGTTGTACAGTACTACGGTTTTGCTGTATTCTAATTAATTAAATGCATCTTTGGTGAGCATAAGAGACTTTTCAAAAACATTAAAAATCTTGCAGACCCCACACTTTTGAACAGTAGTGTGCGTTATGTATGTATAGATGCATTTTTTAAATACATGATATTGAATGTTAATGCAAGGCATGAACAGATCATTTTTTATAAATTTTATAAGACAATTTAAGTACAAAACCTCTGTCTGGAGAGGTAGTACTGTTATTTTCTACATATTTTGTACGTAAAATTGCATATTTGGTGTACTACTGTAAAGCATAAGGTTAAAAATAAACTAAAATTGATATCAGCTCCATAAATTCATCAACACGATCCAAAATATGACAAATATTAAAACACCAAAGACATGTTAGAATATTAAAACACTTGGAAAATGGTTTAATGATGTTTACAACAAAAGAGAACTGTACAGTTACAGTAAAAGATTCGTTATATATATATATAAAACAAACAAAATACAGCAGACAAATGCATCAAATCTAGCATGTATCCTGATTCACATACTTATATTCTACACAATCATTCAGTTCTAAGCTACAGTGATGTAGCCGTTTAGCGTTCAGTCTTGGGTGTATGTTCGCTTGATAACAGGCCAGGAATGGCACTAGACTTCAGGTCTGTAGTGATACTCAGAATCACACCAATCATCACTATTACAACGGTGAGCTACAGCGTTCTGAAGGGAGATCTAGAAGTACAATCTACAGTATGTGACCAGGTGAGAATGGAACACATTCCTTGAGCTTCAGCCGTAGGAAACATGGAAATGAGAGTATAGAGAGGGATTTCTTTTGAAATCAGTGACCAAAGTATTATGTACAGTCTTTTTTTATCTTAACCTTTTTTTTTTAAACAATAAGTTGGGCAGTGAAACTGATATCACATACACGGACACATCCAAAAACATACAAAAATACTATTTCTTTCACCTACAGTTAGACATTTTTGCAGTTAAATTCCATGCTGTTACAGAAAAAGAGCAACAGATCCAACGAACAAGAAAATTAAAAACGACAAACTTTTTTTTTCCCCACAAGCATCTCAGAAAAATACCAAAATATACATCTAAGCTTTGGAATTACTGAGGTTAGGACTACTGTCAGAGCTGGGTTCTGTTTCTTAATACACAAGCTGCAGGGTTTGGGAAGGAAGAGGAAAAAGAACAGAGTAATCTTTGGTATCTGCATTTGTAAAACATTACATATTTGGATATTTTTGCTTTGGGATAGAGCTTATAGTTGCTTTCGACTCTCCACTCGGCATAAAAGTATTAAGATCCATCTGAAAAGGACCGTGTCGCACAGATGCTGCCCTTGCAGGATGGAGGACAACGATGCATAGTTGCACAGCTGATCAAACCAATTGAAATCATGACAGTGGAAACAGCAAAGCTAGATAAAAGACATTGACAGAACATCAAAACCACGGGATGACGCACCTAAAAGATGACTATGGAGAAACGTTGCATGTTTTCTGTAGACAATCATAGAAACAGTGTTGCCTTGCTGCAGCCACAGAGTGGAACTCCAGAGGACAGTTTATCCTGAGCAGGTTGCAGTGAGCCCAGGACATCCTTTCAGCGTGTATTAAAAAACATCACCCAGCCCATGAGGGGTTACTTTAAGTCCTTTCCAGAAGCCGGCAGAGCCATTTTGCTTCCTCTTTCTACTAAACCCCACCCACTTGGCCACATGAGTCACCAATGATCTAAAACCATCAGCTAATGGTTGAGGCAGGGCACTAGAAGAGAGAGTTTAGTCCATACAATCACTTTGAAAGTCTTTGGTTACCACTGAGAAGGTGAGGAACAAGCAGACCGCAAATCCCAAAAGAATGAATGGTCAAACCCTGCAACAAATAAGGGTTGGGGGTTCATAAAGACGATGATTGTAAAATCATAAAAAAAGCTTTGGTATAAAATGAATGAGGAGCTATAGTGTGAACTTAAATTTGTATCAAAAGCAAAATATAAATAAGTGGGATGGGTTTTTAATATGCATGAGCTTGTGCGGTCCTCTGGGTATCCATCCGGTTCCTCACTCCAAACTTTAAACCGACATCTGCAGGCTTCTGTTCTGGGACAGATCTTTTTTTTATTATTATTATTATTTTATCTTTTGAAGTAGATTAAAGTAAGTTTTACTCAGTTTTGAGTTATAAATGAGGTATACAACAGCTCCTTTACTCAGACCAGCTCTCGCTCTGCTCTCTGGTGCATGACCTCTTCTGTAACGATCCTATTTTGTCACTAGACTGAGGGTCTACAGCGGCAAACCCCACTACAATCGAGAAACTATCCAATCACAAGTCAGAGCATCCACACACGCCAAAAAGGATCCGCAACAACTTCAAATGTACAAAGCTGCTGCCAGGTTCAACATCCTTCGATAAATCACATCCGAAACATATCATGAGCACACAGGTTCAAAAAGATATCATTTACAGCCAAGTGGTCAATTGCATCAAATGATGCATGATGCTTCCTTTTTTTTAAAAATCAGTTTCCTGTATTTCCTACCAATGAGTCTCACTTTTAAGATATTATGTCAGACAGAACCTCTCTAAAGTACTATCATTTGAAGTAAATGCACCACTAGCGCCCCCTACATATCAGCTGGAGTTGAGTTATTAGTAAAGCTTTTAACAGGTATCCAACCGGCTTGAGTTTTACCTACAAAATAGGTAGCAACACTTCCAAAATATCACAAAACACAAATAAAACTCACAGCGTTATTTTCATGGTTGATATGCACCATAAGAGTTTTGACATTGGTGCATGCTTGGTTGCATCCTCTTTAACATGCGCGCACACACACAAATTCACAACCGAAACAAAATCATCTCTCACATCAACATAGTTTGCTACAATGTGTCAAACTCTGAAATAATAGTAAGACATAAATGATAAATGCAAGTTTTTGTTAAACTAAGAAAGCCAGTGATGTTGCTCCCTCATGATATACAAAAAAAGGCATAAAGTAATTAAATTCAAATGATTGTTAAAATGCAACATGGCAAATGAAATTCATTAAAAGCAAAAAAAAAAAAAAAAAAGTAAGTAAGAATAGTTTGGTGCTATCAAGTCTGTTACATCAATGAAAGCTGGGGGCTTTCCTTTAGGAGCACCATCACAAGCCCATCCCACTCAAACAAACACATTTAAATGTGGGCAGGACACACAACAGCCACTCCCACATCACAAGGGTGTGGTTGCAATTTTTGGTCTTGACTTTTTTTTTCTTTTTCTTTTTTAGCATAGCTATAATATAAATGAAGTGATTTTTTTTTTTTTTTCCTTTTAGTGAATAAGCATGACAAAAACTACATTCAAACTAGATATTAGTTCAAATATAAAATATGAGCATTTTACATAAGTGAATATATATAGAATTTAGAAAAGAAGTTCTCTAATCTTGGAGTAATTCCTTATATAAATATATCAGTAACTCCCCACAGTCCTGGCGACCACCGGGTCATGACACTAATGCACAAAACAACACACAAATCTACACGTCCAGAGAGGCTACGTTGAAATTTCCGGACAGAACCAGCGGATTGAGCAGCAACAAGACCCAGCCGCAAAGACAAAGGCTTTTTCTTTTTTTACTTTGGCAAGTAGGATAACAAAATATTCATTACAAGTTAACCTGGACATACCCTTTAAGTAGTAGTAGTAGTACTTGAAATAGCAGTAGTAGACTTATGTGGCATTATTATTACAGATTTTCCTGTTATACTTTGTAGTTTTGTTTTACATCTTGGTCATGTTAAAATTGACTGTAAGAAACAGCTTTTGTACATTCTGGAGTTGACTACTGGTGTCTTTTGCTTAAAGTGAACCTTCCATGTAAGTGCTGCTGAGGTATTTCAAATCATATTAACAATAAAATACAAATAGCATCGCTAACAAACAGTCGTAACAAAAATTGACAGACAGGGCCACAGTAACAAAAGACGAAAGGGACAATAAGGAGAGACTCTGACCTATTTGTCACAGAATTTAAAATGTGAGAGTGTTAAAAGCAATGCTACGGATGAAACAGTACTGTAATTCTCCCAGAATGCCTGCCTGCATCATTCATTTAAAACAACAACAAAAAGCAAATCTAGACAATGTGCCAATGCAATACTAAAAATCCACTCCCTTGTCATATGAAGCCATTTCAGAGCCACCTGCACTTCCACAGGTTCTTCTGGATTTAAATTAAGAGTTTGGTGGACTCTTGAAATTTCTATTGCTATTCATTCAATGAAATGCATTTGATATTACATCAAAAAACAAAGACTCACCAAGAAGGTGAGGAAACCATGAATGAAGGACAGACTCCCAAAATCTCAACAGCACTTAAACACAAGGCCCTTAAGATTCTCTTTGGATCGTTAAATGCTTGGATATCGAGAGCTAAAACAAGTTAGCTCTGCGCTAGAGAAGCTATATTTCTTCATAAAGCGGAACACGATTTGTTGGACAATGCAAGTCAAAAGAGTAGGGTTTAAAAGATGTGTAATAGATGGTAAAGTTTGTCAGTAGTGAGTAGTGAAAGTGTGGTCAGCATTGCACTGGCCCACACAGGCACAGCAGCTAGTGAGAAATCGACTTTGGTTCAAGCTTTACATCATGGCTGCATTACATTGGTAGGGAAAAACAAAACAGACCATCCAGCTAAAACCCCTATTTAAGTTCTCACCCATTTATAACAGATATTCCAGGCCCACTACTGTCCTCCATGGTATAGCCTACACATTGGGCTGAAGGGACAAGGGGCTCTGTAAAATTCAGAGATGTCCCTGATTTCAGATTACGGAGGACTGAATCTGGCACCTTGTAACTACAAAGGAGGGAAAATATTCAAAAAGCTTGTCAGGTAAGAACACACTTGCATTACTTCCACGTTTACAATTTTCAATTATCTGAACAGAATGGGAAGACGACTCTCCCATATGTCTCACTCAAAGTCCTCATCATTGACCAGCAGAAGGGACAATCCCAAACCTCAAACTGGTCCTATGCTGTAGCATCACGTCTTGCTCTCGCCTCAGATCTATTTGGTTAAATTCACTGACACTACAAAATTGAGGAGGGACGGCCATCTCAAAAAAAAAAAAAAAAAAAAAAACTCCGTTTTCGTCTTTGGAAAAGATCAAAATATTGCATTATATTTCCTGTGGTCTACCGAGAGCCTTCGCTCATAAATATTTAGGCTTAAACTACGCTACAGTAGCAATATACAGCAACAGGTATAACAAAGATTTTTGGTATATCTTGAAATAGAGGCAATACAAAGACCTCCGAAATAAAGACCTCTTAAAGCGTGACAGAAGTTCTGCTAAAAACTGAGCAGACTGCAGTTCTCAAATCCAGTTTTTTTGGTACAGGTACTGTGCACAAGTAGAAAATCAAAGACCCTAAAAAAACAAAAAACTCATCCACCTCAACTTTATCTTGCTTGACCTTCACCTTCACAATCAGGTGGTGATACCATAAGTACATCCCATGCTAGGAAGACCTTGAGGAGGTTTACCTTACGTGGTTACACAGTCCTGATGCTAACGTAAGACTTGCAAGCTCTCTCCTTGACGAATCATCTCATAATTCGTTAAAGCTTTTAGCATTAAGTGAGCCCGTTACTGGGTGAGGATTCAGACCCAGACTAGTCTTCTGCTACAGAGTAAACTACAAAATGATATGAAAACAGTATCTGAAAGTGTTTCACTAGAAAGAAAGAAAGGCCTGTCGAACGATTCCTTAAAAGCAATGAAACCGCATCACAGCCGCTTATTACTCCATTTAAAGCCTTGTAACCACAAGTTAGTAAGATACTGGACATAAAGCTAACCCACTGTTTGACAAAAATAAGTCATGTACATCTAAAAGGAAACGTTCCAGGGGGCAGGAACGTCTGTAAAGCAGGATCTCCAGTGAAAAGAGATTAGATCATAGACAGAAGAATGAGGAGGTTACTGTCAGCAGTAAGTAGGTATCATTCAACACAGAGTAAACAAAGTTTTTTGGTTAAAAGCATTTCAGAAATACCTCTGAAGAAGAGGTCTGATGTGAAAATGGGAGAAAAGAGCGAGTTCACTGAAACAAATTTGTCTTTGAGTCACACAGAGACTTGGCACAATGTCCAGGGAGGTTTTTGCTCTCCTGATGCAAGCTCTGTGGAGACGCCAACATTCTCTTAAGGTTGATTTGGTTGAAGTCAACCCATCAATGAGGTCCAAACATCACAGATTAAGTTGTAAAAGATATGTGAAAAGTTAGGACATACAATAACATTAAAACAACATGAAATCCTATTTAGTAGGTTTGTTTTTGGTGGTAGCAAGAGACTAAAGAAAAACTTAGAAAGAGGAAAGGGGTCTAGGAGAGGAGAGGAGTGGGTAAAGCTTTTACTGGGCCTTAGAGGCCGTGGTGATGGTGGAGGCAGGCATAGTTGCCGTGGTAACAGCGCTCTGGTGGGCATCGGCGGTGATGTGCAGGTTGAGGGCTCCGGCGGCCCCTCCCGCAGACACTAGGCTGACCGGGTTACTGGCAAGCAGTGACAAGTTCTGAGGGTTAAAAAAGAACGGTGCTGTCACAAGGTTCGGGGTACTGCCAGCACTGGTGTTGGCAAACAGCAGGTTCCCACTCCCATCCAGAGATGTAATGGGCAGAGTGCCACTAGATGCCAGAGCTAAAGAGACATAAAACAACATTTTAACTCCAGGTGTTCAAAATATTGAAACATAGAGCAGTGGCCTATACAAATCTAATTTATACTAATCATTGAAAATAAAATAATAAATATTGTTAGAATTAAGAACAATTTTATTCGTTTTCTTTTTGTGTTTTATGTGTTCTTTTTATATTATTATTTAGGGCTGTGTGTGTATATATATATATATATATATATATATAAACACACAAGTAAATAATGTAAACAGAAACTTATATTTTGGATGCGATTAATCATGATTAATCGATTTGACAGCGATATTATTATTATTAAATAATGAAGTACACTATTATTATTATAAAAAATAATATTAATCATCATCATCAACTCAACCTTTATTTAGAAAGCACTTTCAAAACCATAAAAATGGACCAAAGTGCTGTACACAAGCAGTATATAATAAAGATCAAAAAACAAAACATTAAAGGGGTCATATGATGCGATTTCAAGTTTTCCTTTCTCTTTGGAGTGTTACAAGCTGTTCGTTTTAAAAAGCATCATATGACACCTTTAAAACAGGAACAAAACATAAAATAAAAGACAAGTCATTCACAATTGTCCTGACCAATCAAATGCTGAAAGCCTGATAAAAAAGTAAGTCTTTAAGTCCTTTTTAAAAATGTCCATGCTTGATTAGGATTTTACAGATAATGGCAGAGCATTCCAAAGTGCTGGAGCCACAGCAGAAAATCATCATCACCCATCATCTTCTATCTATTAAAGAGTTTTAAAAAAATCCACAAAACCTAATGCACTTAGATGGTTATATGAACTTATAAAGTTAAATATAAAAAGGCTTGCATTTTTTGCAAATATGTTGTTTACAATATTTTCATTGTATACAAATAAGTCATTTACAGTCTTTGAATTTTATGCAAATATGTTGAATGTGGAAAGCTTTTGAAAGAGTAGAGTGCCACTAAAACATGTGTTATAAGACATTCATCTTGCTGGTGATACCAAGATTAATAAGCACATGCAGAGTCATATAAATTCAAGTGTACTTGCCGCTCCACACACCTTGGATTGTGGCCAAGGTGCTGTTGCTCATCAGTGCTGGACTCAAAGCGCTTCCAAGACCACCGGGTGCCAAACTTAGAAGAGCTCCGCTGCAAAGGAAACACCAGAGAAAAAAACAGAATTAACAATATATACACACAGATGTCCAATCACAAGCTTGAAGTTGATGCTCTTTCAGAGAACTAAAATGATACTTACCCAGGAGTGAACTGTGAGGACGCCATAAGGCCAGGATTGAGGCCTGCGGCTGCAGCCATGGCAGCGATGCTGGCACTGGTGGGCAGCTGGGC
This sequence comes from Sinocyclocheilus anshuiensis, assembly GCF_001515605.1. Classification (NCBI taxonomy): domain Eukaryota; kingdom Metazoa; phylum Chordata; class Actinopteri; order Cypriniformes; family Cyprinidae; genus Sinocyclocheilus; species Sinocyclocheilus anshuiensis. The sequence continues at coordinate 616,888 of NW_015544158.1, forward strand.
GGCTCCTTGCAGAGCGGCTGAGAGGCTGGGTGCCGCCACCATCACCTGCCCAGTGCACAGAGTTGTCGCTAAGGAGGAAGGTGCCTGACTTACTGCTATCACCATCTCCTGAGCTGAAGCCTGCTCTGAGGAGGACATCTGCGCTGCGGTGGGGGAAGGGCTGATCGAAGGAGAGGATACTGCCGTGGTGACCACAGGTGCAGTAGAGATGACCGATGCAGTGTTAGTGGTAGCTGAGCCAATAGTTGTGCCTGGAGAAAGAATAGGCTCTTGTGAGGTGAACAATAGCAAAGTTGTAGGCGTTTTTTTAGGCATTCTTGCCTACCAGTAAAACCGATGCTGGAGACACTGGTGCTGGTGAGAGGCATAACTGGGTTTACAGTCATCGTAGTCGGTGTGTTACTGGTCACAAGACTTGCTGTACTCAGTGCCTGAAACGAGGGAAAGAAGGAAGAGGTTTAGTGCTATTTTAAGTAGTCAGATCTGTAGGGTTGAATGAAAGGAGGCAGTTTGCACGTCGTGTACCAGAGGTGTGGTGGGAGGGAAGATTGCTTTGATAGGAGTGCTGACGGTGCTGCCACTGCTGGGTGGGTTGATCCTCTTCTCTTTCTGTCTGCGGTTACAGAACCATACTCGGATCACCTCCTTCTCCATGTTGAGCTGGTCCGCAATCATGGTGACCTCCTCAGAGGTAGGTTTGTGGTTCTGCTTGAAAAGGGCAAATGCACAAGAAACGCCCTTATGGCAAAAACAAATCACCAAAGACCTACCAGCCTCCAGTCCAAGGTTTGAGGAGGAAATAATTCAGCTGGAAAATTTGAAGTTGAGACAATATCAAATGTTTAAACAAGGGTCTTTGGATGTACGGTTTCTTAAAGAAGGGGCTGAATGTTGTGGGTGTTCTGTTTCTGATAATGTAAGAAGTTAGAACATACAAACGCAAACATTTCCTGTAGTTCTCAATTTACAGAGTTTTATATTACACTGTATTATTATTAATAATAATAATGACTATTATTTAATAATAGTGCTGTCAAATGATTAATCGCATACATAAAAGTGTTTGTTTGCATGTATGTGTGTTCTGTGTATATTTATTATGTATACATAAATACACACATACAGTATATATTTAGAAAATATTTACATGTATTTATTTACATGTCTATATTTATATTCATATAATTTATATAATAAATAAATATATTTAATAAATAAACAACCTATTTTTCTGAAATATATAGCACACATACATGTATTATGTAAACAATAACTTTTATTTTGGATGCGATTAATCGCGATTAATAATTTGACAGCACTATTTAATAATAATGTAATAAAGTACATTACTATTACTACTAATAGCTACAGTACAAATAATACCATTTAATTCAAAACTGTGTAAACAATTACAAAAACATTATTAAGTAGTAGTAATAATGTAATAAAAAAAATCACTACTACTACTACTAATAATAGGCAACAATAATATCATGTAATATAAATGTGTAAACTGAATTATAGGAAATTATTAATATTTTAATAATATAAATAAAAATGATATTTTATTAAAAAAAATTATTATAAAAATAAATATTTGAATAATAATAATATTTTTAATCCGTTTACAAAAAACGTAATATTAATAATGCAAAAATAAATTATTTTGAAATAATAAAGTAATTAATAATAATAAAATATAAATCTGTGTATAAATGACAGAAAATATGAATATTAATAATATTTAATAAAAATAAATACACTGAATTACAACAAATATTAATTGTATTTTTAATAAACACAAATTTTACATTTATTTGATATTTCCATCACATAAAAACAAATGGAAGATTTTGCGCCAGTAAAACGTTAATAATGGCTCATCAAATAAGCTCTGATGTGAGATGTCGCTCACCTCCAGAAAGCTCTTTTCTAAGGCCACTCTGATGTTGGTCTCAATGCTGGTCCTCTTCTTGCGGCGGCGGTTCAGGCCCTCCAAGCCCAGCCCAGCCGAGCCAAGAGCGCCGGGACTGGACAAGGCCTGGTCAGACGTCTGGTTCTCTGCACAAACAGCGCGCACAAAAGCACAAAGGAGTGATATAAGCACCTGTGCCAAACAGCACTGCAGATGTGCCTCAGAGCATCAGCTGTACTACTTAGTAACATAACTTAAGTCAAAAAACACCCACTCTACACATACAGAAAAGAGAGCGGAGACCTGCAGAACCCTGATAGAAACTCCAAAACTAAAGAGGAATGCGACAGGAATCTTCATATCCTTTCTAACATTCTTCATGATACGCAATGTTATTTTGAGGGAGGAAGGTAAATGAGAGAAATGGCTCAGAGCAGAGAAAATACATACCTGCATCATTGAGCCATTTTTCAAGCAGAGGCTTCAGTTTGCACATGTTTTTAAAGCTCAGGTTCAAGGCCTCAAAGCGAGAAATGGTGGTTTGGCTGAAGTCATTTCCATAAAGTTTTCCCATGGCAAGACCAACATCCCCCTGGTACATGAAAAACAATAGCATGAAAGAAGTTTTAAACTCTGAACATGTCAGGCAGAGTCACGTAATGAGTCTCAACTGAAGGTGAATTGTCTTCAAATAATTAGAAGTCACAAATGAACTCTCTCTCACATTCTGTCATGACCTGGATGATTAAACACCATCAGAGACTTTTGAACACTGAAATCAACAACAGCACGCAACAACACGCAAACTGTGAGACCCCCCCGTTTACCTGCGTGAAGCCCAGTTTGATACGTCTCTGTTTGAAGGTCTTGGCAAACTGCTCTAGCTCCTCCAGGTCACTGGGCTCCTCCAGGCTGGGTGTGTCGATGTGCTTTGGTGTCGTCTGGCTGTGAGGAAGGGATTGGATGGGGGTCGCTGCTATCGTGCGTGTGGGTGTAGCAGGCTGTGAAGTGCAAGGAGAAAATTATGGAGATAAACAAGAATGGCTGAAAGATTTCTTTTTTTTAAAGAAACAAATGTGAAAACTGGAACGGTCCAACTGAAAATTTAGTATGAACTGTTTTTTTTGCGCATATGCGCTACCATTTAAAAGTTTGGCGTCAGTAATTTTTTTAAAGAATAATACTTTTATTCAGCAAGGATGCATTATATATATCAGAAGTGACAGTACAACGTTTATAATGCTACAAAAGATGTAGATTTCAAATAAATGCTGTTCTTTTGAACTTTCTATTCGTCAAAGAATTCTGAGGAATGTATCATGGTGTGCACAAACATATTCATCAGCACAACTGTTTTTCACATTGACATTATGAAGAAATGTTTCTTCAGCACCAAATAAAAATATTTAGTCTCTACTGTGTCACTTTGGACGCGCGTTCACGACAGTATCATGACACGAGCGTGTGGCGGCGCCAGCGCTGGATGCGCGTTCTCGACAGTACCATGACGCGAGCGTGTGGTGGCGCTGACCCAGATCCGGCGTGATGACGTCATTACGCCAGATCTGGGTCAGCGCCGCCACACGTTCGAGTCATGATACTGTCGTGAACACGCGTCCAATGTGACACAGTAGAGACGAAAATGTGGAATGAAGTCGTTATTTTTGTTTTCTTTGCGCAAAAAAAGTATTCTCGTAGCTTCATAACTTTTCAGTTGAACCACTGATGTCACACAGACTACTTTGTCGATCATCTTGGTACTTTTCTGGACCTTGAACGTGGTAGTTACCTTGCTGTCTATGGGAGGATCAGAGAGCCCTCATATTTAATCAAAAATATCTTAAATTGTGTTCAGAAGATGAACGAAGGTCTTGTGGGTTTCGAACAACATGAGGGCGAGTAATTAATGACAGAATTTTCATTTTTGGGTGAACTAACCCTTTAAGACTGCTGAAAATTGAGCTTTGCCATCACAGGAATAAATTTGATTTTAAAATGTAAAAATAGAAAAACAGTTATTTTAACTGTAATAATATTTCACAGTCTCAGTGTATTTTTGAGTAACTAAATGCAGCCTTGGTGAGCATAAAATACTTTCAAGAACAGGGAAAAAAAAAACATACTGACTCCAAACTTTTGAACGGTAGTGTACTTGGAATAAATAATAGTGGTTCTAACTTCTTAATCACAAAAACAACAAGAAACTGTAGTCAGTGCTGTTTGCAATCTATAAAGACTTTCAGCAGTTGCATTAGCACCGGTTTTGGAATGCATGCAAATCCACTCTTTTGTAGAAGTTAAAAATATTTATTTTTTTCTACAATCTAGATCATGTATAAAAATTAGTGCTGTCAAAATTAACACGTTAATGCAGGCGATTAATTGTTTCAGTTTAACATGTTAAAAATACTTAACGCAATTAATGCAGGGGCGGAGCTAGGGTTGGCCACCCCACTCACAACTGCTGCGTCTGTCGTTTTTTTTTTCTTGACAAGAATTTCATTTATTTAGATGCAGAACATCTTTACGACCACATCAAACTGGAGACTTTTCAGACGTGCACTCCGCCTCAGACGTGACTTCGCCTCAGAGCCAAGCGCTAGTCAAACGAGCACGGAAAAGGTGCAGGTGATGAGGGAGCTTCAGTAGAACAACAGTGAACTGTGGTCAGATGAGATGTTGTCAGGCCGTATGTCAGTAAAAACGAATTTTCCTGTCCTGTCAGCTGTTACACTGTGCTTGTAGCACATGCTCTTCAATTGCAAATGTGGCGGCGCACGCTGTAGCCTGTATCATTTCATATTAAAGCGCGAAAGAACCTACAAGCATGCAATGTCATAGTCATGTCATCAGTAAAGTCATCAAGTTAACAAAAAGGCGATCAAAGCTGCCTTAAAACTGTGCATGTATGTAAGTATTTGTTATACATGAGTCACATTTAAGAACACGTCTCTGAAATGCAGTGGTTTTCAAAACTGTCCTGGAGCAGCCCAGCACTGTCTCCTAGGGCTGCACAATTAATCGAATTTCTAATCGCGATTATAATTACGGATGCCACAATTACGTAATCGTTCAAAGCGGCAATTAATCGTTCAAAGTCCACTTATGTTATTCTGTGTGCTTATGATGCTTTTTTCTTTCTTTCTGCATGTTATCTTAAGGGGTTTTCCCATTATTTTAATTTTAGTTTTAGTATAACATTATAATACAATTCATATTTTTACTTTTTTATAATTTAAAGAAACCAATCCGATGTATAGTTGACATTTGAGGCTTAATACTATAGAAAAGCACTAAAAGTTTTTCACTTAGAGTGTTTTCAGCTTTTTTATTTTTATATAACAATATGGCATGTAGTTGTATTAAACAATGGTATAAACATCATTCAATGTAAATTGTGGTAATCGTAATTAATAATCACAATTACAATTTCAAGGGAATAATCGACAATTATGATTTGTCAATCGTGCAGCCCTACTGTCTCCCTCATCTAACACAACCGATTCAACTCGTCAGCTCATTAGTAGAGACTTTAAGACCTGAACTGAGCCAGAAAAGGTAACGAGTTGTGAGAAAATACGATGCGTGTCAGATCCACGTCATGTTCAGCAGCTGCAGCTCTTAAAGCAGCCAAAATAACCTAATAACCCAGCTGCTGTGATGAAAAAAAAAAACTCATAGACATCAGCAGTATTGGTATCAGTGATGCTCTCCTTCAGTCATAAAAAGCTGCCATTAAACAAATATTAAAAATATACTGTCTTTATGTTGTTTCTACATTAATTTGAAGATTGCATGTGAAATTATTGCAACATAAAAGCATATTTAAAAACTTGAATGCTAGGTGGGATTATTCGCAATTAATTTCAGAAAAAAATGTGCGATTAATTAGTTAAACATTTTTTGATTGACAGCACTAATAAAAATGGATCCAGTGGGTGAATGGGATGCCCCTGACCTGTGTGGCAAGTGTGATGCTTGGTTGGGTCTGCAGGAGGTTGGCTTGGCTTTGAGGTAGTTGAGTTAGAAGGTTCTGGGCCTGCAGGAGACCTGGTTAGAGTAAGAGGAAAGACAAAACAATCAGATAGGCTGATCACATGGAGGGATGGAGAGATCCGAGAAGGTTAAGATGACATGGGACTCACTGTGCTGGCCCTGTGGTGTCTGCGAGATGATGAACTGCGCGGGCTGCAGCTGTGTTGCGATGGGGTGACCCGGCTGGACCAGCACAAACTGCTGCAGGTTGAGGTTCTGCTGCTGTTGCAGCTGCTGTAACTGCTGTATTGTTCCATACAAACACAGAGTGAGAAGAACATTAGTATGTGTCACTATACCAAGTGCACCAGTTAAGCTATGACTGCCATGACAACCTCACCAATTAAAATGAGTGGTGTTCAACAGTAAGGACGTTTTAGATTTTGTTTGAAAAATAAATGTTGCTTTTGCCATAACCAGCAAAAGTAAAATATTTAGGTATGATATAGTGTTTTCTGCAATTTGGATCCTGGTGGAAATGCCATTTTTTTTATTGATTTAACAATTTCATTTTGGATACTTTGATTCTCCATTCAGTTCAGATGCAGCTTCCTTCGTATAAATAGCTGAAGGGCCTGGAGAACAAAATCCCTTTTAACTTGCCTAAATATTAATGTTAATTAAAAATACACGTCGCTTCTGTCACTTGAGACATCCTGAGGGCAAGTGACAATACTGCCAGGGCAAAAAAAAAAAAAAGTTAAACATTAAAATAAATAAAAAGTTTTTATAAAAAATATATATTTTTTTTAGCTCTACAATTAATTTACAATTAGTTTGAATTATTTATTAGCAATTACATGTATCAAATGTAATAAAATTAATAGAGCAATTACTCTTTTTTTTTTTTTTTTTTTACTTTCGCTAATATCTGTAATCCATTTATTTTGCATTTACAGAAACAATTTATACAAATGATATCATACTGAAAGATAAACATCATATTGAATAGTGCTGCTACAATGAAAAGAACAGGACTAGAAAATTCAGTTCTAGGCATAAACACCATTAAACCACTGCATGATAATTTACTTCAAAATTTAAAAATGAAATGTCATCTTACATTTAAAATGTAAAATGTTATAGAATTAAATAATACAAGGCCATTTCAGAGACTCGGATGAATGAAACCGTGGCTCTCTTACAGGTGAGATCTGGATGGGTTGGGAGAGGGGAATGTGGGTGATGGGGGTGGCAGCAGAAGCAGAGATGCTGGCTCCTGTAGTGTTGCTCTGCTGGCTGGCTGAATGCTGCACCGCTGCTGCTAAGAGCTGAGCCTGAGCCTGCTGCAGAAATAACTGCTGCTGCGCTGGAGTAAAAGTCAACTTGAAAAAAGAGAGAGAGAGACAAAGAGAGGAATTAATTTAATGTCTAATGACCACATTTGTCACTATAGGCCCATTTCCATAAAATTCTCAAGGTGGAAATTAACCTGTTATTCACAACGCTTTACCCTGGACTCTGCGTGTTTATTTACTAAATGCCAGTTGCAGATGTTGCCACTGTTGAAATGTGCTATTTACAGTTTAATTAATTACATTTATTAACGGTTTATATTTATTAAAGTGACTGATAATACCCCGCCTGTGGCCCGAGATGCAGGGAAAGGCTCCAGCCCCCCGTGACCTTACAAAGAATAAGCAGTTTGGTGAATGGGTGGACTAGGATAAAGTGAGTATTATCTGGCTGATCACAGGATTTCACCGTGTCCGCCCCCATAAGGTGACCAACTGCATGTAAATTAAATCAACCCATACTGAAATCTTCATGTGAGTGTGCATGATTTTAAGCATGCTTCCCAAAATCCATAATCCGTGCACGAAACAGAACAGTAACATTTCTGCGTGTCACTATACAGTATAACAAGCTCATATGTATATACCACATTGATAGTTTAATATTTTGATTCACCTAGTGGCTGGCTGGTTTGGTTCGTGGCTTATAACTCTTTAACAATGACTTTTAAAATCTCTATGGAAAAATGAATGGGGAAAAACACTTTCGAAGCCAAGATCGCTGAAAAAGCAGACAAGCACTGATCTACTCTACTGCACAATATGGTTCATGTTTTTTTTTCTGGTTTAAATGTTCCAGTTTGGTAGTAGAATTCAAATAAGGATGAATAAATAGGGTTTTTTACCTTCTGCTCAATCTATGTGGAAATGGGGGCAGAGAAAGCAAATACAGATGAAAACCATCCCAAAAATTCCTCTCCTTCCTCTACTTGTTCGATGCTCATGTACGGTGATAAATATACCGCAGCCTACTGAGACTTCAAGCGGAGAGCAAAGCGGGTATGCTAATTAACGAAACTGTTATGCAGTACATGTAAATTCTGCATAGATTTGCATATTCTCAACCATCTGTTTCCGAGCAACTGCAGAGCAGCTAATTAGCATATGGGGGCCCAATAATTTCCCCTGTAACTGAGAGATAGCATGTTGTGCTTTAAATCTCTAATCTTCAGCAACCCTCTACGCACACCTTGGCAATATAATCGCCATTGGCTAGTAAATTGTTTTGTTTACTCGCCAGACTGATATACTATTTTACACACACACGTTTACTTAGCTAGTCGCATATGCGAGTGATTTACTCGCAATGTAGAGGGTTGTTCAGAGTTACGACAAATCTCATACATAGTTTTCAAATAGACAGAGCAATGCATGACATCAGGTGGAAAGCCTCAGCAGTCACTCTGAAACATGATAATCACACACACAGGTCAAGACAGTGGCAGTTTAGTGACTCAGACAGGGGCCCTGGGGACATCTTTAAATTCCTATAGCTCTTTCATCCATGTCACAGACCACAAAGTGTGTGTGAGCTCAGAGAAAAAGATTATACCTGTTGGAGCAAGGCCTGTGCGTGTGCGTTGGTGATTGCGCTTGTTGTTTGCACAGTCTGCCTGTGAAAGTCCAGTCCATTTGTTTGGGCACCTGGAAGAAGAAAAGCAGTCAATGCCACAATAGATCAGAGCCATACAAAAAGGTCTTTTAAACCAAGTTATTCAGCTCCATGGCCTTTCTTATTTCAAACTTTTTTTTGACACATATTGAGAGACGTTGTTCTACACGTTCAACCTGAGTCAAAACTGCACAAGTGACCCTTTACAACATAAAATTGTGAACTGATAGTCTTTCACTCACGCAAATGTAAAAGAAAGCGGTGTTAGAAAGATCAAGGCAAAAGATCTGAGCAGACTATTGGAGAAAATACATAACATGCGAGTCTCTATAGAGCCAACGGTTCCTTGGGTAACTCACCAGTGCTTTCGTCCCCGCTCTCCATTGCACATTTACTTGTTTCCGATGGATTACTCATTCTAGAATCTGAAGCAGACAGAAGAAGGTCGGACTTTCAGTTTCTCTTCAAAGACCAATCGTTCAGTGACTTCCAAAAGTGAGAAAGCATTTAAAAAAAATAAATCCATTCCAATTTTTGATTTCAAACCATATGACCCAATATTTTTTCAACCGAACACTTCAAAAATATTCCTACTTAACCTGTTATTGACTACACAGAACGTCTCGATGTTTTAATATGAGAAAATTAAAAAACTGAATGGAGTAAATTACCAAACCAAACATGGTGACTACCCAACTCCAGATAGCACAGCATCACTATATGATATGAAAACAGATCTTAAAATGTTGTTGCTGACTGCAGACATCGCTCACCAGCAGCTGCTGCATCTGCCTTGTAAAGAGTCTCTACGAGCATCACAACAAACTTAGCACCCCTTTCGCAGACAACCCTCAGAAGCAAAGTCTTCTGTGTAACTAAATGGTTTAGAGTGGAAAAACAACACACGTCCAGAGCACAGCTAAGCTTCACTGAAACCGTGGCTGCCTTTCTCTCAGTCTCTCTGGCTTGCTTTGCTTTGCTCTCTCTCTCGCTCTCTCTGTGCCACGATTGTCATAACTAGAGTGTGAAGAAGTTCATTTTCATTCTGGAACGGAACAGAAGCGAAGCAGCTGCCAGTGCCGTAAAAAAGCATAATCAGTATGCAGCTGATTAAAGCCATATGCAAATCTCCCTCACTTCATTATCCGAGCAACACTTTGAAGTCCTGCAAGCAATTCATTTCGCACGGCGCTCTGAGAGCTTTCTCCATAATTTAAATGTTCATAAATATTTATCATCTCATTAGCATATTAATTGGTTCTCTTTGGAGGGAAAAAGGAGGAATGGAAAAAAAATCCAGAGTGTGAATGCACAAACCCAATTACCTACGGAGTGCTGGTTAAATTAGGTGAAACAGGTGAGCTTTCTGTCAATGCAATCAAAGCGCTTAAAACGGTGAGGTCTGTATCTGGACATAAAGACAGCAGGTTGCGTTTAGAAGCATTTCTTAAGCACCAGAGGTTGCGGATGGAGCTGTTCAGGAAGTAAATTACTTGCCATTCTCCACCATCCTATTCACACAGCCCCATGTGGCCCAAACACTTCACGGATCAAATTCTGTGACTTCTGTAGCCGTATTGTCTGGAAAGGAACATGAAGTCTGCTTTGCATATCCAGATTAACTGTGCACCTCATTAACTGATATATTCAGATCTTGGCCTAATTACAACAAAGATTTACATATTAGAACAAAGATCTGACAGAGTAAGCATAAAGAAATCAGCCTATCCAAAATGATGTATTGCTGACACTTAAAATACTTTTTCAGACAAAAGCTTCCAAACAAAAGCAGGATTATAAGACTACCAAGACTAGCATAATAAATAAAAAAAAGCCACTTTCATAGGTTATATCTGGGTTTTTTAAATTTACCAAACAACTTCTTATCCAAAGGCAAACTTGCGTGAAAACCATGCAAGAATTTAGTTAAATGGTAAAACTAACCTGGAGAGGAATATTCAAATTAGCAGAAAATATTTCTCAATTTAATGCAAATATTATAATTTTTAAACAGCATTAATAATAAATTCAGCACTAAGGACAAAATTATTTCAATATTTCATTATGAGCAAGCAGGAACACATAATTCATATTCAAATTATGCATTTGAAAACATTAAATTTGAGTTTCAGACTCCGAGAGGAACTGATGAAAAATTTAAGACGCTTGATAGTATGATGGAAACAATTCATAGGCCATAATTATTTTCTCTCATATATTATTATCATATAATATCAATATGATAAATCCATTTAACTGGACAACAAGAGAAAACAATATGAAGTCACTCCAATCTGCCACACAGAAGCACAAAGAGGATTGTTCTATCATTTTTGAAGGCAGGCAAAAACCACAAGCTCTCACTTGATTTTAGGTCTAGAATCACTTTAATTAATAGACTGTTACTGTTTCTACATGTTCACATCAGCAGAGCATGAAGAAAAATGCAAAAAAAGAGAAAAAAATACAGACAGATGGTCAAAGAGAGACGCAAAATGCCATGAAGTTTCACTACTATGTTTGAAAAGTGTCAGTTACTACAAAAATAAAAGTAAGGATTCATGCAGGTAATTTACACTATAGGTATGAGCTGTGGATACAGGAAACAAACAAGTTTCAGCATGTCATTGTCTCTCTAGGCCCTACACAGTGAAAATGTTATCAGTTTAAAATTAACGTCTGTTACACCTGACTCCTTCATGACACATCAAAAGCCAAACGATTATATGATAATTTAATTTACAAACAAATCTGTAAATTACAAATAAATCTGATGTAGTCAGAGAATTCATGTTAAATGAGAGAAGGCTGATACAAAAGATTTCAAAGCAGATTAAAAAAAAAAAAAAACAAAAAAAAAAACTTGGTACATTTCCCCAAGTTTCTCTTGTAGTGAGACATGGGTGACAAGTTTTATGATATCATTTTTCAACAGCTAGCTATGGTCTTCTAATAATTTGATGAGCAAAGACATTGTTTTGCCTTAAATGTAAGATACTCTAGTCTAGGGCTGGACGATATGGCCAAAATTTATATCACGATATATTTCTTAATTTCGGTCGATACGATATAATCTAAATTCATTATGGGATCTACTGTATAAAAGCAGTATTACAGGGTGGGCAATATGATCAAAATATTTAACCCGGATATGCGTCATGTTGTTACTGTTAACTAAAACTTTAAATGAAATAAATGAAATTAAGCTGAAATAAAGTGTAAAAAAATTGTTTTAATTAGAAATAGAAATGCTACCTTGGCAACTAACTGAAATAAATAAGTTTAAGTATTAAATGACTCAAACAAAAATTAATTTAGCTCTATAAATGATCAAAACTAATAAAAACTACAAAAGCACATAATTTTTTTTTTTTTTATTTGAATTAAAAAAATAAGAGTTTATTCAAAACATTAGAAAATATTATAAGAGAAAATAATCAACACTAAAATAATCCTGGCATCATTTTAATCATAGCAGTGATAGACCTATTAGTAATTAGGTTATCACTACACCAAAATTTCTGAATATCTGTGATTTGAACATAGATACAAGACAGAGTTATATTAATGACTGGAAGCAATATGATAACTAAAGCACTAAAGCCTATTTGTCACAAGAGAATAAAATAGCAAAACTGACTTTTTTTGGCTGTTCACGGATGATGAAACACAGTAAAATGACTAAATACTCAAGCATACAGCTTCTGGAATAATAATGGAGAATCTGAGTGTGCTCTATATGAGGATCACCTATTAGACTAGCAAATAAAGCTGGCATAATGCCTACATGCATCTCCTTGAGCAGACACGCCAATACAATGTTACAGAAACACTGGCTGTGCTACAAAGTATCAATTTGTAACAACTGCACTGGATACATTGTATAAACTGCATTCAGAGTTCCATTTTGGCACGTTCCACCATCCTTCTACAATGAAATGGATTCATTCTGATAGAATATGCTGAACAGCGCATTCTGAACTCTAGAAGGCCCACATGAATAACATAACAGGGCTACACGCCTGCAATGGGCACAAAAGGCAAGAGAATAGGCATTAAAAAAAATCAGGCCGTGTCCTAACTGTACACCAAGCATGACCCAGCTGCTCTGCTCTTTCATATTTTCACTGTAAACATGTTGCGCAGACGCCGGCTGATTGTGAGCGAATGAATATTCAAAGCTTTATATGTGGGATTGGCTCACGGCGCAATACAGCAACACAAAGCCGCCGGAGTAGCATTAGCCGCTTAGCATGCACACAGCAGCCTTTAGTTATGATTAACTGTAAAATTCGAACAACCTCTGACCGGGGACAGTGCAAAACCCCGCGAGCTGTCGCCGATTATGACTAATAAAATATGCAAAGCGGCGATTTCTCGGTGGCGGTATGAATATGTAACGCGACTGCTCTAATCACACAAAGGAGGCATTTTTCCTTTAATTTGCCGTCGCACTGCATCGCCAGTTTCACCGTCGCACAGACAGAGAATTATTCCCCGATACGTTTATTTAAAGGGTGCATATGATTGCAACGTCGGGTTTGAGTATTTTGTTTACGCTTTCCCTACCGCGCTTTTCTGGGTTGAGAGAAAGAGTGTTTGAATATGAATATGTAAAATGCAGTAATGATTACCTGGTCCTGAACTCTCATCTTGACTCGCTGCTCCTCCGTCCGCCATTTTGAATATTTAAGCCCAAATCCTCAAAACACAATACAGAGGCTCACCGATGCACTCACTCACAGCATCAGCATGGCAGATCTGAGAGTTTCCATCAGTGCGTCTGAACTCGCCCACGACCACCTCCGAAGGAGACGCTGACATTGATCCTAAACCATAATTACACTTTCAACTTTTAAATACACTTTGACTTTGGACACATGTAGACCTTGCATGCGTTATTGGTCATATGCAAAAAAAAAGGAAGTCATATGGAAATTTACTGAAATTAAAAATGTACAAAAAAAAAGAAATGAATGGGTGGTCTATATTACCACAGCCGAAGGTCATTTCAAATGCATTGGCTTGTCTCTGTAGGTAAAATATGTTTGCATCACGTTAATGCAGACATTACAACGGCCCAGTGGCTGATGATACATACATTTAATGTGCATTCAAGACAATCATACATTGTTATATTATATTTTTTCATGTTTTTTAAGTGTCCCTTTTCCAAATTAATTTTAATCACCTTTTAATCACAATTTTAACCACATATCTCATATTTTATCAAATAAAAATGTATTATTCAACTGTTTGTAAAATAACATCTTGCTACAAGTTAATATGTAATAAAATAATACAATAAAATAATAATAAATAAAGCTGTATGACATACTGAAAGACCAAAATGTCATGACTGCTTCATTACTTACAGGTCAAATATGACTGTAAAACACCACTGAAGTAAACACTTTATTTATAAAAAAAAAAAACACTGTTCTTTTATAAAAGCAAATTTATATTTACAAAAAAAAGTCTATTTAGGTATTTTTCTTGATTATAAATCTTGATTGCGTTACCAAAAAATTATATTAATGGCATATTCTTTACTGAAATCTGACTAAAATGACCCGAAAACAATAAAAGGGCTTAAATGAAATAGCCTATATAGAAAGAGTGAGAGCAAGTCTGTTAACTAGCACAGCTGAGCAGTAAATAGAAGCTGAGATTTTAGTGAGCATGCTGTCTGGTAAAGATGAATAGTTCTTTGCCAAATGGAAAAATGATCTGTTCACAAAGTGCCTGTAATTTCAATTATGTCTCCTACACTACCATCTGCTGGTCTTGTGTGGCAATGCACCACAGCTGGAACGCACACCCAGTTTGTTTGGGGTTAACTATGGCGTTATTTTAATGACAAATGTCGAGAGCGCATTATTGTAGCGCGAAAGCACATTAATATAATGCGCGAGCGCGAATCTCTCTGCTCGCGCTCGGATTTCCTTTGCTCTCGCACAAAACTGGACTCGCGCGCTCAGATACACGCTGCTCTCGCCTGGAGAGAGTGCGCGCACTTAAAACGTTCCAGTTTAATAATATTTTGCAATGTTAATGAAATGCAGCCTATAGAATTGGGTGCTTGGATGATTTGTACATAACCTCCGTCCAACTGGTTGGTCTCTGAGCAATTTATCTAAAAACAACATATTATAGCCTATGGCCCTAAAGACTTTATATAAAACATCAATGTTATGTCATAATATGTCAGGTTATAACTTAATTTTTTTGGAATATGATTCATTGCTTCTTTCAACTGTTCCTGTATAAACAATTTATGTGTAACATTAAAAAATCTGTAATTGTATCATTTGTGTGGTATTTTTGCTACTTGTGGCTTTTACAGTGTAAAGTGGCTCAGAACATGTTAGTGTGACTGTTAAAAAACAGCTGATGACAGATTGTTTATCAAAACTGTTTATCAGAATGTTCATGATTGATATTCATCAACGACTGAGTGCCAACTTGCTTAAAATTTACATCCCAACATAACAAAGACGAGCAGAGTATTTTTTCTCTTTCATTTTGACATGCATGGTCATAACATTTCCATATCTTGTGTTGAATGAGTGGCACCTGTGTTGACCAGTTTCAGAATAAATCGTGTTTGGAGAGACTAAACACTCACTTTTCCAGTGGTAACAGATGTAATTGGCCTCTAAGTTTTATTAGAGAAAGAAAGAGAGAGAGAGAGAGAGAGAGATCCAAGTACATAGGCCTATATGACCACATGAATTTTAAGAATCATATGCTTTTTTGTTTGTTTAGATAAATTAGATAAATTTGACCAAACTGTTAAACTAGGTTATTTACAAATCATCCAAACACCCCTTTCATTTCTAATATTATGACTAAGTAGTATTAAATTGTAAAGAAATTACAGATCCATCTTTGAAATCTGATTGGTTGA
>NW_015544158.1:636123-655323 GCF_001515605.1 Sinocyclocheilus anshuiensis
TTGGGGTTTTTTTTTTTTTTTTTTTTATCCAGTGTTTTCAGTTCTGATTTTTTTTTTTTGATTTTTTAAAAAATGAAAATCCACTTAATATTAGCTATACATTGCACTCTTCTCTAAAACAGTGAATATACAGTTATATGACAGTTACATGTAATTACATTGTCTGCAAATGCATTAAACCAATAGAATATAATGTAGTTGAAGGGTTTGACCAAACTAGGTTACTTACAGATCATCCAAACACCCAATTCATTTCTAATATTATGACTAAGTAGTATTAAATAGTAAAGAAATTACAGATCCATCTTTGTAAAATAACGCCATATTAACAACATTAGATTGGTTATTCAAAGACATTAACATTAAAATCTTTTTTAATATTACTTGAACAATCACATAGCAAAGCATGTGTATGTAAACCTTATGCTTTATCAAGTGATATTGTATGCAAGTCATCCTGAATAAAATGCAGGGAGGTTCAGAACTGTAACATATTTAATGTCCCTTACTGTTATGTAACCATCCCCTTTCCCTTGCATGCCAGTTCACTTTCGAGCAATGACTCCTAATCTGTACTAATGTGACTGTCATGACATCACATCTGCCATTTTGTTACAACCTAACTTGTAAAACTTTGAGGAAGAGAATAAAGTGCAATAAAGGTGTGGTAGACAGGCGAAGAAGCAAAACCGTTTCAGTGAGCACACAGGAAGCCAAGAGATAAGGATATATGAAAAATCTATATGAAAATCTACCTGCAGACCACCATCTATTGCAGTGTGATTGAAAAACGACAAAATGACCAACTGGAAGCTGATTTTTCGCTGCCTATATTTAATATCAGGTGAGGTGGTCGGTTTCCTGACGTTCACATTGAGTACAGCAGTAAAGAATCAAGATCAAATCAAAATGTCAGATAAAATAGTGTGGGTCACAACAGCGATTTGTTTTCTTTTCAGTTGTTCTACTTGTGATATTTATTAAAGGATATCTTTTGAAGTATTAATGTTTTCACAAGGGCTACAAAATGGTGGATTTTTTTTTCAGCAACTTGTTTCATTCATTCATTTACATATAGACAATACACAGCATCAGCAGATAGTTTACAAATAAGGTCAACTTATGCATTCTTACATACTATAATGAATTAATATTAAATAATTGAATAAATTATATTATTAATAAATTAATATTTTAGCAGAATGTGTAACCACACCAAGTTTACTGATAAACTTAAGTTAAAACTTAAGTTAAACTTAAGATTTGTGAGAACTTTTTAAAATGTAGAAAGGAATTTTTCTTTTATCTTAAAATCTTTTTAAAAGTCTGTTTCATGTTTTTAAAGCTTTGTGAAATATTACTAAATTCTGCATTTGAAAAATTATTCAGCATTTTGAATTTTGCATTTTGAAAAAAAAAAATATATTAATAAATTGTATGACATTGTTTGATATTCACAAGGTTCTCTCTCTTTGCCTCATAGTGATGTCGACTAGTTTTGGACTGGAAGTGACGATGAGTCAAGATACCATGGAGGTTGCCAGGGGTGATGATGTCACCCTTACATGTAATTTTAAACCTAAAAATCAAGTAAATGACCTTATAATTATAACATGGATTGGTGATCCTGATGAGACATCTAGAGAGAAGGTAAGCCAGAAAAACTTCAACTGTCTACCAAAACACCACTATCCATGATTAGTGTAAAAACAATAACTGTGTAATAATGAAAAAACTATCACAATGGAGCAATTAAACGGTTCTCTGTTTTGGCCTCATAGGTCCTTTTTGGTAACTATTACTCCTATGGTAAAGTAGACATTGGATCGAACTATCAAGGCAAAGCCTTCATAGAAACTGACCTTACTGCAAAAACGTCGAAATTGACACTAAAACAAGTCACTATTCAAGAAAGCAGAAGAATTAGATGTTTTGTTCAGATTCCTGGAGACATTGAAGGCAAAACAGCTGACACTACTTTTCTTTTGGTTCAGGGTAAGATCTCTGGCACTTTGTCTCAAAAGAAAAGTCCATATATCTTTACATGGTGAGTAGAATCCTTCTCAAATGTTGAATGAATATCTACATTTTTTTTTACAGTTGCACCATCACAACCCAGTTGTAAGGTAGTAGGCACAGCAGAATACGGACACAATATTAGCCTAACCTGTGTCTCTGAGGAGGGCTCGCCTACACCGACATACAAATGGGAGAGATATGATGTCAAAAATGCCCCTCGAGCATTTCCTATCAAAACCACAGAAAGTAAGTTCTCTCCTTCAATGAACTAGCGTAATTACATATTTTGTCTGTCTATGCTATAGTTTAAACATTATTTTGTGTAACAGAGGATGGAGTTCTGTCTCTGGTCAATGTATCCATGGAGACATCAGGTTACTATATTTGCCTGTCAACCAATAAGGTCGGATCAGCCAAATGTAACATGACATTGTCTGTAATGCCGCGTGAGTATCGCTACATTTGCCTTTTTTTTTTTCTTTTTAAGGTGATAAGGTGGTTTACCTTTTAGATTTATTGGAGTCAGATTACCAGTTATTTTACCATGTATTGATATTAAAGATCTTGATACTATAGCTTAATGTCAGCATGACAGTTGACCTGATTTACAGTGTACACACTCAACAGTTTATGTAATTCCAACACACATGATTATATGTGATTATATACACAACTATTATATGTTTTGGTGAGTGAAATGATGGCTAATTCGAGTGAAATCGTATAATCTAATTTCTGTTTTACCGACCTCTCTGATGGTTATATGTTTAGGCTGGATCTTCATGCTTACAATTTGGGTTTACTGGTATTTTGATGCATGCCAGTATCTTAACAGTATAAAGTTTAATGACCTCAGAAGACTTCTGACTGATTTCATTTCCACATATTTCTATTTTTACAGCTTCTATGAATCTTGCCACAATAGGAATTGTTGCTGGTTGTATTGCTGGAGTTACAGTGCTCATAATAGTCATCATCTGCTGCTGCCGCAAACGGAAACAGAAACAAAAAAAAAAAAACTATGAAATGGAGTAGGTCTTCATTTATGCTTTCAAAGTAATAGATGAAGTGATTGTTGGTTTTTGGGTGGTGGGTCCTGGTTGTTAGGATGTGTTTTAGTTTTATTTATCTGTATGTTTATTTATTGCCTCAGAAATCCAATTGTGGAATACCATGACAAACCACCACTAGAAAATACTGAGGACGGGAATACAGACAACATGACGATCACTGAAGAGAGACCTGACAAAGCTCGCAGTGATGACCTCAAAAATCACTATGATGACCGCAGAGGTAGCCGTGATGGCCTCAATGAAGGTGGCCGTGATGACCTCAGAGACCGCTATGATGACCACAGGGGAAGTTGTGATGACCTCAGAGACCGCTATGATGACCGCAGGGGAAGTCGTGATGACCTCAGAGACCGCTATGATGACCGCAGGGGAAGTTGTGATGACCTCAGAGACCGCTATGATGAACGCAGGGGAAGTCGTGATGACCTCAGAGACCGCTATGATGAACGCAAAGGTAGCCGTGATGACCTCAGAGAACGGTATGATGACCGCAGAGGAAGTCGTGATGACCTCAGAGATCGCTATAGATAAAATCATTAAGATTAGCATGATGATCGACATGATCGGTGAAGAACCATTGAATTATTATGACCACCACCAAAATTTTGATTGCTATAAGGACAACCACTGTCAAGGCCTCAGATGGTGTGTATTTTTGTTCTGTAGTTGTTCAAACATATGTTGTTGTACTATATTGTTCTATTGTTTTACTAAATTGTTTCCTGTGTTAATAATCAAATCAAATTGTGCTGTATCCCTGCAGTGGCAAAATGATTATTTTGACCTCAGTGAATCATCCTTTTTGATTTCCTGTTTTATTTGATTTTACAGGATTTAATAGAATTTAATTTACAGCACAAAGATGTTTTGTTATGTCTGCTAGCTAAAGTATTTACTTGACACTTCTATTCTGACTGTTCTTCTGAATCATGTATGTACAGGTGCATCTCAATAAATTAGAATGTCGTGGAAATGTTCATTTATTTCAGTAATTCAACTCAAATTGTGAAACTCGTGTATTAAATAAATTCAATGCACACAGACTGAAGTAGTTTAAGTCTTTAGTTCTTAACTTTTCCACGACATTCTAATTTATTGAGATGCACCTGTATTCAGATATTTTTTAGCCAGGGGTTCCCAATGGTGGGTAACTACTCACTAATGTAAACTGCCCTCTTTTAAGGATACTTTTTGTACTTTTTTGTACATTTACATGGCTAGAACTAATTGATGTTACATACACCTGCTTTTCGTAGTCTAAATAAAAGGTGATTTTAAAGCTGCAGTCCGTAAGTTTTGCCTCTTTGTCGCCATCTCTGTTTGAAAACCTGGAATTTCAGCTGTGTGTGGAATTATCTAGCTTGCGTGGGTTGCGAGTCGGCTTGGCTCCAGCACGGATGAATCTAATGTTCTGAGGAGTATGTGTGGCAGTCAGTCACTAAACCGGTGTGGATATTTACTGTATTTCGCAATCACAGATTATAGCCTACATCTTGGAATATGACCCAAATAAGAATTTTCACCGTATATTGCCATCTGAACAAGTACGTTACAAGTCTGCCACGTTTGTTCTGACCAACTGAGGAAAAAAGCATTACCATAAATCTCGCTACCAATGGTGATTAAATCTTAAGATCGGTTAGCTCATATCACATCAAACCATTCAAATTATTATTATTGCTATACAGTACTTTATTCTCAAATGATTCATGTTAACAACATCAGCATTGGTGACTATGAGTATTGCGTGTATTAGCGTGTAGACTTCAATTTCTGCACAGTCTAGTCTAATTGTCATACTCTTCGAATTTCATATTAAGAAATTCTTTTAACCCAAAAAAGTAAATTATGCTCCCTTCGAACTGGTTTTCTTTAAAATACAAATATTTGTAATCCCAGGCTATCTGTAATCAGAGGCACATTTATAACTGGAATATAATTTAATTTCATTCACAAGTGTTTCATAAACACATAATTCTTTCTGGATTACAATCCGCCATCAAATTGATACATTTAATTATTTCGGCTGCTGTGAGAAAAGGCTATAAACCAGGGCTGTCCAAACTCGGTCCTAGAGGGCCGGTGTCCTGCAGAGTTTAGCTCCCACCCTAATTAAACACACCTGAACCAGCTAATCAAGCTCTTACTAGGCATAGAAACGTCCAATCAGGTGTGTCTCTGCAGGACACCGGCCCTCCAGGACCGAGTTTGGACAGCCCTGCTATAAACGATCGGCCACCTGCAGATAGCCGGGACAACTTCTTTATGTTTACAGAAGTGACGTAATGACGCCGTGCCATGCTCGAATTTCCCGCGAAAACCTACCTGTACCACTCAAATTAGAAATCATTATTATAAGCGAACCATTGTGAATCTGGCTAAAGTAAGGCGATAGTTTTGAACACTGGCTGGTTATGTACTTGCTCAAATATTGATTTCGGATCATTTTTAACCAAAAAAAGTTACAGACTGCAGCTTTAAAATAGACCTACTTAATTACTCAATTAAAAGAAAACTAACCATGTTTCATTTTTTTCCCCTCCAATAAAATGTCTTTGGAACAACAGCAAAGACATAATACATAATAAACACATAATAATGGTTTCAACTCACACTTGAAGTCTCCTTAAATTATCTCTTTTTTCTTTACATTTAATGCAATATATTGCAGTATTTTTCTGACAGACGCATCCACTTTAGAAAATTGGGAGACTGTTTCAGTGTCTGTTATATAAAGTAGTTTCTCATATTTATTTGACATCCATTTCATTGAGTGCAAAAATGCACTCGGTTTTTATTTTCAAACAGCCGTTTAGCACCTTTTAATATTTTAGTTTTTAGCTTTTAATTTTCACAGTTGCTTCCCCCTTCAATAAAGTGGTACAGTCCGCTCATTCTGAGCAGCGCAGCAGACAGAGATGAAGCGAATAACAGTCCGGGAGAAGATGGACTACATACGTATATACTAAACCGCACTAAACTGGATCATGGTTTTGTTACACGGATTCTGGATTCTATACATACTATTTTCACGTGAGTTATTAATCACTATTCTAGTTGGTCGCGACATAGAAATATAGAAAACTAAAACAGCTAAAGCAACAGGTTGAGAGCTTAGAAAACCTTGAGCTCGGCTTTATTTTTAGATTGATCACGGGTCCTTGTGACGGATTTTACTATTATCCATTTTCATTTAAAACTGACAATGCATTTACAATTTACAAATTTTTTTTTATTAAATAAAATATCCTTTTTACACTTTTTATTGTTAAATTAGTCTGTTACATAAAAACCTTTAACAAGTTTCAAGTTATTACAATTATTACTGATTTAAATCAATATGTATTTCTGTTCAACATAATTTATTAATCTTTATTAATGATTATTATAAAATGCCTGCATATGTGTAATATATAAAAGGGACTTCATTATAGGGTATAGACAAACATTTAAACTATTTAACATCCCAAAGTTTAATTGTTGGAGAGAATTGTAGGAAGTGCTGCTGAAATGTGTGTCAGGGAGTGCAGCTGCATTGTATCAGTTCTTGGGTGGATGCAACAATACAATATATGATGGTTGTTTTATGAGCATTTCAGTGGCCAACTCTGTGAACTAAAACTACACTTTTAAAAAATCCCTCTCAGTGAAGAGAATGTGTGAATTTGTATAAATATTGTAGGGAAAAGTTGTTTTGAGTTGGTAAAGAGCTGAATACTATTTTCAATATTATGTAACGCCTCCCTGTAATAGTTTAGTTAGCATCAGCAATTCATTAACACATATAATCAGGTAAAGTTGTCTTCTACTAACGTCTTGGTTTAAATCTCTTTAACCTAATTGGGTGTTCATGGATGACCGAATCAACAGTGTATCTTATTGGTGGGACCTCAACATCCCCCTCCTGCACTGAGCCTTAGTGGGTGGGGGTTCACCATAATGCCAAACAATGAGTCAAACAGGCAACAGACAGGACAAAATGAGGACCCCATCTACCCTGAACGGAGCATTAATGAATGTATTCTAGAATTCTCACCTGTATTCCCCTCAGCAACACAATCATTCTAAAGTACATCTGGAAAATGCTCAGGAAGTTGCTCCATTTCCTCTAGGTCAACAATGAATGAGTGAAGATCTCATCCAAACATCTGTGGTGACTGGCTGTTGTATATTTTTATGCGCTGTGCTCCACCCTTTGACAAGAATTAGAGTATCTCTGTGTGAGAGACCTCCTCCCTACTTGTACTCAACTTGATCTGTTGTAAGAGTTTTCTCAGAATATTTCGGTTTCACCATCCCACTCAGACAGTCAGAGATGGTGACGTCTCTCCAAAAAATGACAGCCCCCGCCTCTCTGCACCCCCTGCATAGCATGGAATTGAACTTTCTTTACTCACACTTCTATCTTTCTCACTCTGTGTTTTCCACATCAGCAGATCCTCCTCTCGGGTGCTTCTCTGATTTTGTCCAGCTTTCTGTTCCATAATCTCCCAACATGGCTGGACAAACACACTCTTTCATGCTTCGGGGCATAGAGGAGAAACAATAATTTACAGTATGTGGAAAATAATGTTTTTTTAACCTTAAACCACATAAACACATTGCATTACACCAAATACACCAAATAATGTTCTTTTTAGCAACATCATATGACCCCTTTAATATGGTTATTTTAGTCTCAATTAGTTTCCAATAACTGAAATAAAAAGTGTCATAATTTTATTTTTAATTTTATAATGGTCAGCTAATTTTAATGGCCAAAAACTTACACAATCATTATAATTGTGACACCAAGTGAATAACATTACTGTACATCTACAGCATGAGAGGAAACCAAGTAAAGTATTTTATTGAAAAAATGAATGAATTAATATCAATAATTAAACGTTTCTCAATGTTTTACACAAATTGTCAAGCTCAACCTTTAGTACTGTTACCCAAGTTATCACAAAACAAATATAAGTTTATCAGTTACTAAAAACTAATATTTGCAGAGTTCTGACATAGTTTTTGTCTGTATTTTTTAAATATTTTGTACTTGCTGGAAAATAACATCGCACAAAACAGAGGGTTCTACACTGTATTTAGATGTCTAAAACTTTGTTAACTGGGTTGCAATATACTTAATTCTAACTGTCTTAACGGTTTTATAAAAGCCATTATGAATTTGCTATACAAATATAGCTTTTGCAAATTCTGCATATCTCAGCTTCCTGTCTGGTGCTCTACATAAGGGCTAGAAAACACTACATGACTTTAACAGATTTTAAAACGCTAGCGATCATACACTTGCCGACCTTATAAATTGTTACAGAGATAAACTAGCCATCATACACTAAACGACGGAGGATCACAGACTTTTCAATCTGTTCTAAACACAACAAACTCATGCCTCGTTACTAGGAGATGCATGACAAATGAAAACAATATGTGATATCCTCCAACTGGATAGAGACACAGTCAGAAGGTAATAAATTAAAGTCTGTGCATATCATACTCACAGGTTTCTGGGAAAATCTGCAGACTGGCTCTGACTTTCGTAAACTAGTGTCGACTTGTGTAGTGTATTCCAGCCTTAAGTGTAATTGTGTTACTGTCATTCAGTAATATTTACTGTTTTTATACTCGATCTCTTTCTCTCTTTTTGGCACAGTGCAAAGTTGTAATGGTGTACAGGTGATTGTGAAAGATGAGAAGAAGTTTGCTATGCTGTTCAGCTCCATCGTTCTTCCGTGTCATTACACCACCCACTCCTCTCAAACCGCCGTGGTGCAGTGGTGGTACAAGTCCTACTGTACAGACCGTACTCGGGATTCCTTCACATTTCCTGAGTCCCTGGGAGTCCATGTATCTGATCTGGGAGCCACGTCTCATCTGGACTGCTCTGACAACAGCCGCACAGTCCGCATAGTGGCTTCAGCACAGGGATCTTCCATGACATTAGCAGAGCACTACAAAGGAAGAGACATCTCCATCATTAACAGTAATGTGTTTCTGCTGTCTTATAACTGCATTATTGTTTGTTTGTTGTTTTTGAAGAGGTTTAGCTTGATTCAAGGCAAAGTTCAATCAAATATGAGGCAGAATATTGAATTTGATCATAACCTTATAAACCTTTCAGTGTTTACAGATCAATTAGTTGCACAAAATGACAACATTAGTAAGCTGGAAAGTGAAATTCCAAACTTAATGACTCACAAAGGGGACTTCCATGGTTATTCATTAACTACTCAATTCAACAGGTTAGTCTCAAACACAAAACTGTAAAAAGGTCAACAAGTTGGCAGCCTAATAGTCAATTTAATAACATCAAGATTAGATAAATTCATGAAGCAACACTGTTCAAAATATAGATCAAATATGGATCTAAGCTACACTCTAAAAAATGCTGGGTTGTTTCAACCCAACATTGGGTCAAATATGGACTAACCCAACCGTTGGGTTAAATTTTTACATTAAAGGTCCCATGGCATGAAAATTTCACTTTAAAAATATATACATTTAATTGCATTAGAAAAAACAAACAAAGTGAAATTTATTTAAAAAAGACAGCCTAAGCAAAATTTGGAGACATTTTGGGTATCAAATTTACAGTACCATTCAGAACTTTGGGTTGGGAAACTATGCTTACAGCGACTGCATTTATTTGATCACAAAATTTAATATATTTCAGATATATATACCTGTGGTTACTCAACTTGTGCACCTGTGTGAACTTGAGGGGAACTAATTCATACAGCCACAAATACTGGGATTCAGTTGGTTAAAAGTAATTGTGAAATGACATCAGTTCTGAGAAAATGTCTTGCATAGTTTGTTTGCAGATGCTACCTATTTAATATTTCTTTTTAATGCAATGGCATTCATAAAATGACATTTAACTGTGGCTTAATGGTCCAAATATTTCTTGGAGCCACTGTGTAATAAAATCATCTTGTTATATTATTCAATTTTGAGGCCGCTCTATTCTCAAGTCTGCAATCTTGTGCATAATCCATCTCCCCCTTAGGAAACCCAGCCGGTTGTGCTGTGTTTTCCTGTTCCTTAAATAGGGCTGTTTTTTCTAGGTCGCACAATGGTCAGGGGGCTGGACCTCATAAAGGTCTCACAAAGCACCCCCACAGCCTTCCTTATCAAACGCAAACACCCTCTCCTCTGACTTTAGCCATCAAAGCTCTCCCTCCTCCAGTCACCTCTCCAACAAACACTACGATTGTTCTGACAAAATAATAAAGAAAGATAATGAAGATGAATGATGTCTTGTTCCTACTGATTAAAAACGTTAAGTTCTAAAAGTAAATTGCGCAACTGACAGCTTATATCACTGTGGAAACCAAAAAACTAAATAAAAATATTAAAATGAGACATTTACTCCCCTACAATTAAACAGCTTGGGTTATCAGCAAATATTTTCTGGCCTTTTCAGAAGCAGATCTTCACATTGGACAGCTGCAGTGGGGCGACAGCGGTGTGTATTTCTGTAAGGTGATCATTTCTGATGACCTGGAAGGGAAAAATGAAGGCCAGGTGGAGCTACTGGTGCAGGGTGAGTCTCATGAGTGCATATCCTTCTCAAAAACTAAATCAACAGTACAAAAAAGTCAGTTGATGTCTGTATAACACGGTTTTAGAAAAGTCTGAACTGTTAAAAATGCTCGAAAAAGTGTCAGTGAATGCTGTGCTTTAGGGACTCTCAATATTTGTGGTTATTTACAGAGTTTCCTATAAAGAAATGGACCTTGTTCTCCAAAAATTTGTACTTTTGTGTGTGCATGCTTGGTTATTGTGTCTAAGTGATTGTTAATGCCAATCCCAGTCTGAATTCCTGAGTGCACTTATAAGCGCTACCATGACGACAACCGTACGGTGCATGCCTCTCGACAGGGCTCAGATCCTTAATGAGAGACACTATTGTTCATTTGTGTCCCCCGGCAGATCAGGAGAACCTCACATATTTTACACGTCCTGGACAGGATCACTGTGGAGAGAAACAATTTGTTTGGTGCTGTGGGACTGACCCTAACAGCATAAGTTATTTCTGTGCCAGCTGGACAAAACAAAGTCAGACGCCTCATGCCAGACAAAGAGTAAATAACTGACCGTTATCGATGTGAGCAATATAAGCCACTTCTTAAGCCGTTTCCATGGGAACGAAGGGGTTTTCAGGGGCCAGGGGATGCCAGGGCCTGTACAACAGTGCTGTGAGGTGAAAAGAAAAAAAAAACATGAGAGGGTTAGAACTTACACTGGAGGATCAACAAGAGTGTTATGTAGGCACTAAGAAGTGGAGGAAGGCACTGCCCTCTGAGTAATCAAGATTTAATTGGTTTATGAAGTGGAGAGTGTAATCTGGAGTATTTAGTGGTTAAAAGTTTGACTTTGAACCAGACACTCCCTATTTCATCAAACGTGCTGTGTAGTCATGTTTTACTTGCAGTTTAGCTCTTGATTGTTAGTGGTGGATGCCTAGGAAAGCAACACTATTATTATTTAGGATCAGGGATTGCACTGTAAAAATGAACAGTATTTAACAGTAATTTCTTACAATACTATATTCAGAATTCAGTAAAATTAATTAATACAATTTTACTGTAAAATCAAAACATCAAACAAAACTAAACTCTTTAGAATAATAACCCACTTTTTAGTAAATTGTTGTCTTACCAAGCTGGTGACCACATTTTCTTAGGTAAGACAACCAATCACTGTGGAAATAAGTAGGTAACTTATTATTCTAAACCTTAAGAGCAACTGTAAGTTTTTTTTTACCTTGAAATATAAGTTTCCATTCACTCTGATGATACACTGCCTTCTAATAACGTGAATGCCTTCTGTTTCTTTTTCATGCTTCCCCTCAAACGTCTGTTGTGGGAGTATATAGTTTGTTGAGAGGGTATGAAATTCTGCCAAATTGGCGGATTGCTTTAAGAGAGCAACAAATGCACTTGTACAGCTATAGACTGTAATTACAACAGTGATATATTTACGAACATACAGTTGCTTGGTTGAACTAGCCCTTTAAGTCTGATAATAACTTGCAGTCTACACTACACAGCTTGCCTTCCCTATATCTCCGCCTATCTCTCTCTTCATGTCCCTACCTCTCTTCATGAGGTCCCCTTTACTCTCAGGTTACGGTTAGTTTAATGACTGTAACCGAGGAGTAGAGGAGATGGATATTATTCCTCTTCCTGTCTGCCAGCTCAGCACTTCCTGTCACTCAGGGATAAATCTGCTCTGACAGTGGGCAGATTTGTTTATGGCACCCTCTCATTCAGTTTAAAGACTTGTGGCATTTTGTGAAGGCCTGTAAAATTTGAATGTGTTTACAAAGTCACAACGAATTGGAAGGAGTGACTGATCTTTTATTCAGTCTTATTCAGTTCATTTCTAAATGTCAAAATTAAAAAACAAAAACAAAACATATGCATGAATGAATTGTTTTATTTAGAAAACATATAGGATGACTTTTCATTTCATGCTAATTTTAACAGATAAGATCCTGTCTTCTGCACACTTGTTGCACTAGGAATTGCATACAGACAAAAATTTTGGATCCTAAGCTAAACACTAAGGCCAGTTTAGGCGGTGAGAATGCTCTTTATTTTTGGCGGCATGCCAGTCATTGACAAAGTACGCTCAGTGTAAAATAGACTGTACATCTAAAGCCACCCCTTCATTTGTCTCTCAGGGAAGATGTTTGTTGAAATGTAATTGGACAGTGCTCTGGGACACCTTTTAATTCCAAACAATACCAGCATTGTCTCCATGGTGATGACGTACCCTTGCCCCCCTTTCAGGGTGGTTAATGAGGTTGTGTGATTAATTAGTCCCCCATATTCCTCCGCTGAAGCCCCCTCTTCTTCGTCTCTTTCTCACTCTCTTCATTCGTGCACATTAGTGAACCTGATCTGTGCTTGGGCCAGATATAAATACTGAACGAATGCACTCATCTACATTAGCATAAGCCCTGGGAACCAGCAACATGTCAACGTGTCATTACTGTCATTTATTTCATACTAAGTATAGTTCAAATCTATTAATATATTTACTTACTGACATATATCGCTCGAGACTTACTGATATAAAAAAATTATAATTAAACTTTACAATAGCCCTGCTTGCAATAGTTCCACTTTAGCACAATCAGATATACTTAAGTATATCTTTAGTTAGACTTACATCATTATGGGTGATTTTAATCATTGCAAAATGGGGAAGTACTTGTATGGTTTTTATCAGTATGTAACCTGTTTTACACGTCATATGAAATGTTTGGATCTTTGTTATGGATCTGTAAACGGAGCATATAAATCATTTTGTTCCCCTTGGTACGTCTGATCATAATGTTGTGTACCTGGTTCCGTTATACAAATCCTAAAGAAAACTAGGCTGGAATGTCGTTTAGTTCCGGTGTGGTTGAAGGTATCTATTAATTGTCTCCAGGGCTGTTTTAGCTGTACAAATTGGGAGGTGTTTATAAATGCTTGTGCTGATTTAGATGAACTCACAGAGACTGTCAGCTTATATTACTTTTTGTGAGGATCTTGTTATCCCCAAGAAAGAAATTTGCATTTATCCAAATAATAAACTGTGGGTCACTAAATATGTAAAAAACACAAATATTTCAGAGAAATAATTATGTTTCAGTTGTGACTCTGTGATTCAGTATAAGGTATTACAAAAACAAGTTAAATAGGAACTTAAACTGGCAATGCTTAATTACAAGCATAAAGTGGAGTATATGCTTAGCACTGGAAATTCACGTTTTGTATGGGAGGGGGTGAAGTCCATGATGGGAATGCATTCTTAAAAATGTCTTTTTTTTTTTACGGGAAGCTTGATCGTGATCTCGCCAATGATTTGAATGTTTTTTATAATCATTTTAATATTCATAATTTTAGTCAGGAATTGGCTTTTTTAAAAATGTGTCTTTTGAACAGAACAGTGTGAAGGTTGATATGGATATAGTCTTAAAACTTTTCCGGGGTGTAAGAGAGAGGAAAAGTATTATTAAAAATTGTGCAGAACAATTGGCAGATATTTTTTGTTTTATTTTTAGTATGTCATTGCACCTTCATAAGGTTCCTCATCTTTGGAAGTTGGAAGGAATCTATTATTGTACCTGTGCCTAAGAATAATGTACCAAAATGTTTGAGTACAGGCCAGTAGCAGAGGATTGTGAAGGATGAGCTTTTGACCATGGTACCGGCAAATTTATAAACATTTCTGGGAAAAATGTTGGTAGTTTATGTTAATGTTATGTTGG
The DNA here is from genome assembly GCF_001515605.1 of Sinocyclocheilus anshuiensis. Classification (NCBI taxonomy): domain Eukaryota; kingdom Metazoa; phylum Chordata; class Actinopteri; order Cypriniformes; family Cyprinidae; genus Sinocyclocheilus; species Sinocyclocheilus anshuiensis. The sequence continues at coordinate 650,485 of NW_015544158.1, forward strand.
ACATTTAGAGGAGTTTCTGTTATTGAATGTTGTTACCGTTGTGCTGAAGAGTAGCGCTGTCAGTTGGATTTTCACTTTGCTGCAACATAATAAAGTGTATAATAACCCCAAATCACAATTTTTAATTGAAGCAAAATTCACCAATCAACATGGAGCAGATGTGCGTGTTTTGAATGTGTTTATTCTGAGCTTTATTGGAAGTTGTGTTTCGTCAACGTAAAGCACTTAAGTTAAAACAGCATTTTCTTGTTTTATGTAACATAAACCATGATTGAAGTAGGTTACAACAACAAAACTAGAATGTATAGGTAGAATCAGATAGAAAGACGCCCTTAAAGCAACAACTGCACATGTTCACTTTTTACAGTGTAGAGAGGCGTCATATCATCAAGTTTGCGGATGATTCAGTGATTATGTCCCTCATAGTGAGGAGGGTCTTGATCATGGTTCTGTAATGACAAATTTTATTGATCGGTGCATTTTGTCCTTTTTGGACATCAATGTATTCAAAACTAAAGAGATGCTTATAGATTTTAGGAAGAATCCTACAGTCATCTCTCCTGTAGTTATTAATGATCATGTTTTTGAGGTTGTACATCAATTTAAATACCTTGGTACTGTTATAGATGAAAAGGTGACTTTTGAGGCTCATGTGGATGCTGTGTGTAAGAAAGCCGACCAGCGTTTGTTTTATCTGCGGAAGCTCTGTAGTTTTAATGTGGACAGTACTTTTATGAAAATGTTTTATACTTGTTAAGTTGAATCTGTCGTTACTGTTTCATTTGTATGCTGGTATGGGTCACTTAACCTTAAAAACAGAAATATATTACAAGGTATTGTTAAAGTGTGTGGTAAGATTGTTGGTACCACTTTTAATGAATTGAATGACTTGTATAAAGCTAAGACTTTGAAGAAGGAGTTAATTATGAATGATCCCAACTGTCACAAGTGAGGCTCCCGTACCGCCTCCTCCGCACCATCAGAGGGAACCCTCACCAGAGTATTGACTGATTATCATTCGGACTCCAATTCCCAATAGCCCACATACCTGGGACTGATTGCACACACACACACCTGCTAGTCATTACACTCACTCCATATAAGCACACCACACACACAGCCTTGCGAAGTCTTGATTTGCCTAGGTGATCATCTCTGAGCATTTCTTCATTGTGGATTGTTTATTCTGTTGTGACCTGGACTGTTTCTCGTTTCTGGATTCTCTGCCGCCTGCCCTGACCCGTATCTGTTTATTGGACTGTGATTCTATGCCGCCTGCCCTGATCTTAGCCTGTACTGTTTACGCCCTCATCTCGCCTTTACGGCTGTTTGTCTTTATTGTTCTGTTGTCAAATAAACTGCAAATGGATCCTCACTCTGCAGACTCATTGTTACACCAGCCATCCCTTTAAGTTGCTTCCTTCTACTCGTAGATATTATCTGCCTTTATGTAGGACTAATAGATTAATTTTTTTTAATTTTTTAATGCCATCGGTCTTTTAAACTACTTTATGTAAATTATTTATGGAAGTCATTGTTGTTGTTGGTTTAAATTGTGTATTGTGGTGGTGGGTGCTTGTTTTGTTATTGTATGGTTTACTGCTGGCTGTGAAACAAATTGTCCCCTTGGGGATAATAAAGTTGACCTTGACCTTGAATTGCACACAATTACAGTGCATTAAGTACAAAATTAGTTGTTCCAATTTAGCAGACTTTAAGTATACTAAAAGTACAATTGCAGGGTATATTTATTAAGCACCTAAATATGTAAATGTATTTGTAGTATACTTAGCATGAAATAAATGTATTTCAAACATATTTTAGTATATTTATTTTTCACTAGGAGATGCAAAGTTTGGTTAGTTAGCAGACTCCAGCTGACCCCTGCTGGTTCTGTGGATTTTATTACTACAAACTACAAATTCCTTGTTTTTCGGAGGCTTTCAAGTAGTCTTCAGTGGACGCTTTTTCACATGCTTGGGTAAACTTCAATAGCTGTGAACAGATAATACATCATTTTTGCATTCCCACTTGCTCCAAAAGCAAAAGAAAAATCCATTATAGTGTTTCTATTGCCTTACAAAAGAGGAAAAAAGTGTTAGAAATACTCACACGCACAGCAGTTAACTATTTTTTTTAAATGTAATGCCAAAACATAGTGTTATAAATGAACATTACATTTGGTATAAATGAAAATGTAAGATTTACAATGTTAGAGGGATAGTTCATCCAAATATGAAAATTCTTTTGATTTTCATCATTTACTCACCCTCGTATTGTACCACCAAAAATGTATCAGTTTCTTTTTTTGCTGTTGAACATAAAGGAAGATATATTGAAGAATCATGGTAAACGAACAGTTAATGGTAGCCATTGACTTTAATAGTATAGGAAAAAATACAGTGGAAGCCACCAACTGTTTGCATAAGTGATGACAGGATTTTCATTTCTGGGTGAGTTATCCCTTTAATAACTGTGGGAATGTGTCATGTGAATAATGAGTCTGTGAAATAGGCCATTGTCTTCAGTCTGTGACGTCACTAGTGAAGCGTGTTGTTGTGATGTCACCATGACATCATTCTCCTCATTGGTCACGTGACGTTCACGGCTCAGGTGATTGGCTCAAAACAGCCTGTATCCAGCAGCGAGTCTCCATGAGATTCGAATGAAGAGTGAGTTGTCATGTTAGGTTGAAATAGTCCTTTAATCTGTGATCGGAGGATTGCGAGGATGTTGTTTTCCCCACTCTACAGTTCATGGAGCAGGGCTGATAACACACTGTTATCAGCACACGCTAATATGTCAGTGGTGTCACGTTGATGTATGACATGGACAGAAACAAAGATTGTTTGCATGATTAATGTGCTTTGGCCAAAAATAGAAAACAACACACAGTACATGTGTACATTACATACTTGGTTGGCCACGTCTGGCCGTCGGCGCTCTGGCTCAGTCCGGTCTGTACTGTTTGCATCTTTTGTATTTGTAAATATTTTAGTATAATAATTATATAATTTATAAATATATAAATGGTACATGCATCAAAATGTTTATGTGAACTTGAAGTTTGGACATGGAAGGTTTATTTTTAACATTCTTTATTATTTACTTTTTTATTTATTTTTTATTTCAATTATTTTGACTTTGAATGTTCATATGTTTTGTTACTTTGATCATTTGCAAGCACATGTTGCATGGTCACACAAATAATGTTATGTTATATACCAAAATACTACAGAAAAACACCACTGGTCTAAAATTAGTTATTCATCCAGAGACAAGTTTGACCTTTCACCCTTTTCTTGGTATCTGTCATTGACTGCAACCACACACACACATACACACACACACACACACACACACACACACACACTAGGAACGTAGTGACCAAAATTGTTATCCACTCATGCATGCAAAACTAATTTCAAGTATTTAACCATGACAAGAAACATAAATTCAGTGAAGTGTGTCCAGAGCTTTTGACTAGTACTTTTGACTAGTACTGTATGTAGACTTTGTTTTATACTTTTGCATTTGATTTATTCTCTGAACCAACAAAAAGGTCAATCATGTTTAAAACAACAAATCAAGTTTTCATAACAGCTTTCATCTTAAACTTAATTAATCCACAGCCACTAACAGAGTAACTTTTTCATAATAACACACACAAGCATTTAAGCATTTACCCACGACCCTAAACTTTGAACTTTCACCTGCTGCCCACTTCTGCTGTTTATGTCTGATCTTCTCCCTCCTCCAGGTAGGACAGGTGTGCTGGATGACATGCTGCCTGAGTTTGATTTGGAGATTATGCCAGGTACGCCTGCCATACCTCTCTCTCCCCCTGTCCTTTTCAGTGGGTGCTCTCACACAGGTCCTTTTCAGTTCACCTGCTTCATCTTCTGCTGCAATCAGCAAACTCCAAAATGCTCCAATCTGATCTGTTCCCTCTGAGAAAAAAAAAAGATAATTCAAAATTACAGGACATCAATGATTGATGTTGTATAACATTACTGCACATTATACAGTATATAGGCTACTGCATAACTTTAAGTAATAAATCACATGATTGTTACTTTTTATGGAAAGTAACACATTAGTTACTTTTACATCTCACCCTCTGCTGAGGCTTTCTCTCTTCCAGAATGCTAGCAGTATTTCTTGCCTTTTTTATTTTTTGTTTTAAGCCACTTGCGTTAAAGACAGCTTGACCGATTATAATGGGAGTGATAGTTTTGCTGCATTGTATCACGCCGCTCGCTTGCAGAGCAGACACGCTGTCACACACGCATTCACTGTGGAGATCTTTACACCACTAAATTATAAATTATAAAGTAACACTTCTTACTTTCATTGTTTTACATATTATTATGTTAGGTTGGGTAAAAATACAGGTTTTCTGATCTTGAGATTGCTTCTTCCAACCTCAGAATCGATGATGTGCCAGTGTTTCCTGCACTGCGCAGTAAAAGAAGTCATATTTTACCTGTCTTTGCAGTCTAAATCGAATGTGATAAAAAAAGGCAGTGTATCACAAAATAATAGCAGGGAGAAAAAATGCATTTCCATTGAGTTGTTTTTGCAAGCTGCAAGCAAAAACATGCAGTGTGACCAGTGTAGTCTGATTCACCAACAAATGACTCTAATAAAGTGGTTCTCTTTAGTGAATCAAAAACATGCCAGAGAATGCATGGACAAATGACACTTATGAGCCGGTCTTTTTTAATGAACCATTTAAAAGACTCATGAACTCCGTTGAAGGGGTTACCAGTTGAATCATTTTGATGGATATGTCAGAGCGGTTCTTCAGTTTCACTTTCAGTAATGCACTTTATTTTA
>NW_015544158.1:655416-680685 GCF_001515605.1 Sinocyclocheilus anshuiensis
ATATATATATTGTATTAGTGTGTGTGTGTGTGTGTGTGTGTGTGTGTGTGTGTGTGTGTGTGTAAATATAGCAAAAGAAGAAGAACTTAATTATCAAATCTGAAATCAAATTGGGATTTTTTTTCTTTTGATACCCAGTCCTGGTATTATGGTGTAAATTTGAAAACAATCATTCCAACTTTCAAGTAATTTGGTTATGTTCTGTTCATTACAAGTACTCAGAGGCATATAATTATGAACATTCTTGAGAATGAAGTGTATTTGTGTTAAATAAGAGGTCTGCAATGTATACTGTTGGAATTTTAACACCACACCCAGAGGAAATCCATCATTAGGCCCTTAGAGTGTCCAGATAAGAGATTCTGCATCATTCATGCTCTCCCTTGTGGTTGGTCATGAACAGAGACTTCATATCCTGTGGGCAAAAATGATTTCAGGACAGCACTTTCTTCAGGATCTGCTTTTGCCACGAAAACCATGTTTCCTGATGAGTCTTTTTTTGTCTCCCCTGTAGAGTGGGTATTTGTAGGAGTTGTTGTCCTTGGTAGTGTTCTCTTCCTGTTGTTGGTTGGGATCTGCTGGTGCCAATGTTGCCCTCACTCCTGTTGTTGTTATGTACGCTGCTGCTGCTGTCCTGATACATGTTGCTGTCCAAAACACTGTGAGTACACAAACACATACATACTACACACACTGCCCGTATTCACAACCTGAAAAAAAACATTCCCATTTGCCTTCAAAGTATATGAAGCAGGGAAGATGGCAAAGAGCGGCCAACCGCCTCAGATTGCCATGTATCAACCATACTACCATCCTGGTGTTCCTTTGGTTCCTGTAGTTCCACCAGCTGCACCATCCATCATTGAACCCAAGTTGACTACAGTGTCTCGTTCAGTAGAAAACAATATAGCTGGAGGTAAGTGACAATACAACAGTCTGATGTCTATCTAGTGAATCTGCATTTGCATTGAACAACTGCATATAACTGAAGCAAGTCTGCATCATCTAACTCAAAACAAACTCAACTAACATCATCTTCAGCTGCACTGTAACTTTCATCTTAGGCTGTCCAGGGTATTTAAAATGTTTGAAGGAATTGTGGTTAGATGAGACGAGAGTGCTTGCTGTATTTGAGTATGTGAACATGAGCTAATGACAGTAGACAAATATTTGGAAATAGAATGTTAATTGAAGTTTTAAAGATACTGACAGTGGAACAAGCTTGCTAGCATTGTGAAGGAAGCAGTTTTGTGTTGTTTATGAAGATGGTGAATGGTTTCAAAATGTGTGTATCAAGAAGTAAAACATTTTGCCCTCAGCTGAGCGGCAAACATTATGGGGGAATTGATTCATTTAAAGGGGTCATATGATGCGATTTCAAGTTTTCCTTTCCGTCATATGACCCCTTTAAAGTCTATGGTTTCCCTTACATGTGAATGGTATTGTAAAGCATTTTTTTTTTTTTTACATTAACTTAATAGAAAAGAATAAATATGGCAGTTTATTTGCCAGCTTATTTATTCACATTTTTATTTTTAATTAATATACTGTACTGTACTGTACTGTCCTCCATTTTATTTTTAAGTGGCACTTCTCATGCTCCATAGTTATACTGGCTGAGTTGGAATGCAGGTGGTATGTGAATAAGACAGGGTTTTGTGCTATGGCGGGCTAAATTGGAGCAGGTTAGTGAATTAGCCTCAGAATGCAAAAATTGCATAAATCCAGTGCGCAATATTCTAAAACTCTTTGTGCATGCTTCTGTAAAGGTTTAACTATGTACTGTGTGAGTGTTACATGCATGTGGCTTAACCTTAAATGATGCGCTGTATGTGTGGACACAGTAGAAACACACAGGTCATGTGTGTATGTCCACAGTGCGCAGTGGCTATCGACTCCAGGCCAGTCAGGGTCAGGATGCTATGAAGGTTGTGTACTACGTGGAGAGGGACCTGGAGCAGTTCCACCCTACCAAGGGGGGCAGTCATCCATGTAAGCCTGTATGCAGTCAGCATGTTTCTGTACACTGAATTTGTCTGTATAAAAAAGACTAGCTGAATTTGAGTTAAGTTGAGTTAGTGAAAATCTATTTACCAATGGTCAAATGACACCTGTTGGCTTGTCTAATTTATTTCACCATCATCATTATCATCTAAATTCTAAACCCTTCCACAATTGACCTGCCTTTTACATTAAAAGGCACAAGTTTTTACTTTAAAAACTTAAAGGGACAGTTCATTCTCAAATAATTAAAATTCGGTCATCATTTACCTTCATGTCATCCCAAACCTGTATTTTTTAACTTCCTTGGAACACAAAAGATGATATCTTAAAAGATGTTTCAGTCGTTTTTGTCCATACACTGAAAGTCACATTGTTGATGACAGCTTTTTCATTTTTAGATGAACTATCCCTTTAAAATACATCTGTGATTGTGCATGCTTCTTGATCATGTCAAACAATTCATAATATTCTAACCAAGTTCAGAATTTCTGCCATAGATAGATTTTCTGCTGCATATTACAATGACAATAGAATTCTTATTTACATTGGTGTTATTATAAAGAATGGGAAAATGTCCAGAAAGTCCATAATGATGTCATTGTGTCAGCAGCTGGCAGCCTATCAGAACTGAGCTCTCTGCATGATGGTGACATAGACTTCAGGCAGACCTATCGGCAGGTCCAGAGGAAGGCACTACCACCCATCAGTGACCAAATGGAAGAGCCGCATATCCGAACAGCATCGATTGGTCACGGGCTTCGGCCCTCACATTATCAGAGCATTCACTCTCTGGATGAGCTTGACAACAGGTACAATCTTAGTGTGTGTGTGCATGATCTAATTGTTTAGGAAAGGGGTTTTCAAACTGAAGACACAAGAGAGAATTGTTTCTTGAGCACCAAATCAGCATATTGGAATGATTTCTGAAGGATCTGAAAATTCAGATTTAACATCACAGAAATAAATTACATTTTAAAATATATTAAAATAGAAAACGGTTATTTTAAATTGTAACAGTATTTCATAATATTACTTTTTTACTGTATTTTTTTATCAAATAAATGCAGCCTTGATGAGCATAAGAGCATTTAAAAAATCTTTCTAACCCCACACTTTTGAACTTTTAGTGTGTACTAATAATATCATGACTGTTTGTGCAGATGGAACTGTCGTTCTGAACACCTGCCCCGCAAAGCCTTTGATGCTAGGGGGCGCACAGGGTCACTAGATGAGCTGGAAGAGTTTGCTATGTCATACGGCCCACACGATCGTCGGAAAGGTGACTTTCGTGGACCTCAGCGAGACTTTGAAATGGGTCCAAGGTCACGGGACCACCCCATGTCATACCGAGATGGGCCACGGTATTCTCGTGATGATGATGATGACGACTGGTGTCGTCGAGGCTCACCACCTTCCCCACCAAAAAGGCGCAACACTGCCGACAGTGAGCGTTACCTCGCTCGTCAGAGGTCTTATGATGATACCTACCTGAACACTCTGCTGGAGCGCAAGGTTAGGGGCCACGGAGAGCGAGGTGGGAGGGCTGATGATGACAGTGACACACCCTCAAAAGGCAGTTCCAAGAAGAGCAGTGACTGTTACAATAGCAGGTCACCTAGCAACCGACCCGAGGAGGATGATCCTTTACCTCCGTACTCTGAAAGGGAGGCGGAGAGGTTTAGAACTGAAAAGCATATAGGGAGGGAACGGTACAGGACTACTGATCCTGCCATGCGGCCTTTTTCATACACACGTCCGGCCCATACGTTACATGAGCGCAGGGAGGACAGGGACAATCCCAGGAAACTGGTGAGTTACTTATAATCGTCTGCCCTGGTTTCTGTACATTGAAGGGTGGACCAAACTTCCTTCAACCCTTAAAAGAAGAGACGATTGAGATTCCATTAATATGAAAAATACAGTCTCAAATGGTAAAGAGCAAAATCCTTGAAATCAAGCTGTATCTTGTTAAAAAACATCTCAGCTCACCAACTACAGTATGTATGATTCATTCATGTTTACATAGTCTGAAATTTCGAAGAATCATTAGTTTCAGAAATAATGCTCTTCTCTGACCTGTGCCTTTTGGGTTATGTAAGGTCAAATCCAGCTAGCAACATCTCTCAATCCCAATTCCTGCAATAAATGTGGCATAAAGGGCAAAAATATTTTTTGTTATTAAAACTTGTTCTTACAGTTTCAAAATTTAGGGAGCTACTAGACTGAATGGTAAAATTATGATGTTTATTTTGAAGCTACCTTTTTTTAATATGTTTTATATGTTAGATTGAATTTCCTTCTCAGACTTGCTGTTCAAACGTTTGGGCTCAGTACACATTTTTTTTTAAATAAATTAGTATATTTATTGAGCAAGTATGCATTCAACTGATGTAAAGTAACAGTAAAGACATTTATAATGTTACAAAAGATTTATATTTAAAATAAATGCTGTTTTCTCTAATTATCAAAGAAAAAAAATCCAGATTTTTTTTTTTTCATAAATATTAAGCAGCACAACTGTGTTAACACTGAAGACTGGAGTAATGGCTCCTGAAAATTCATCCTTGCCCTCAATGGAATAAATTGCATTTTAAAATATATTCAAATTTTGATAACAATTATTTTAAATTGTAATAGCATTTCACAATATTACTGTTTTTACAGTCTTTTTGATCAAATAAATGCAGCCTTGGTGAGCATAAAATCATACTGACCCCAAACTTTTGAACAGCAGTGTACAGTACTATGTCATTTGTTTTCCAAAGAGGGACTCTAAATAATTTTAACTGTACAGTATGTTATTTTTTGTATGCTGAAATGTAAATCCTATTCTTTACAAGAATGTATGTTAATGAAAGTCCGCTTTGAATGATCAAAACGTTGATTTCTCAGGCAGGTTTTATGTGTTTTTGTTCTGTTTGCCTGAATGTATCATAAATGGCATCACTGCAATACGCTGGTACACTAACAATGCATCTGCAAACTCATCATGCTAATGGGTGTCTAATGTGTGGCTCTTGGTGTTTTTTAACAGACCACTCATCTAAGCAGAGACTCTCTAATTGTGTGACGTCGTCAAACTGAGCTGCCATCATACTAATAACATCACCATCCAGCTGAAGAGAAATGCCCCAGACACTAAGCATCAGTCTGTCAGAAAGACACATTTTATGCACGAAAATCTGACATGAAGAGCTTGGGAACTTTTGCTGGTCAAGGGCAAGAACGTATTGTGTGTCTGTTTTTATTTTATATATTGATTTGTGTCTATATGTCAAAAGACCTACTTTCTTAATTAGTCCTCAGACAACAGCTGCACAGAAATTGTCCAAAATGACTTTATGTTAAAATGAGATTCAAGTGCTATAACATTCCTTGATATTTCGTATATCTTCAGTACTGTAATGGGACACTGTCTCTGATATTTCAATATTGCATTGCCTTTGTTTGCACTGTACTGTACTTTTTTGTCAGTGTCAGTCAGTTGGGTCTTGAGGGAAGCATGAAAGATGATGCTTTTGATAATGTGCCATTTATTTGTATTCCACGGTTTTAAAATAATGATTTTGATATGAACACTTGCTGTCTTTTTTCCCCCTGATAACCTCAGTATGTTCATGATAAAATATCCATGTTCTTTATAATCTATATCAGGGAATGAACACTTACCTCTTCGGTCTTGCTTCATCATACATAAAAAATAAATAAAATACAGCAAGGCGTTTTTCAGCAATACAGAATCATGGCAATGCAGGAAACTGGACAGGACAAGGAAAGGATGTTTCTTTCCAGGATGAGAGTACAATACCAGGAAACAATCTGATACGGGCCCTGACAGGTGTTCAGTGGTCAAACTTTATGTTTAGATCTCTGTATCTGTCGCTTTCTTTCACATTGTGATATAGTTGATAGTTAATAGTTGCATTTATTATTAACTATTAATAAAACATTTTTGCCGCCAATAGGATGTTTAGATTCTTTATAGCAACTGGTCATTACATGTGTGGTCATGTGTGTGATGGCAGTTTACAATAGTTTGCATGAACACAGCTCATTCAGAACTTAGTTATTTGTTTTACTTGCCATTTTTGGGAAAATATCACGGTAATAAAGTTACATCATCAAACACAGTTCCATTCTGAGAACAGTGACCGAAAAGACACAACTGCCACAGTTGACAGTTTTCCTTTTCGTTTAACCAGTCTAAGCTGGTTTGCTGGTCTCCACATCTAGTCAGACTTGTCTGTTGGTTGGTTTTACATAGGTTTCGGTATTTTTAAAGGGATGAGGCAGTCGTTCATTACTGAAAAAATAAAACGTTGGGATTACGGTATGTCGGTGTAATGGATCAATTGAGGGCGTGTGAGCTATTTTACGTCGCTTTCCAGCAGATTCGTCAGATGGAGATATTGGGGGCAGATCTGTTTTTATACAGTCTATGGGTCAGATGCGAGCTAAGAAGCTTTAAAACACGTTAGATGCGCAGACCGATCGGTGTATAACATCAAAGTACCGCGACTCTGTGAGAGCTATAAGAGAGCTTTCCAATCGCTCTCGCGGTACTTTGAAGTCATACACGATCGGTCTGCGCAGCGCTGCTGTAGTTTGTGAACCCTGTTACCATGTGAAATTAAGTTAAAATGACACTAAAGCTGTGTCGAATACATTAGCACAGCCACAGGTATTTCGGAAACAACGATACAGTGTATTAGTTCTATCAACATTTATTAAGAACATTAAGAATGTACCAAACGTGTTTTCTTTGCAGCTTCATAGTTCGCATCTGACGAATCTGCTGGAAAGGAAGTAAAATACCTCACGTGCACATCCCCAGTTAACAATACGATCCCGGTTGATCCATAACACCGGCAAGTGACGCCCCCTGGTGGATACATGTTAATAATGATTCAAATATGTTTTTTGATTCTATCGAATAAAGTAAACAACGCAATAATCCTTTAACTGTGAACAATGATACATATTTACAATCATAACAATGTGAAAATAATTTCATTTTGAACAGTAATCAATGAAAAACCGGTTCGGGTTTTCTCGGAGTTGTGCACTTGTTGGAGTCTGTGGCGTCATCGTGGAATGGGGGAGGGGAATCAAACTTCCAAAGAGCAAAGGTGTGTGTTTCCACTGACTCGAGAGAATACAGGTAAATAAGAAAACATCGGGATATATTTACATCGCATATTTTACGATGACTTGATGGCCAGCGTACATTGTCTGTATTTGTTTGAGTCGCGTATATAGGATTTTGCTGTGTTTTGGAAAAGTAAATTAAAAAACGCCTTCCGAATAACCGAGAAACATGAAAGAAGGACTGACGCTCAAGGTGCTTGCGCTCGTGCTCTGCGTATTTCCAACGGGTAAGTCGGCATTCAAAATAACTGTCAGGGGTTGTTCTGGAATATTAGGGGTGTTTCATTTAGTGGCATGCCGCTTTTAAAGTATTTAAACAATTTCCTGGTAATTCTATAAGTTTTAAAACCCGATCACGTGATTTAAAAGCGTCATGCCAGCCAATATGTTAACATTATGTTCTTCTGAAACTTGATTCTGTGTGTATGAGCAAGGATTTGTAAAATAGAGATTTTCAGGCCAGGAACAGGCATAGAAATTAATAGTCTTAAAAAAATTATATAGTGAATACAATTATTTTTGTTATGCTCAGCTCTAAAATATTTAATTGGTTGAAAATTGTTCTTTGTGTGTAAAATCCTTATGTAATGACAAACAAATAAATAAATCATTTAAATGAATGACCGTGGTCAGAAGGTGTGGAACCCTGATGCAAACAGTATGATAACTGATCCCTCTCCCTCTATTCTCAGAGCTGTTGTCTATCCAGGTTACGGTTCCACATACAGAGAGATACACAATGTTGTTTGCTTCTGTCACTCTGCGATGTGAATATTCCACTTCTGCAAACCAACAAGATGTTCTGGTCACATGGCGATACAAGTCCTTCTGTTTGGATCCAGTGCTGGAATATTACTCAGCTGGTGAGTGGTGTTGGTCGACTGAAAATATAAGGCTTGAGCTCTGCAAAGCTGTAATCTGCAGTTTGTTTTTGTTTTGTCTGAATAGATGAAAGTTGAATGCAGTGATTGATGTGATCATGTACGTTTCTTTCTTTCTTCAGCATATCAAGCAGCTCTGGGTCTGAAGCAAGACCCAGCCAATGACTGTCCAGACAGTCAGCGCACTGTCCGCATAGTGATTCAGAAGAGAGGCCTCAGTGAAGCTATTCTGGGGACAGAATATCGAGATCGCAAGATATATGTACAAAACAGTGAGTCTGGACACACAAGAGCTTAAAACTCTGAACAAGATGTTTTAACCCTATAAAGCCAGACAAATAAAATAATAATCTGATTTTTTATTTTTTTTTACGTTGGATGAGATTATTGAATCTTTAGGCAAAATATTTGATCAAATATAAAGGCAAAGCTTGCATGTGCATTATGTTTTGTACCATATTTGATACATCAGGCTTCTATGGCCCATATAGTATGATATAGTAAATATGGAGCACACACATATAGAGGAAAAAAAAATATTCGAAGGCCCAAACTGAGCAAAAATTATGCAATTTGGTACAGTTGTTGTTATTTATATGGAAGAGAAATAAGATGAAATTCTGATAACTTGTAATGTAAATCGATGACATTTTTATAATAGTATAGCAAACTACTTGCATGAAATGCTTATAAATATCAGTTGTCACTTTATATCTCCCAATAATATGTATTAGTAAGATGATATTTAAATGTTTAGTTTTATGTTCAAAGCTCTGTAGTTTTAATTTTGGGGGGCAAAACATATGATGCAGTGCATGTACAAATAAATGTTCCTCTAAAGCCTGTTGTATCATATTTGATACCTACATTTTACCATGATTTTTATAAAAAAAAGAAAAAGATGTATATATATAATTAAGTAAACCTAAGTTTAAGGTGGACATGTTTATAATTATACTAAGAGGCTTATTAAAACTTACTATTAAAAAGTAGAAAAAATGTGGTAGTTTGCAACAGATTTTTCAGCTTCAAGTTTTGATCACGTTGATAATTTAGAGGCATTAGAAAAGCTGGTATATATATATATATATAAGCTGATTCCTAACAATGTACAACATGTTATATTTGTTTGATTTTTGTTAATTACAATCAAATATGTTTTATATATATATATATATTTTTTGTATGTTTTTCACAGGTGCTGACCTGGTTATCAATGAGGTCATGTGGTGGGACAACGGCATGTATTTCTGCTCCATCGACGCAGCTGGTGATGTCGTGGGAGACTCCGACAAAGAAATCAGACTCATTGTATATCGTAAGTATTAACGCACTGAAGACTTGTATTCAACCACAAAAACATTTATTGATGCTGATGCTGATCATACCCCCTCTTCCTCTCAGACTGGCTGACAGTGCTGCTCATCGTCCTCGGTGGATTGCTCCTCATCATACTGTTTTGTATCTGCTGCTGCCAGTGCTGTCCTCAGAACTGCTGCTGCTATGTCCGTTGTCCCTGCTGTCCTCGCACTTGCTGCTGCCCAGAAGAAGGTATCCACGTGCATTCACTCTTTATCCCTTTAGTATCTTTGCCTGTGCATCTGTCAAACCAGACAATATGTTACAGTATTTTTAAAACAATATTCACAGTGTTCTACTTCTGCTGGATATCAGTTCCTTAAAATAAATGTCTACTGATGACAAAATCACACTCCACATAATGGATTAGTTTGTCAATGATAATAATAATAATAATATATGTTTTTATATGTATATATGTTTATTATGAATAATATAAGTATTCTTTTAAATAATATGAATAATAACGACAATAATATTCATAATAATGTATTATTATTATTTATTACTTATAATTTATTATTAATTTTAATAATATGTGGAACCTTGTCTTTTTTTCTAAGCTGGTGATGTCGTGGGAGACTCCGACAAAGAAATCAGACTCATTGTATATCGTAAGTATTAACGCACTGAAGACTTGTATTCAACCACAAAAACATTTATTGATGCTGATGCTGATCATACCCCCTCTTCCTCTCAGACTGGCTGACAGTGCTGCTCATCGTCCTCGGTGGATTGCTCCTCATCATACTGTTTTGTATCTGCTGCTGCCAGTGCTGTCCTCAGAACTGCTGCTGCTATGTCCGTTGTCCCTGCTGTCCTCGCACTTGCTGCTGCCCAGAAGAAGGTATCCACGTGCATTCACTCTTTATCCCTTTAGTATCTTTGCCTGTGCATCTGTCAAACCAGACAATATGTTACAGTATTTTTAAAACAATATTCACAGTGTTCTACTTCTGCTGGATATCAGTTCCTTAAAATAAATGTCTACTGATGACAAAATCACACTCCACATAATGGATTAGTTTGTCAATGATAATAATAATAATAATATATGTTTTTATATGTATATATGTAATATATTATATATATATTTTTTTGATGATTTTATATATATATATATATATATTGTGGAACCTTGTCTTTTTTTCTAGCATTTTAACAATGAAAATTTATTGTGGACTACGACAATGCAACATTATGTCCTTTATAAATATTCTATTATTATTATTAATATTATTATTACATATTATTTCAAATAATAAAAACATAACATTTATAATAATTTATTGTCTTCTAATACCAAGTGACTTTTTTTTTCACAGTCCACCCTATAAAATGTAATTGTACTGAATAACAAAACAGTGAAATATTTCTTCCGTGTTCATTTGTCTATTTAGCGGTGATGCACCACAAGATGATGCGTGAAGCTCAAAAAGCAATGGTACCATGGCTCCATGGCCAGCCCATCTATGCCCCCATTGCCTCAAATGCATCTTCTCAAAGAAACCCTTTACTATATTCAGGTCAGTATAAATTCCTTTATTAATCTGTTAATGTATGTAGTGCTGCTTCTAATCATTAATAACTTGACACTAATAATTTGTCCTCCACAGGGTCTTTTTCTGAACCTTCATCCAAACACAACCTTCCCATGGCCCCGATGGCCCCGATGGCCTTTCCTCCTCCTCAACCTGTCCCACCAATGGTACCTCCCCTCGGATATCATTCCAATGGTAGCATAAATGGAAGTGTACGTGGTAAAAAACAGATGTTAGATTTTCTGGAGAACCAAGTAAGAGGGATGGATATGGCTGCCCCAATGCTTCAACCTCAACATCACTACATAGCAGTCCCGCTCCAAAACCTTCCTCATCAATATGCAGCCCCACAACCCCAATATGTAACTCCACCACCTCAACCCATACCCCAAGCTGCTTTATCAGCCAGGCCTCCCAGCATGCTCTCAGCCCTGGACGAGATGGGTGTCCAAGGTGTGGAGCGCAGGGTCATCCAGCTGCCTCCCATCATGGGCCGAGCAAAACAGAGCTCTCGGCGGACCAATGAAGGTGGAAGACAGCGGCAGTCTAATCATTCCAGTGGCAGCTCTAACCGAAATGGCCATCATCGTGATGATTCCTGGAGGGAGCCATCATCTTCACGGAGAGTGACTCAGCTACAGCGTAGCTACAGTGACGAGTCGGACAGGGACGACAGGCGTGGAGGCAGAGGTTCAGCAGGACGCAGGGGTGTTTCAGGTTCGAATAGGTCTCATCTGCGTGTTCGCAGTAAAGGGGAGCTTCTGGAGGAGTTGGAGCGTGCGACGAACCACAGAGACAGGAGCTATTCGCCTTCTCCGCGTCGAGGCTCCTGGAGTTCAGACGAGGAGGACAGTTATAGAAAGGGGAAGCGATCTCAAGGGAGATTGTCTGAGAAACCACCAGCTTATTCTTCCATTGATATTTTACCTGGCCACAGCAGGAGGAGTGACCACTTCTCAGTAAGCATGTAGATTTATGATTTGCTCATCACTAAGAAGTTGTTTTTATATTCTGTGGTCCCAAAAAGGACACACTTAAAGGGAATCGTTTACCCAAAAATGAAAAATCTGTCATCATTTATTCACATTTATTCACTTTCTTTATTCTGCTAACACAAAAGAAGGTATTTTGAAAAATGTCTCGGCTTGTTTGACTTTTATTGAATGAACAAAAACATATTCTTCAAAATATCATCTTTTGTGTTCCGTAGAACAAAAAAAGTCATACAGGGTTGGAATGAAATGAGGTTGAGTAAATGACGGAATTTTATTTATGGGTTTAAAACTATCCCTTGGGTTTGCTGACATGGAGAGAAGGCATGTGATTTGAACACAAATAAAATAGCATTTTTAGTCGTTTTAAGTCACTTTTGATAAAAGTGTCTTGTAATTGTAAATAATTGTTATGGTTTGTCTCATAAATAATCTCTCTTTTACAGGATAAGAGCTCTCGCAGTGGCACAAGCGTTGTGATCTGAGTCATTCATTTCCAACCTGATCTTTCACTACTCACCTCCTACAAGTGAATGTCTACTGGACTTCTGTCATTGGGACTAATTGTGCACTTCAGCACAGTAATTAAGCAGTGACCACAGATGGCCTGCAATAGACCCCTGGAAGACAGTAAATGCACTATACATCTTTTTTACACTTTTAAACAGCTTTTAGATGTTATTTGATCACTTGAAACTATTTCTTTGTTTTATATGTTTAACTTTTCACTGTTTTCACTGTACATTGTTTAATTATTAACCACTGCAAGGTTTTTGGTATTTGATCAGTACAGTTTATAGATGAAGCTCACATTGATGACACTTCAACTCAAGGTTGTACCTAAAAGAGCCTCTTTGGTTCATCTAGGTTCTCTGTTTACTTTTAGTTAGTCTTTGTCTGTAGTATTTTTAATGTTGGTTTAGCTGTTTTCTTTGTCTTTTAATGGTGTTATCTAAATACAATCCTTGGGATGATTTAGTGTCATATTTAAGTATGTATATGTATTTGTTATTAGTTGCATTGTAAAAGAAGAGCAATACATTATTTAACTCATAATCAACAGCTACATGAACAGTACAGTTTCCAAGAAAAAGATATTTGAATTTCTCATGTGCGGAGACGTAAACGCTGGCTGTAATAAAGTAACTTTTTTTTTTTTTTTTTTTTTACAATCGTTTAGACTAGTCTTATATTTTCCAGCATGTTTCATGTTTTAATGCAGAAACGTGTTTTTTTTTTTCTGTCAATTAAATTAGATTGATTGATCAAACCAGCTTACTTATGTTTATTAAAACATATTTGAGGGTAACGTTAGTGAATTTGTGCGACGTACACGTTTAAGCCCTTACAAAAATTAACCATGATTTTATTATAGTAAAATCGTAGTAACCATGTTTTGTTTTTTTTTGGCGTATTGATTACCATTTGTAACCACAGTTTCACTATAAATACTATGTTTAAACTATGGTTAGTGTAGCAAAACCATGGTTAATTTGTGGTTACCATTGTTTTAACTATAGTAACCAAGGTATTTTTTATTTTTTTTTGTAAAACCATGGTTCATTTTTGTAAGGGAGTACCCGGTTTTACTATGCATATTTTAAACGCTCGAACAAACAAAAAATATGGGGAAGCGGTCAGACAGGACTACAAATTTTCCTTTTATATGGAAACGCCGTCATTCGCGTCGCCTCATTTTATTGGCCACTTCTGCCCAAAAGGGGCGGGCCTAGGGCGAGGTTTGGGAAGCAAAAGTGTCAATGTCATTCAAACCTGGATCGTTTCTATCAATCGATTACAACATCATCTACAGATAACGCGAGCCTGAGGAGACAGGCAGCTGCAGGTCAACGTTTGGATTAAACCTAGTGAAGCAGAAGCTGCCGGTGGACTGGCTGTTCTCAGGTATGCGCTTTGCTTGTAAACAAATAACGTTATTATATCTTATTAAAGAACAATGACAATGCTGAACCTCTCCATAATGTGCATTTAGCCTGAAACACATACTGTTGTTAAAATAAAGAAGCGTAGTGAATACAGATCACAATACAGTACATAATGCATTTGTGTTCTACCTAAAGGCCTTGTTTACACGTGAGAGGACGAACTAGCTGAACTTGAAAAGGCTGTATTAGTCATGTTTATTATTAAAAAAAATACCATGGTAACCACAGTTTATGCGCCAGTTTTACTGCAATGACTTATTACTGTAAAATCATCTTTTTGGAAACCCCTGCTTAAGTTGGTAAATTACACTAGCTGGTCATTAGCTGGACAAAAAAA
Organism: Sinocyclocheilus anshuiensis; assembly: GCF_001515605.1. Classification (NCBI taxonomy): domain Eukaryota; kingdom Metazoa; phylum Chordata; class Actinopteri; order Cypriniformes; family Cyprinidae; genus Sinocyclocheilus; species Sinocyclocheilus anshuiensis. The sequence continues at coordinate 669,625 of NW_015544158.1, forward strand.
AAACAAAACAAAACAGCTTGACCATCTGGTTTCTTGCTAGTCTAATGCGGTCTACCAACTAGAAAACATGTCACCAAACCAGCTGGTATTTTGTCAAAACCATGGTTTCCAATATAGTGAATTTCCAAAAGAGCTTCTCTGAACCTGATTTTTCTCATTTTGCAGGAATCATGAACGCTCTCTCGGGTAAGAGTGTGCTGGCGCTGTGCAGGGTTTTTTCCAGTCCCCTGTCTCTCCCTCCTGCTATCATAGGGGCAGTGAGGGTCTGTCACTCAGGCGTGAACTCCAAGGGCACGGTGTTCACCAAAAAACGAGGCTATGATATCACCAGGAACCCCCACTTGAACAAAGTAAGCATCTTTAGGGGCCAAACTCAGTGCACTTATGATCTAGGTGAATAAGCAGGTTTTAGATTGTTAGTAGCCGGTGCTTTGATGCGATTTTATAACATTATGTAATGCCAAAGTCCCCACAGATAAGAAAGTATGAAAGTAACATTGTGAGATCTTTAATCTAAAAGCAAAGTCTTCAAAGACTTTGACCCCTACCAAGCATTGCAGGATATGTCTCAGCAGTTTTTCAAATCACTTTTGGCTGGGTCATGAAAATGTGTCCATTTAAACGTTACTTTGCAATCTGTATCCTGTTTGCAAAGACTTTAAGGCTAAGATGAGGAATGGGCATGACTGAGAAGTGTAGAACTTTAAAGCCATGATGGATGGAAACTGTTAGACGTAAACAGTGAGTGGAGAATCCAACAGGGGAGGGTGGCCATGCTTACGTCCCATTGGTCAGAAATAAATAGATCCAACATGTGATGTATCTACCCTAAGCTGGAATCCTGCCCGGTGCAGACCCAGTTTCAGGGTGGTAATTTGTATTTAAACCGGACTGTAGGAGGAGTGCACATTTTTCTTTTAAATTCACAACTGTCACATGTTGTTAATGAAGTTATGGTGCTGTGTTAACAGGGCATGGCGTTCACCCTGGAGGAGAGGTTACAGCTGGGTATCCACGGCCTGCTGCCTCCCTGTTTCCTCTCTCAGGATGTCCAAGTGCTTCGTGTCATGAAGAGCTATGAGACACGCAGTAACCCTCTTGACAAGTAACCAATCTTCAACTGAAACATTCAGTACATACTCTGCAATGAGCCATGCCAATTCTAAGCACAGTGATGATACTTTTCTTGGTCCATTTCCCATTTATACTCAAAATAACCCTTTTAACTCTGCAGATACATATTGCTGATGACCCTGCAAGACAGAAATGAGAAGCTTTTCTATCGTGTGTTAACCTCTGACGTAGAGGAATTTATGCCTATTGTCTACACTCCTACTGTGGGCCTGGCCTGCCAACAGTATGGCCTTGCTTTCAGAAGACCAAGGTGAGGTATATACATACTACGGACCTGGAACGACTTGTTTAGCTGGACCAATTCTGAATCAAATGCTTTATAAACATTCAGACCAGTCCAACCAGTTCTTGCATGGCGAACATACAGTATAAGGCCCATGTGAATTTGACCGTTTTTTTTTTCTTATAGAGGGCTGTTTATCACTATCCATGACAAGGGGCATATTGCCAGCATGCTGAACTCATGGCCGGAGCAAAACATCAAGGTATGTTCAGAGTGCTAAAGTGTCATTCGGTGCCAGTAGATGGATGTTTCATTGTATGTGCATTAATAGGCCATAGTGGTGACGGATGGAGAACGAATCCTGGGATTAGGAGACCTAGGCAGCTATGGAATGGGGATCCCAGTGGGCAAACTAGCTCTGTATACAGCATGTGGAGGAGTGCCACCTCAGCAGTGCCTGCCTGTGCTGCTAGATGTTGGCACTGATAATCAGGTAAAACAAGAATAGCATAGTTACGCTATGTTTTGAGTCGGTAATGTTTTGTTTTTCTTCTTCGAATGTGTTTGAAATAAGCCTCTTTTGCTCACCAAGGCTGCATTTATGCTATTTGATCAAAAATACAGTTAATTCACCCAAAAATGAAAATTCTGTCATGAATTACTCACCCTCATGTCATTCCAAACCCGTAAGACCTTCGTTCATCTTCGAAACACGAATTAAGATATTTTTGATGAAATGTGAGAGCTCTAAGACCCTGCATAGACAGCAACGCAACTGTAACGCTCCCAGGTCCAGAAACGCAGTAAGGACATCAGTAAAACAGTCCATGTGACATCAGTGGCTCAACTTCAGTTTTGTGAAGCTACGAGAATATTTTTGGAGCGCAAAGAAATTAGAAAACACATATTTTATCCAACAATCCTTCTCCCCCCGAGTTGCATCTTCCGCCATTTTAGAGTATTACAACACATACGCACGCATTCCCCTATGCATAAACAACGCTGATTACGTTCATGTGCACGGTTTCTCCTCCAAACGTAAACAACGCTGATTATGTTGATTACGCTCTTGGGTAAGTCTCCAAAATGGCGGAAGACGTAACTCGGGGGAGAAGAATTGTTAAATAAATTGTTATTTTTGTTTTCTTTGCGCTCAAAAAGTATTCTCGTAGCTTTGCAAAACTGAAGTTGAACCACTGATGTCACATAGACTGTTTTACCGATGTCCTTACTACGTTTCTGGACCTGGAAACATTGCGTTGCTGTCTATGCAGGGTCTGAGAGCTCTCAGATTCCATCAAAAATATCTTAATTTGTGTTCAGAAGATGAACGAAGGTCTTACGGGTTTGGAACAACATGAGGGTGAGTAATTAATGACAGAATTTTAATTTTGGGGTGAACTAACCCTTTAAACAGTGATATTGTGAAACATTATTACAATTTAAAAAATAACTATTTTCTTTTTAAATGTATTTTAAAATGCAATTTATTCCTGTGTTGGCAAAACAGATTTTTGTTTTTTTTTCAAAATTCTTTGATGAATAGAAAGCTTAAAAGAACAGCATTTATTTTTGTAACAATATAAATGTCTTCACTGTCATTTTAGATTTGAATGAATCTTTTGAATGTTAGTATATATAGTATATATATATATATACTGTACAACTGTACTTTGTTCATAGGTTTCATTGGATCATTTGTCCCTGTTTGTTACCCTGTTGTCCTTTTTTAACCCATTTCTTTTTGTTTTTGTTCAGACCCTCTTAGATGACCCCTTGTACATCGGCTTAAAGCACAAAAGAGTGAGGGGCAAAGAATACGATGACCTCATTGACGAGTTCATGCAAGCTGTCACCGACAAGTATGTTTGAAACTAAAATTCGGAAATGAAAGGTGATTTACGTACTCTCATGTTGTTCAAGTCATATTTTGAGCCAGATCTTTTCAGTGAATCCATTGATCCTGTTAACAAATCCGTTCTGAATGATCTCGTTCACCAGTTTAACTGACTTAATGATTCGGTTCGGTGGTTCTCATGTTAACAATTAACTAGAGCAGCGGTTCTCAATTCCAGTCCTCGCGACCCCCTGCTTTGCATAATTTGTATGCATCTCTTATCACTTCAGACGTTTGTTCTATTCAACAGACTTCGTAGGATATTCCGCCATGATTCCAGTTTGAAGGGAGCGTATATGTTCCATTCAAAGGCCATTAAAGTGTGCGAGACGTGAATTTAATTTGTATTTATTTACAGAGGTATATTGCGTCACACTTCACACTTCTCTAGTAAGTTTCGTCTGTGTGTGAGAAGACGCTGCAGGCAGTGGCGTAGGGCATATTCATGGATGAATGTTTCGTAGTGAAGTAAACTTCAATGGATTTCGCAAGGACTGGAATTGAGAAACAACTGAACTAGAGGGGAAGATGATGTGTGTGAAATACTTACAGACTGTACAAACATGTCATCATTTTTTTCAATCTTTTATTTCAGGTATGGGATGAATTGCCTAATTCAGTTTGAGGATTTTGCCAACAGCAATGCCTTTCGTATTCTCAATAAATACCGCAACCATTATTGTACCTTTAATGATGATATCCAGGGTAAGTAAGTATGCATATTGTAATATCAAAATTATAGTTTTAGAGCCATAAAATTGTTTGTTCATCTCTTTCCCCACCTTTTTCAGGCACCGCTTCTGTTGCTGTTGCTGGGGTCCTTGCTGCTCTTAAGATTACAAAGAATAAACTCTCTGACCACAAGTTCGTATTTCAGGGAGCAGGAGAGGTAATGTGGATTAAATTGAAAGATGCAACAAACTTTTACTGAGAAATAACAAATAAAAGATCTATTACAAAACATTTATACCAGGAATTCCAGGATTATGAGATGTTTGTTTTTTGTCATATGACCAGGCCGCCTTAGGCATTGCTCACTTAATGATAATGGCCATGGCCAAGGAAGGTGTACCTCATGCTGAGGCTGTCAAGAGGATTTGGATGGTGGATTCTAAAGGCTTAATTGTCAAGGTAACAATCAAACCCACAGTAGTTTGTCCTTTTTTGACATTTCTTTCCTTAAGGCTATATTTGTCCTCCTACTCAACATCTGAATATACAAATGTATGTAGGCTTCATTCAAAATGTCAAAACATAAATTAAAGCAACAAACTGCATTTGAACACCTCCAAAATTAAACGTTATACCAAAACTGTTATTCTGTGTCATTTGGTCCATTAGGGCAGAAGTCATCTGAACCATGAGAAGGAAGAATTTGCCCAAGATCATCCACACATAAAGACTCTAGAGGAAGTGGTGGAAACCATCAAGCCCACAGCTATCATTGGTAAGGAGTGATTGATCCCATTCTATATATATATATATATATATATATATATATATATATATTGTGTTATTTTAATATTATTTATAAAGGTACTGTTATAATACTTATTAATAGTTTGAATTAGCTTTTGTTTTTCAGTTTTCATTTTAATTTTTGTAATTTAATTATGTGCGTTTGTCGTTTCTATTATTGTTTTTTTCAGTAAAGTGACTAAATCACAAGATTACCAAAACCTAATCTAAACTTAAAATGAAAACTGAACAAAAATAAAAGCTAATTCACAATCTTACGAAGTACTATAATTGTAACTATGTAAATATACTAAAATAACACTTTTTGCTTTTTAAAAATATAAAATAAATATTTTAGTTTTAGTACTTCAACATTAATATATTTCACTTGGTTACCAAGGTTTTTAAGTACAAGTTTTCCATTATAATATTTATATTTCATTTTATTTCAGCATTATTTCACTTACTTAAAATGATTTTTAATAGTTTAGTTAACAATAACGCTGTTCTTATATATACACATTTTATTTTTACGTTTTTTTTACAGGATTGAGAACCGAGTAGTTAGATGTTATGAAACTGAAGGATTGCAGATATTCTACCGCATTCTCATGTGTTTTTATAGTTGGAATGGTGCTTTGTGCATCTTACTAGTTTTTATTCATCCTGTATGAATTGCAATGGCATATTAAAGCCACTAGTGGGCATAATTACAGAACACATTTAGATTTCAACAAATGTCAGTCAGTGTATTTCTGTTCATTATGCTAAATGCAGCAAAATGTGACTATTTGAAAATGATTTGAGATTATAAACACCAAACCTCAAACCATCTACAGGTGTGGCTGCTATAAGTGGTGCTTTCACTGAGAAGATCATCAAGACCATGGCTACTTTCAACGAACGCCCAATTATTTTTGCCCTCAGCAATCCCACAAGCAAAGCTGAGTGCACAGCAGAGCAGTGTTACACACTCACTGAGGTAATACTCACTGAAATCTTATGAATAAAACTGGTGAAAGGGGTGTTGACTAAAGCCATCAATTTAAAAGGCGTGTGTGTGTGTGTGTGTGTGTGTGTGTGTGTGTGTGTGTGTGTGTGTGTGTGTGTGTGTGTGTGTGTGTGTCACAGGGAAGGGGCATATTTGCCAGCGGAAGCCCTTTTAAGAAAGTCACTTTGGCAGATGGTCGTAGCTTCTACCCTGGCCAGGGAAACAATGCTTATGTGTTCCCTGGAGTAGCATTGGGAGTCATCGCCTGTGGTGTTCGCCACATCTCGGATAACATTTTTCTTACTACAGCAGAGGTAAAGAGCCAACAATAGGAAACATGAATGTGTGCTTCAGTACAAAACACTTTGATTACAAATTTATTTACAGATCGAAAGCTAACATTAAGGCTTTGATTTCTCTTCAGGCGATTTCTGACATGGTTACTGAGGAGCATCTGGCTGAGGGCAGACTGTACCCCCCTCTGAAGACCATCAGAGAAGTATCCTTCAAAATTGCTGTTAAGGTCAGTCTCATATATTATATATATTACATATATCTCATATGTAGAGGATAATTACTACAAGAACAGGGCTTGTTAGTCAACTCTAACATTTTGGCACCCGTAAGAAATATAGAATGAGTTCATGCTATATTAAGAGATTTATTAATATAGCAAAGTAGGTTGTAAGAGCTGTCGGGTCGGATTTCACAGTAAAACAGGGCTGCACAGTTACTTTTTCATGATTGCATTAGGTGCTAGTGTACTAAAAAGCATTAGTACAAAATCAAAATTCATTAGTACACAGAACGTGGTTGAAATTGTTTTATTAATTTTATTCAGATATTAATTCTTAGCCAACTCTACATTTCAGCGCCCGTAAAATATGGAATGAGATCATGCTAAATTTAGAACTCTATTAATTTTGCTAAGTACACTACTGTTCAAAATTTTGGGATCAGTAAGATTTTTTTAATTAATACTTTTATTCAGCAAGGATGCATTAAATTGATCAAAAGTTACACTAAAGACATTTATAATGTTACAAACTTTTTACATCTCAAATATATGCTGTTCTTTTTAACTTTTTATTTCACGTTACCACTAATACTAGTGAGCTAAAATCAGCACAAAATCAAATACTGTGTATAAAACGTAATACAATAATACACCAGCATGCAACAAAGTATCTCATTTGAACTTCCCCTCAACAATAATCAGCTTCAAGCAAAACTACTGAATATCTACCAAAGATTTTATGCCATTAAGTTTGTAAACTTCATTGCATACTTTGTTATATTCCCTATAATACCAATAAAAGTTAATCACAAATAGATTAATTTTGACTTTGCATAGGTTTTTAATAGCAAACAGGAGCAAATCTGTCACACTCTACTCTGCAGTAAAGCAACTATTCACTCACTTCGTTTCTTTCATTCTTCCCAAACCCCTTTTTTTTTCTTCAGATTGTAGACCATGCCTACAAACAGGGCATTGCCTCCTGGTACCCTGAACCCAAAGACAAAGAGGCCTTTATTTTATCCCAAGTCTATAACTCTGACTACGACTCCTTCACTCTGGATTCATACAGCTGGCCCAAGGATGCCATGACAGTTCAGAACGTGTAGGTTATTCATCCACAGCCCACTAAAACGGAGATACTCATATCAGTCTTATGCCTTATTTTTCCGTTTATAATCATCTGATGATATACACTCCAGCTCCAGGCCACCCAATCCTAAAAGAGTAGCTGCTCCCACTGATTTAACACAAGATTTGAACCTATAGCTGAGAATCCGCAGAGGGCTATCAGCGATAAATGAATGCAGTGTTCATTCAAGCTCAAATTGTCTTCAGAACAGTGGCTCAATTCAAAGGGAAAAATGCAGCTATGTTTAAAGTAGTAACAAGCACTTTCCCAATTAAACAGGCTACTGAATCAGTGATCTTCTCCAGTTTATTAGTTCGACATTAGCTTTCTATCTGTAATTTCATTTATTTCTAACCAGTTATCCACTCCAAGTATTTAGCGCTCCTGCAAATGCAAATATCATTGTAGGGAGAAACTATTTTTGTACAGCGACTCCTACGTGGAAATAACAGACTGCCTGGGTTGAATGTTTGTATGAAAAGGGATTTTCATTAGTTAGGTAGGTAAAGTAGTTATCCAGTTGTCTGCTGTGTGAATTGACTCCTTTTGCAATTCATTTTTTTTTACAAGTTGTCTATGCCAAAATTTGTCCAATTTTAAATGCATTATTGACATGTAGCAATGAATACTGGAAATTGTTAGCTTGAGTGTATCAGTTTATTTAAGTGTCCACCTGAAAAGCAGGCTACATATGTGTTCATTGCAGCATGTGGAATTGTTTTTAACTTTTCTCCTCATTTAGAAATATGCTTTGCTTATTAGTAACGCACAACTATGGAATTATATTTTCAGATATTCAAGGAGATTTTGAATAAACACTTCAAAAAATATATGGGTTTTATGTTCATTTAATGAGAATGAGCTGGAATCTTGGTCCTATTTTTTGGACGTGGAGCTTCTACGCAGCGGTTTTCTCTTCAGCATTTTGTTTTTGTTTACTATTCAAAAAAGCAATCACAAGTGTTCAATGGGAAAACAGATTTAGAATAAACTAAATCTAGTATTCCAAAAATAAATCTAATCACACAGAAAGAGTTGTTGTTTTGGAGGGTGAATATGAATATGTAACAAAAAGCTCTTAACCTGCTTTTATACATATTGTATACTCCAGATTAATTTACACAACTAGTTCATTAATTATGTGGCTATATTTTCTTAATGAACTGAAAGTTTAGGGTATAATGTTAAATAATAATGATAAAAACTTCCTGAAACCAAACAACTTGACCTCATTATCTTACATGTCAAACTCATTTTAATTTCTTCTTTCATTTCATTTCTTCCTCAAACTATTTTCCTTTATGCACAGTTAACTTAAAACTCTAAATTATAACTCTAATGTTTCCTTGAATTGTCACCCATTTAATGAACTTTCATCAATCTATTTGCAAAAGCCACAGGGGGAGATTCCCTTTCAAAAGGGAACTCTTGGTGCATCCCTTAGAGGGTGCTATGGGGAATGCCTCCAGCTTGAATGTAAACACGACAATGCACTTGACATTGGCAGACGGCAGCCTATGACGTCAGTAATGGTGCGACTGCGGGTATAAAAGTGCACCGGAGGAACATGTCATCCTCTTCTTTGTCTTCAGGGTCGTTTGATCTGAAGTGTGTAAGGGTTAGCAAAACGATGTCTACTGAAAGGCGTTTTAGGAAGTGTGCAGATCCATGTCAGTGCTATCTGACAACTGATGACACACACGACCTTTGCGTTATGTGTTTGGGTGAAGAACACCCACGCTCTGTTCTTGAGGGGACAGAGTTTGTTCATTTGTGAGCGTTTCTCAATGAGAAAGCTTTGCTTTCATTTGTCCCCCTTCTCAAGGGAACTGGGACAATAATCTGCCCCCCGCGATTATGGTCCTGCTGCTGCCAAGGCAGCGAGGAGACTGAGATCGTGGGGGTCTCAGATGGCACTTGTTGATGAGTTTGAGTATAAATCTCTGACTCTTGTCAGTGGCTGATGAGGGTGAACTGCTGGATGAGGATGTGCTGTCACTTACATCCTCTGATCCAGCAGGAAGTGCTTTGCTGGCTTCCAGCCAAGGTGGAAAATGGGAAATTGCTCGCTGTAGACTTGAGCGATTTTTATCCGGACAAAACAGCCCAGCTCCCTTGAGCCTCCCATTACTTCCTGATCTTCATAAGATCAGCAAACAGCTGCTGCAATCGGTAGGTTGATGGCGGCAATGGTGGCCACTGAGAGACATCTGTGGGTGAACCTGGCAGACATCATGGAGAAAGACAAGTGCTTTCTTCTTGATGCGCTGGTTTCTCCTTCAGAATTGTTCAGCACATCTGCTGAGGCGGTGGTCGATAAATTCAAGGAGGCGAAGGTACGCTCAGCAGCCTACAAATCATTTATACCATGCCGGTCTATGTCTATGCCAAAACACGAGGGGGGACCTGGCCTGGTCTGCGGGCCGAAGACAGGGCCAGGTGATTAATGTGGCCACTCGTGGCCCTCCTCCTTAGAGGAGCAGGACACAGAGAAGGCGTGAGTTGAGGAAGAAGAAAAAGGATCTAAGGGAAGTTATCAAGCGCAGACACAGTCAGCAATCTGGAACTGGTGCGGGTAGATAACATGCACCCACTTCCCTTTCCATTTTGCTGAGGGATAACATTAGCCCTCATTCTTCTCCTCACCAACCCCTCCAGGATCAGACTCTGGGGCTGGATCAATGATGAAAATACTTTTGATGGTCTGGTACCGGGTTTGACAGTGAGTATGTGTTTTTACTTTGGTGAGTGTTGTCAGCCTTCCTCTCCTTTAAGAGAGTTATCCTGCTGAAGCCTCCGCTCTCCAGAGATCCGCTTAGACAGTGACATTAGTATGTAGGCTCTCATGTGAGCCTCACTAACCGTCTCTGGCCTTGAATGTAGCCAGGTCTCCTCTCGCTTTAGAGAGTCTTTCTGCTGAGACCTCCACTCTTAAGAGCTCTTTAACTAGGGTTGAGTGTGGTTAGGCCTCTTCTCGTTTTAGAGAGTCATTCTGCTGAAGCCTCCGCTCTCCAGAGCTCTGCTAGGATACTTCAAGCGTGTGACGGAAATGTTACGCCCCTTACCATATTGTGATGCCGTGTCCCGGAGCGACGAGACAAAAACATTAAAACCCATTACAAACGAGGCATTTGTTGCATCCAGTGGGGACATAATTACAGATTATAATGACTTCTACTGTCTGCATCGCGCCGCGTAAACATAAAACCATGTCTGCAGTTGTGATCGGAGAAATGACAAACAACAAGCGCTACTCTACACTGCTCAAAGCTCGCGTTTGAATTGTGAGTGGCAAATTCTTTAAATATGAAAACGTACTTACAGTCTGTGAGTCAGAACAGCCGGCATTGTAGTCTACTCTACCAGGATCAGGAAACGGTCCTCCATAAAATGTGCTGCACACATCTGAATATTTGGGTTGAACTGTTCTGGAACAGTGTTGTAAATACAACTCAACCACTGATTTCTAGTCGTGTCCTCTTTTGGAAGGCCAAAAAAAGTATTTTCGCTTTCACAACGAAACACACAGCGTCTTCACAACATGGCGGCAGCATTGGCAGCAACAATAAAGTTATGCCTTCTTTCTTTGCGTGAACATTTGGGCGGTGTTATGCAAATCTTCCCACATCGTGACGTAGACATGTGGGGGCGTGTTTGAACGAGCCGTTTTAGGAGGGCGTGGACGAGTCTTAACTTTTATAAAGAATAT
>NW_015544158.1:682313-684711 GCF_001515605.1 Sinocyclocheilus anshuiensis
TTAGGGATCTTATCTATTCACAAACAGCTTGTAACACTCCAAAGACAAAGGAAAACTTGAAATCGCATCATATGACTAAATTTTCTTTTAGACACCTTGTGCCTTTCTTCCCATTTCTTTGCCAGAGAACTCTACATAGTCTGTAATCTATTTATGTCTCATGATCAATAGCCCTCACTATGCCAAATCCAGCCCAGATTTAAACTAAATAGGTGAGTCAAACTCCCACTTAAGTCAATGAACTTCTTTTTCCTTCCCTAAGATGAACAGTAGGCTGGACTTGTAGCTATTAGAGCAGATTCAGAATGTTAGTTTAACAGACGAATGCGAAAAACTACTGTGAGACCAGTAATTAATCAAAATGAGTCAAAAGTAATATTTTAATAACAAAATCAAGTGGTTTCTGTAGTGATCATTAAAAGTGCAGCACCTGTGCCCACAAGGGAGGGATGCAAGTCCTTCTGTGTGGATTGTCAGTCAGTTGATCTCCTCATGCTGTTGTTTTGGGTTGTCGGCCAGTGGTGGCACTCAAAGGCCTGGGGTTTTTGTCTCTGGCCTCTGTTGTTTTTATGCCACTTCTTAGTCTTTTTGATCAATCCAGCCACAATTCTGCATGGCAGATGTTCTCTTAGTCTTTAGAAAAAGTCTCATTTGAAAATTTAACCTTTTCCTGCATTAGTCTGTCTCCATGATGACTCAGAAGTGTTAACTTCCTCTTTCATGAGCGGAGAAGGCCCACTAGCCACTACTTCTTCTCTCTGCAGTCATGCCTCTGCTCTCTCTCACCCTTGAGCAGACTACAGTCTGTTTGCTCCCATTAGTCAAGGCGGCTGCTGGGTCACGTCTAAAACTTTAACACTCAGAAAACCGCATGAATCAAATTGAACCTTTGTGAATTCTGACCACAATGGTGTCTGAGCATTTAGCTCTTCATCCAAATTCCAATTCTTAACCTTTTCTAAATGTTATAAGTCTCATCTGGTCAACAGCAGTTTTTCATTCTGTTTTAATTAGCGATCTTCTTTGCAGGAAAAAGCAAGCAGTTGCTTCTTTGCAAAAATGCAGAAAACAGCAGTAAACTAATTACTTCATAGAATACTGTATATGGTGTAATAGTAAAGAATTATTGGTCTTTCCCATTTACTAGAAACTAACACTGTGAGATGTCTGTTATATGTATTTGACTTGGTTTGGTCACCCAGTCTCGTTCTCATTCAACACAATGCACAAGCACTATTTTAGTTTAAAAAAACTTTCATGCTGTCTCCCAGGGATAATGGGATACAAATAGAGTCTTCAGATAAACGCATTATAATATTTAAACATGTGCAGTTAATATCTTATTATTTATAATATGACAATTCTGGCATCTATTTATTTATCTATTTCAAAAATAATAAGTTCAAAAATCTCAGGATAATCAATATTGATCTATAAACCTTATCCAACACTTTAAACATTTCTCTCTTGATCTTTAGTTTCAAACATGTTTCTAATTTATCACCTTAAATACCAAGACCAATCCTTTGATTCAAATTTCAAGGCTTAACAGTTTCAATGTGGATTATTCTTCCACCAACAGGGAACCCATGATGATAAACCAAGCCCAGTGACATTCCTGAATCCTGTCATACATTTATAGCCATATATACCCTACACCGGTGGTCGCCAACCCGTCGATCGCGATCGACTGGTAGATCTTTATCAATGTCCCAGTAGATCCTGAAAATAACAGTAAAATAAGTACAAAAATGCATTACATTTCTGGGGTTATATTAATGTATCACTAAAGGGAACTGTCTTGAGAAAAGTTTCGATGACAATGGCATTTTCTTTTCCGTACAAAGCGCAGCTCTGCTTTGTTTACTGCAGTAACCAAGGAAACGCTATATTGCGGTCGGTTCATAAGCAGTGTTGCCAAGTCCGCGGTTTTCCTGCGTTATTCCAAGTAGGTATAACTGCAGACCGGAGATCTCCAAAATGGGGCGTGAACTCCAAAAGTGGGCAGAACCTCCAAAATGGGGCGGGGTCTCCTCGCTCAAAGACTTTCACCATTGGCTCTGGCTTCGGCCAGTTGTTATTGACTTACATTTCAAAATAAAACTTTATAAATTAAACATTGTTTCTAATTGATCTAAAATAAATATGCTATATAAATAAATATTCTCCTTGAGAGCAGAGCCCAAAGCTCATGGCCAGTGTTGTTCGGACCAGAGTTTGAACCTCTGCTTAATAAACCGGAATCACCCACGAGCTCTCCCGCGAGCCGTCCCAGCGCAGCGCAGGGGAAAGATTTTACTCTATCATTTTGTTTTAGCCAACGGGGGTGTCCCGGGGCTCGAAATTCGCAGGGTAGGAGGGGGTAGTGACGCTGGGTGTAACTAAAAAGGTGCCATTG
>NW_015544158.1:685121-685455 GCF_001515605.1 Sinocyclocheilus anshuiensis
CTTTAACACTGTTGCCGCGGGTTGTTGTTCATGTCCGCGGGTTGAAGCGACCCCAATAACGTGATATTTAGCCACTGGAATGTGAATTTTACTGGAAGATCCCCGCCGAAAAACGTTTTTTTTTTTACGTTTGCGATTTTTTACAGGGGAACCCCCCTCGAAACGGGATTGGACTAGTTTTATTGCGTAAACCTGGCAACTCTGTTCATTAGTGCCACCTGCCGTCAGAGAGTGCATCTCATTCAGACCTGCTGTTTTTGTTTCGTGCAGATGTTTTATGTAGCAAATAAATAAATAACACCTAAAGTCAGACCATTCTGTTTTTGTTTTAAAT
>NW_015544158.1:685872-689679 GCF_001515605.1 Sinocyclocheilus anshuiensis
CTTTAACACTGTTGCCGCGGGTTGTTGTTCATGTCCGCGGGTTGAAGCGACCCCAATAACGTGATATTTAGCCACTGGAATGTGAATTTTACTGGAAGATCCCCGCCGAAAAACGTTTTTTTTTTTACGTTTGCGATTTTTTACAGGGGAACCCCCCTCGAAACGGGATTGGACTAGTTTTATTGCGTAAACCTGGCAACTCTGTTCATTAGTGCCACCTGCCGTCAGAGAGTGCATCTCATTCAGACCTGCTGTTTTTGTTTCGTGCAGATGTTTTATGTAGCAAATAAATAACACCTAAAGTCAGACCATTCTGTTTTTGTTTTAAATCCTGAAATTAATCTAGATCAAATCAAAACCAACTGCCCGTGCAGATCGTGATTAAAATGCAGTGGTTGCCTATAATTTCAAATGGCAATTTTTGTTTAAAGCCAGTTTGTTTGTTATAAAGCAAATAGCCAATAAATAAATTTGCTTAAAAATCAGTATCAATATCAGCCAATTTGCTAGTTTAAAAAAAAGAAAGAAAGAAAAGAAAATCTGAATTCTGAATCCGCTATGATCGGCGCATCACTAATTAAAATACAAAGTAAAAGGCCTCAAATTTAAAGTACAATCTGGGATGTCTTTTTCTATCAATACTTCAATAGGTAGATCTTGTCTTTCATAAAGGCCGAGGTCAGGGATCTTGGGCCTAAAAAGGTTGGTGACCACTGCCCTACACTTTGCATTTGATGAATTTGACGATACATGGGATTATCATGTTTGTTATTTCTTTGTTTGCTCTGAGATTTCCCCACTCCGGTTTCATATTCGATTCTTCCAGGCGCCTATTGCTCTATCTCAGTACATCTCAGGACGTCTCCGGGGTGGTTTCAGTTCTCTTAACTGAATGATATCTGATCCCTATTAGCTTTTTGCAGCTTGGAATTAAACCATGCCATGCTGGTTTCGTCTGGCCAGAGGAGAACTGGCCCCCCGACTGAGTCTGGTTTCTCCCAAGGTTTTTTCTCCATTTCTGTCACCGATGGAGTTTTGGTTCCTTGCCACTGTCACCATTGGCTTGCTTAGTTGGGGACACTTGACTGATTGCACAGACAATTGGAAGAGACCTGAACTGGATGATAACATCATTGAATCATCAATGAACTGACTTTAGCTGGTTATTGTCCTCTTACATTATTGACAAACTATTTTCCTGTTTGACACTGTAAAGCTGCTTTGACACAATCAGTATTGTATACTGTATTGCTATATAAATAAAGATGACTTGACTTGACTAGTTCTGGCATCAGTTAAGTCATGAAATTACCAAAAAGGCGATTAAAGCTGCAAAACTGTGCATGCATGTATGTATATGTGCATCACATTTAAGAATGTCTCTCAAATGCATGTACTATAATATTCTGCAATTCGAGATGCAAGCTGATATGTAATTTTTTATTTGTAATTTAATGCACAAGTAAATGTGAGCAGAGTGCACTTGTACTAATTTTTGTTAATTTGTAAAGTACGAAAATGAAACCATATTTAAATGCATAAAAAAACTAATTTTACATTCTGGCATTTATGTGCCAATTTCTTCTACCCTTTTTCACATTCTTGCACATGGGGATTCAAAAGAGAACATTTTCCCCTTTTCCTTTGTACAAAGTTCAATTTAGGTATGATAGAACTGTTGCAATTTATTTAGACAACTAATAGAATGTTAAACATTTACTTTTTACTTTTTCAGAGTTCATTGATTATATAAAATTCAGTAAAGGTTACTAAACTTTGAGCTAGTTATCTGCATGTCTCATCCATGAGTATGCAATGATGGAGAACAAGCTTTTGGGGTTGCTGAGAACAAGAACCAAGCTGACTGAGCAATAAAGCAATAGTGAGCCCCTTTATTAAAATACTTGGATGTGAGGAATAATATAAAAATTGTAATATTCACTCAGTATTACTTGATCTAATTCAAAGCATCTCAATTACAATTAAGTACAAATTCACGAGTTCACACTTACACATAATAAACAGAGTAAAGGTTATGCGTATTTGGCGTGCTGTCCGGGGAGAGGGCTCAGAGCTCGGTAATTCCTCCCGAACCCGGGGTACTACCCCTGTCTGGGGAGAGGGGTCCGAGCTCGGCATTTAGCCCGGACCCAGAGCGCTCCCCCCAAAAGATGCAATTAGCGCGGAACAGCAGCCAGAGTGGGGCGTTGATAACCCCCAAAACTTGCATAACTTAAGGTTGGTGGGGTGCTGGACGCCGCTTGGAGTAGAATCTTTGCAGTGGTATCAGAGAAGAGAAATTGGCTTCTGCGGAAGCGAGCACTGCTGCAGCAGTGGGAAGTAGAAATGAATGGGAAGTAGAGATACGGGCTCCTGCGGGAGCGGGCACTGCTGCAGCTGTGGGCTGGAGCTCGGCTGAGTGGAGAAACTGACTAGGGCTAGCAGAGATGCCTGTCTTAGGCTTTAGACTGTCCACTTCTCGATAGCGGGGACGGAGGAGCCGGCTGAGGCATAGGAGGACGCGGGAGAAGGTGGCGGACGTATACTGTAATACTGTAGAGAGAATGAAGGTAAGATAGCTTGGGCTATTTATAGAAGTTCTCTCTCGAGCTGATAGGATAGATGGTGTAATTGCTGATGATGAATTGGCCGGGTTAATTATCTGAACATGCTCCTCCCGAACTTTGTAAATAAAACATCATTTAAGGACTTAAATATAGGACTGACAACCGTATTCTGCTGCTGTGTGAATGTGGCCATAGATGGTGTGACCTTTTCTATTCTATGGGCTAGTGCTTTGGCAATGATTTTAATGTCTGCATTGATCAGAGAAATGTGACGATAGCTTGATGGTAATGTTGGATCTTTATTGGGTTTGAGCATGAGTGAAATTGTGGCTGTGTTCATATTAGTTGGGAGTTTTTTTTAATCTTATAATTCTGATGAAGACTGGTGATAAAATGGACCAAAAGTGACCACCAGGACCTGGTGCTTTATTGTTCGTCATGAGTTGTAGGGCTGTGAAAAGTTCATGTTGTGTTGTAGGTGATAACAGACTGTTTCTTTGGTGTTCATTGAGTTGTGGCAAATTGATACTGTTGAGAAATGAATTGATGTCATTCAAATTTGGGTGTTTTCAGATGAGTATAATTTACTGTAAACATTTTGAAAGATTTGGTTAATTTCCTTCAGTGAGTCTGCAATAACTGAGATTGTAGATTTTTCCTTATTTCGTTTGATTTGATTTGCCAAATATTTACCCGATTTGTGATTTAAGTTTTTCTTGTCTTACCTATGAATCAGGAATTATGTTTACTGATTATTGCATTTAGTTTAAATTTATATTCTCTTTGTTTTGTGTTTCTTCTGTTGGGTTATTTATATTGATGTCTTCAAGTTGTTTGATGTTTTTGTTCCAATTCTGCTTCTTGTTCATGTTCCTTTTTCTTTTCTTTTTTTTTGTAAACAGAGTATGAGATTATTTTTCCTCTTAATACTGCTTTCCCTGCTTCCCACAGAAGAGACGGAGATGATTTGGGGGTGTCATTCATTTCTAGAAAGCATGCCCACTCTCTTTTAAAGTATCTATCAAATTCTGGGTCTTTCAGAAGAGGTGTTAAAGCACTATCTGCTAATTATATCTGCTGATATAAACAAGATGGTGCCGCAGATGGCTGCTTGGGTCTCCAGTGTTTGTACTGTTTTTGTTCGTTTTTCCTGTTTTTTGTTTCTCAAACACGATCAGTTTTACCAGTGATGAACTGCTGAACATTCTGCAGAACACACCTCAGAATCTTCTACCGGATT
>NW_015544158.1:697169-701079 GCF_001515605.1 Sinocyclocheilus anshuiensis
AATTACTGATGATGGACTGGCCGTGTTAATTATCTGCGCGTGCTCCTCCCGAAATGTGTTAATAAAACATCACTTCACGAGTTCACACTTGCACATAATAAACAGAGTAAAGGTTATGCGTATTTGGCATGCTGTCTGGGGAGAGGGCTCCGAGCTCGGTAATTACTCTCGAGCCCGGGGTACTCCCCCTGTCCGGGGAGAGGGGTCCGCAATTCCCCTCCTCTAGAGGGAGGAGTCGAATAACTCCTCTTGCTCAGTTTCGCTTTAAAATCGGTTCACGAGTTCACACTTACATATAATGAACAGAGTAAAGGTTATGCGTATTTGGCGTGCTGTCCGGGGAGAGGGGTCCGAGCTCGGGTCTAAGCCCGGACCCAGAGCGCTCCCCCCGAGTGTTCCTCCCCGTGCTGGGGTAGGAACGGGCTGAAGGTGAGGAGTCGGGTGGTGGAGGGATGCTGAAAGACTAGAGATAATGAAGGTAAGGCTGCTTTGATTATTTATAGAGGTACTCTCTTGTGCTGATTGGATAGATGGTGTAATTACTGATGATGGACTGGCCGTGTTAATTATCTGCGCGTGCTCCTCCCGAAATTTGTTAATAAAACATCACTTCACGAGTTCACACTTACATATAATGAACAGAGTAAAGGTTATGCGTATTTGGCGTGCTGTCTGGGGAGAGGGCTCCGAGCTCGGTAATTACTCTCGAGCCCGGGGTACTCCCCCTGTCCGAGGAGAGGGGTCCGAGCTCGGGTCTAAGCCCAGACCCAGAGCGCTCCCCCAAAGATGCAATTAGTACGGGACAGCAGCCAGAGAGGAGCGTTGATAACCCCCCAAAATTTGCAAAGCTTAAAATTGGTGGGGTGCTGGATGTCGCTTGTAGTAGCGGCACTGCTGAGGCTTTAGAAGACAGAACTAGAGGCTTCTGCTGAAGCGGGCGCTGCTGCGGCATCTGAAAAGAAAAGTCCTGTGGGAGTGGGAACTGCTACGGCATCTGAAAAAAGAGAAAGTGGCTTCTGCGGAAGCGGCTGCTGCTGCGGCATCTGAAAAGAGAAAGTGGCTTCTGTGGAAGCGGCCGCTGCTGTGGCATCTGAAAAGAGAAAGTGGCTTCTGCGGAAGCGGCCGCTGCTGTGGCATCTGAAAAGAGAACATGGCTTCTGCAGAAGCAAGCACTGCTACGACAGAGTAAAATACAGACAAAGGCTCCAGCGGGAGGGGGAACTGCTGAGGCAGTGGGGAAATATGGAAGAGCTCCTGCGGGAGCGGGAACCACTGCGGCAGTGGGGAAATATGGAAGAACTCCTGCGGGAGCAGGCACTGCTGCGGCAGTGGAGAAAATATGGAAGAGCTCCTACGGGAGCAGGAACTGCTGCGGCAGTGGGGAAATATGGAAAAGCTCCTGCGGGAGCGGGCACTGCTCCTGTGGGGGAATATGGGAAAGGCTCCTGCGGGAGCGGGCACTGCTCCTGTGGGGGAATATGGGAAAGGCTCCTGCGGGAGCGGGCACTGCTCCTGTGGGGGAATATGGGAAAGGCTCCTGCGGGAGCGGGCACTGCTCCTGTGGGGGAATATGGGAAAGGCTCCTGCGGGAGCGGGCACTGCTCCTGTGGGGGAATATGGGAAAGGCTCCTGCGGGAGCGGGCACTGCTCCTGTGGGGGAATATGGGAAAGGCTCCTGCGGGAGCGGGCACTGCTCCTGTGGGGGAATATGGGAAAGGCTC
The DNA here is from genome assembly GCF_001515605.1 of Sinocyclocheilus anshuiensis. Taxonomy (NCBI): domain Eukaryota; kingdom Metazoa; phylum Chordata; class Actinopteri; order Cypriniformes; family Cyprinidae; genus Sinocyclocheilus; species Sinocyclocheilus anshuiensis. The sequence goes on from NW_015544158.1 coordinate 698,891, forward strand.
CTGCGGGAGCGGGCACTGCTCCTGTGGGGGAATATGGGAAAGGCTCCTGCGGGAGCGGGCACTGCTCCTGTGGGGGAATATGGGAAAGGCTCCTGCGGGAGCGGGCACTGCTCCTGTGGGGGAATATGGGAAAGGCTCCTGCGGGAGCGGGCACTGCTCCTGTGGGGGAATATGGGAAAGGCTCCTGCGGGAGCGGGCACTGCTCCTGTGGGGGAATATGGGAAAGGCTCCTGCGGGAGCGGGCACTGCTCCTGTGGGGGAATATGGGAAAGGCTCCTGCGGGAGCGGGCACTGCTCCTGTGGGGGAATATGGGAAAGGCTCCTGCGGGAGCGGGCACTGCTCCTGTGGGGGAATATGGGAAAGGCTCCTGCGGGAGCGGGCACTGCTCCTGTGGGGGAATATGGGAAAGGCTCCTGCGGGAGCGGGCACTGCTCCTGTGGGGGAATATGGGAAAGGCTCCTGCGGGAGCGGGCACTGCTCCTGTGGGGGAATATGGGAAAGGCTCCTGCGGGAGCGGGCACTGCTCCTGTGGGGGAATATGGGAAAGGCTCCTGCGGGAGCGGGCACTGCTCCTGTGGGGGAATATGGGAAAGGCTCCTGCGGGAGCGGGCACTGCTCCTGTGGGGGAATATGGGAAAGGCTCCTGCGGGAGCGGGCACTGCTCCTGTGGGGGAATATGGGAAAGGCTCCTGCGGGAGCGGGCACTGCTCCTGTGGGGGAATATGGGAAAGGCTCCTGCGGGAGCGGGCACTGCTCCTGTGGGGGAATATGGGAAAGGCTCCTGCGGGAGCGGGCACTGCTCCTGTGGGGGAATATGGGAAAGGCTCCTGCGGGAGCGAGCACTGCTGTGTAAAATACAGACAAAGGCTCCCACGGGAACGGGAACTGCTGCGGCAGTGGGGAAATGTTGTAGAGCTCCTGCGGGAGCGGGAACTGCTGTGGCAGTGTAAGATACAGACAAAGGCTCCTGCAGGAGCGGGCACTGCTGTGGCAGTGAGGAAATATGGAAAATCTCCTGCGGGAGCGGGCACTGCTGCGGCAGTGTGGGAATTAGCTCCTGCGGGAGCGGGAACTGCTGCGTCAGTGGGGAAATATGGAAAAGCTCATTTGGGAGCGGGCACTGCTGCGGCAGTGTGGGAATTAGGTACGGCTCCTGCGGGAGCGGGAACTGCTGCAGCTGTGGGGAAATACAGAAAAGGCTCCTGCGGGAGCAGGCACTGCTGCGGCAGTGGGGAAATATGGGAAAGGCTCATGCGGGAGCGGGCACTGCTGCGGCAGTGGGGAAATATGGGAAAGGCTCATGCGGGAGCGGGCACTGCTGCGGCAGTGGGGAAATATGGGAAAGGCTCATGCGGGAGCGGGCACTGCTGCGGCAGTGGGGAAATATGGGAAAGGCTCATGCGGGAGCGGGCACTGCTGCGGCAGTGGGGAAATATGGGAAAGGCTCATGCGGGAGCGGGCACTGCTGCGGCAGTGGGGAAATATGGGAAAGGCTCATGCGGGAGCGGGCACTGCTGCGGCAGTGGGGAAATATGGGAAAGGCTCATGCGGGAGCGGGCACTGCTGCGGCAGTGGGGAAATATGGGAAAGGCTCATGCGGGAGCGGGCACTGCTGCGGCAGTGGGGAAATATGGGAAAGGCTCATGCGGGAGCGGGCACTGCTGCGGCAGTGGGGAAATATGGGAAAGGCTCATGCGGGAGCGGGCACTGCTGCGGCAGTGGGGAAATATGGGAAAGGCTCATGCGGGAGCGGGCACTGCTGCGGCAGTGTGGGAATTTAGGTAAGGCTCCTGCGGGAGCGGGAACTGCTGCGGCAGTGGGGAAAACATATAAAAGGCTCCTGCGGGAGCAGGCACTGCTGCGGCAGTGGGGAAATATGGGAAAGGCTCATGCGGGAGCGGGCACTGCTGCGGCAGTGTGGGAATTTCCGGGAGCGGAAGATAGAGGAGTAATGGCGGGCGTCGGGGCCTGCGCCATTAGCGGAGTCATGCTCATGCTTGGGATGGCTCCGGGAGTGGAAGAAAGGGGGAAAGAAAGGGGGAAGGGCGGATGTCGGGGCCTGCGCCATTAGCGGAGGCAGCCGCACGCTAGGGTTGGACGGTGGGGCTGCAGGCCATGGGTAGGGGAGGGGGTTGGGAGGGGGGTAAGGAAAGGGCTGAGGATGGGTCTGCGCCACTAGCAGAGGCGG
>NW_015544158.1:701124-709277 GCF_001515605.1 Sinocyclocheilus anshuiensis
GCCTTGGTAGCCTGCGGTGTTGCCGACTTAGCAATTTGTTGCTAGATTTGGCAACATTAATACGTTTCCGTTGAAAACACATCTTTTCCTCTTGTTTTGGTCTTCCATCCACGCTAAAACAAGGAGGAAAACAGAGCTTTAAAAACGGTTTTCAGAGTGGATAAATTTGAAAATGCTGTTTTCATGTTGTAGAAACGGAAGCTTTTGAAAACGATTAAGCATGTTTAGTCGTGTAACGCATTGTACCGATAGACATGTTTATACCAGTAACTTTAATTTTGCAGTTATGTGCTATTCACTTTCACACTGTTGCTAAAGATATTTACTTTGCACGCTCTTCATATTACAGTCCTAAAAAGATGAGAGAATTTACTCACAATTGCTGTCCTGCGGCAAAATACGAGGGCAGTTGCGTTTTAGATCAATTCTGAGTGAGCGCGCCGTGGGCGCGTCAGTGGATGGTGAAATATTTCCGTAAATTAATTGATCCTGTCAGAAGAATTGCGTGAAACTTATTATGTCTGTTCCGTCTGTATCATCTCAGTGAGGTTTTATACATGCACAGTAAGGCGAATGTAACGCTTTCAGACACTTCAGTGTGGATGATAAACTTTGGAAAAAACGCTTGCTTCGTGGTTACAAAATGGCATCAACATCCGTTTATGTCATAACGTAGTTTAACAAACTTTAGCCACGAAAACATGCTTTTAGCGACTTCACCTGAAATTTAATTAATTTGCAACGCGGCCTGTGCCGCTAGCGGAGGCAGCCTCAAACTCGTCTACTACGAGAGCTGGAGGCCCGGCTGCGTACGTACGGCGCTGCGGCCGGAAGAGCCGCGGTGAAAGGCTGAGCCGCAGCGGGAGGTGAGTGAGGGTTTGCTGCGGAGCAGTGGCCGCGATGAAGCCTGGTGCTCGGCGGCCATGTCTGGCAGGGAAGGAGTGATCATGGGGCTGGCAAATTGCGGCGGATCTGAAAAAATCCCCAGTATAGGTCTCTTCGTTGGACAGGAAATTGGGTCTGTGATAAGATGGCAAATGGAGCGAACCGAATGCTGAAAGACTAGAGATAATGAAGGTAAGGCTGCTTTGATTATTTATAGAGGTTCTCTCTTGTGCTGATTGGATAGATGGTGTAATTACTGATGATGGACTGGCCGTGTTAATTATCTGCGCGTGCTCCTCCCGAAATTTGTTAATAAAACATCACTTAATTGAATTCAGTTGTGTTTTAGGCACTAAAACAGTCCAGTATATTATAGTCAAACACATTTTATACTGAAATAATAAAAATTTCTGTGCCACCCCAGACTGGATTCTGTCCCCTTCCTGGCCACCCCTATTGATAAGCACTATAACTCTTTATCTTTTAGTGCCGTCAGAATACTCTCAGTCCCTGTATCATTCATGAATGCATGGACCCATGGGAAGAATCATGAACATGGAGTCAAATCGCTGTCCACAAAATTCTTCAACTTTATGCAATATGTCTCTTTACAATAGTATATATAGACATATTGTGAGGGGTGGTGTACCCCTTTCATCCAATAGGAATATGTATTATATATGTGCGTCATATAAGACAGTAATAGAAGCAGGAAATTCTGGAAGAAGAATAACTTCTTCCCAGATGCCTCCTGATATCCTAGCGGACTGAACGTACTCGGGTTACTAACATGACCTCGGTTACCTAAGATACGGGAATGAGTACTGCGTCGCTAGACGCTATGGGAAAAAGTCCTTTTTGCTCCGATACTGAAGCCTTTTTTGATAACGCAGTGTAACTGCACGGCCATTGGTTTGTGCAGTGAAATAAAAACGAACCAATGGTGAGTCAGCGGAGCTGCATGAGCCTATGGCCACGAAGCCCGCCAATATGGGCGGGGCCGTCTGGCTATATAAGCTGGCATTCTGGCATAGGATCCTCAGGTTACTTCGACTGAAGTGACGACAGTGAGTCATTCAGCTCCATAACACGGCTAGCAACGCAGTACTCGTTCCCGTATCTCAAGAAACCAAGGTTATGTTAGTAACCCAGAATGTTCCCTTTTGATACTACACTCATACTGCGTCGCTAGACGCTATGGGAACCAGTACAATCACGCCGTGCTATGGAGAGGAACGACTGATATGTGAACTTCCCTTAAGCACCTAAGGGGGTCAGAGGGACAAGTATAATAGGGTACACTAAACTCACAGAGGTCTCACCCGGCCTGGGTAATCGTTCCAAGAAAAACTCGTACACCCTCGGCATTTAGGGAGGGCCGAGAGTGTACAAGAAGTAAAGCATTTCTGGCGAGTTTGAGCGTGTACGCCAAACCAAACTCAGAGCTAGTCCTGCCCTCTAGCAGATGTGTGCCAACTATGCAGAAAGGACCCTAGCCTGTAAGGCAGGGACGTCCAGGTTGTAAAACCTAGGAAATGTGGACTGCGAGGCCCAGCCAGCCACCTCACAGATTTCTGCGATAGATACACTGCTAAAACAAGCGCAAGAAGAGGCCACGCCTCTGGTGGAGTGGGCTCGTATTCCAATGGGGCATTGCAGGCCCAAGGAAGAGTATGTTAGCGTAACAGCGTCAACTATCCACCGGGAAAATCTCTGCTTCGTGACCGGATGACCCTTGACGTGGCCACCGAATCAAATAAAGAGCTGTTCCGACTGCCTAAATGAGGCTGAGCGCTCAATGTAAATTCTCAGCACCCTCCAAGGCAGGAAGTGCAGAGAGTGAAATGACCTGTGCTCTGAACGGAGTGGAGAGCAGTTTAGGTACATAGCCATGCCTTGGCTTCAGGACAACCTTAGAGTCGCTGGGCCTGAACTTAAGGCAGGAAGGGCTCACAGAGAGCGCCTGCAAGTCTCCCACTCGCTTGACCGATGCTAAAGCCAGTAGCAGAGCAGTTTTCAGCAACAGGAGCCGAAGGTTGGTTGACTGTAGTGGATCAAAGGAAGGGCTCTTAAGAGCTCTCAGAACAGTGGGTAGATCCCATGTAGGGATGGTAAAGGGGCGAGTCGGGTTCAGGCTCCTGGACCCTTTCAGAAAGCGGACAGCTAAGTTGTTCCTGCCCACCGATTGGCCAGCTATAGGAATGTGAAAAGCTGTTATAGCCACTACATAGACTTTGAGAGTGGAAGGGGAGCAACCCTTATCCCACATTTCTTGGAGGAAGGACAATATCAACCATTTGTCACAAGAAATTGGGTCTTTGCCACAGACTGCACACCAGGTGGAGTAGACCGACCATTTAAGGGCATAGAGACATCTCGTAGATGGGGCTGTAGCCTGTGAAATTGTATTTAAAATGCTCTCAGGGAGGTCTGCAGGCTCCCATCGAGAGGCCAGAGCTGCAGAGCCCACAGCTTGGGCTGGGGGTGCCATACAGTGGCGGCTCGTCGGGGGAGGCAGGGGAGGCACAGCTTCCCCATAATTTTGAGGTGAAAATGGGAGGAGGACGGCCATAATGTCCTGTTCACCTGAGAAAGGAGGTCCCGCCTCAGGAGAATGGGCCATGGGGCTGCAACAAGCAGTGTTGGTTCCTCCAGAGCGGGGCCTCTAGGAGAACCTTGTGTTCTTGCTCCCTGATTCGCATGATTACCTGAGGGTTCAGGGCGATCGGGGGAAAGCGTAAAGGAGGAGGTTGGGCCAGTCGTGGGTCAAAACGTCCCTTTCCATGGAAAAATAAGTTGGGCAATGAGAGTTGTCTTCTGAGGTGAAGAGGTCGACCTCTGCCTTCCCAAAGATCTCCCAGATTCTCTGAACTGTTTGCAGATGGAGCATCCACTCCTCTGAGGGGACGTTGCTCCAGGACAGCATGTCTGCGCCTTGGTTCAACCTGCCCGGCACATGTGTTGCTCTCAGCGAACACAAGTTGAGCTGAGTGCATTCCAAGAGGCACTCCACCAGAATGAAGAGGCGCTTTGAGGATAGCCCTCCCTGATGATTTATATAGGACACCACCGTCATACTGTCTGAGTGGACTAGAACGTGGTGACCCTTTCTCCGACCTTTCTCTTTCGACGGGCCGAAAGCTGGTTTGCCATCGCGCAGAGCTCCCCAACCCGTGTTGGACTCATCTGTCGGGACAACCTTCCTTCTGCAGACCATTCCCAGTAGTGTTGTCAAAAGACCCGATATTTCGGTACCAAGTCGGTACTAAAAAAATGAAAACGTTACGGTACCAGGTTTTTTTAAGTACCGGTGGTACCGAGTACACGGTCAACCCGGTTCTTGATGCGCTATCCGAAAGCTATCCTCTTCATAAAAGCACTGAGACATGGCGACCTCAAAAGGAAGAAACACATCAAACTAACAAAACACTTTAAAGACCGACACCTGGACCAAATGAAAGAGTTCAAGCAGGCAAGTTTCATTTTAATTTTTTAATATTTAGATCTTCTGTTATGAATATTATTCCATATTTTAATTTGAATGTCGGATTTAAATAAACATCGCCGTTAGCATAGTTAATCGTTAGCATAAGTGTGGCTGTTTGCCATACATTGATTTATTTGTGGCGCCCACCACAATATCAAAACTGACTGCCACAAATAGATTTTCCAAAAGGCTTTGACTTCGTTGAATAAACATGAGCACTGCACGTTTCAAAATCGAAACCCGGTGTGGGTGTTTATATATCACTGTATTTCTGAAGGAATCCGACTGTCTTCAGAAAATTTTGGATGTCATTTTCATTTCATCTTGCATGTAATGTCTGAAAAAGCAGCGTTTGTGAGCTGAACACTGCTTTATGTACAGCCGTTCCCAGGGAAACCTCGATCTCTCCCGCTCTACAAGCGGCAGAGAATGAATTTGCATATATATGCTGCCACAATGAGAGTGCAAGTCTGTGGGAAACACTGATGAGCATTAGAATGAAGCTTCTTTATCAACTATTTAATGCTCCTATAACTTTTATTAGGGTAAAAAAACAGGAGGACATGATGGTATTTATTATTTTTACACACCAGAGGCTTTTAAATTAATTGTGAATCTAAAATATGCGTGTTAGAGAATGTACAAATGGTTAACATTGTATATGTCATATCAGTCCATCAGAAAAGCAGTTCTGGGCTTTTTTTTTTTTGTGCACAGTTTGGATTAAATGAAAGTATAGTCAAATTTTATCTCCTGTATAGACTTTACAATAAGATACCATTCATTATCATGACTTCATGTTATTATTTAACATCAACTTACAGTGAGTGAACAATATATTTTTACAACATTAATGTTTTTGAATGTTATTTAATACAAACACTTGATCATTCATGTTTGTTCATTGTGCATTAAATAATTTTAACAGATTGAACTTTGAAATTAACCCTAAGAAGAATAATACAACATTAATGTTTTTGAATGTTATTTAATACAAACACTTGATCATTCATGTTTTTTCATTGTGCATTAAATAATTTTAACAGATTGAACTTTTGATTTTATGTATTAGTACATTTTGAAATTAATGCTAAGAAGAATAATTGCTATAACTATTGTTTATTGATAGGTCATGTTATCTAACACATGGAATCTTATTGTAAAGTGTTTTTAATACTACAGTTTCCATCTATTTGATACACTTGACTTAAAATTCATTTCATATTCATATTTATTATAAAAGCTGAGGTTTGTTATTTACTGAAAAGTTATATTATAGCTGGGGTAAATGATCTAATGTTGCATTTGGTCAGACTCAGTCCATTGCTTTACTTAAGTTTATTATATTTTCCTTTTACAGCTGCAGACTGAGGAAGATCATGAAACACACCAGCAAACCCTAAAACAGACAACAGTTTACAGTTGTTTTTCAGCGGCAGCAGAAATATGACAAAAACTTTTGGGTGAAACTTGTTTACTTTTTTTCATACTTTTATTACTTGCTGAAAAACTTGAAACACAATTTTAAATAAGTACAAAGAATGTCATTGATTTTTGTACATTTTATTTTTGTTTGACTTTATTAATAAAAATAATGTGTTTTGCCTTGGTACCGAAATTGGTACAGAGAACCGTGGATTTTCACTGGTATTGGTACCGAATACAGAAATTTTGGTTCTGTGACAACACTAATTCCCAGAGCCACACCCCGATCCATCCACTGAGGGTCCTTCCAAGGGGCCAGCGCTGCCACGTAGGCCTGGTCCACCTTGATATACAGGCGTCCGTGATGCAAAGCGTGGGACATAACTCGTGGTTTTAGCCAGTACTGAAGGGTCCGCATACGAAGCAGGCCCAGCTGTAGCACCGGAGATGCAGAGGCCATGAGGCCCAGCATCTTTTGAAACATCTTGAAAGGGCCAGAGGCTCTAAGAGGATCTGTGAGATAGCAGCTCAGTCTCTGACTGGGCTAAGACGAGACAGTCGTCAAGGTAATTTAGAATGCGAATTCCCATCTGTCTCAGAGGGCATACTTGTCCCCTGGGCATACGTGAGAGAGGATCTTTTCTGGGTACGAGGAAGTAACGGCTATAGAAGCCTGACTCGCTCTTGGCTGGGGGAACTGTCTCTATGGCTCCTTTTGCCAGTAAATTCATCACCTCGGAGCTCAGGACGTGTGTGTCTTTGCTCTGTACCTAGTTGGGAACCACGACGCTGAATCGCAGGGGGCTTCGAGCGAATTGGAGTGAGGAACCTCATTTTATTATCACCAAAACCCATTCTGACACTCCGGGGATGGCCTGCCAGGCATCGGCCTGCATGACAAGGGGTTGGATTGGTTCGAGTAGTGAGTCGCCATGAGAGGAAATTTGCTCTCTTTTTGAGTACGTTTTTTTATTTTATTTTGCCCGCTATCACAACAGAAAGGTGTGTGTGTGGGCACTTGAACGGGCTCGAAGAGCGAAGATCGTGGTCGTCGCTGAAGGAGAAGAAATTTGAATATCCATGCCAGAATGCACGCTTGTATAGCCAGACGGCTCCGCTGACTCGCCATTGTTTTGTTTTTATTTCACTGCACAAACCAATGGCCTATGGTGTTATTTTAATGACAAATGTCGAGAGCGCATTATTGTAGCGCGAAAGCACATAAATATAATGCGCTCGAATCTCTCCGCTCGCATGCGGATTTCCTTTGCTCTTCCACAAAACCGGACACGCGGGCTCGGATACACGCTGCTCTCGCCCAGAGAGAGTGCGCGCACTTAAAACGTGTCTCTCCTCTAGCTCAAGTGTGTGCACTCAAACCATGTCCTGTGCACTCGCAAATCTGTCTATGCTCATGCGCTAGATATTAATTATTTTCGCACCTGAATTAAACGTTGTTAAAAGTTATCAACCAATCAGATTTCAAAGATGGATCTGTAATTTCTTTACAATTTATTACTACTTAGTCATAATAATCAAACATTAGAAATCAATTGGGTGCTTGTATGATTTGGAAATAACCTAGTTTGACAGTTTGGTCAAACCTCTCTGAACGATTTATCTAAACACAAACAAAAAAGCATATGAAGTTCTTGTGGTCATATTGTGTACTTGGATATATATATATTCCCTAAACCGATACTTAAGATTTGGAGACCAAATATAACACTATAATGAATTTCTCATATTTGTCATACACTATATTATATTCTATGTGTTTAATGCATTTACAGACAATGTAATTACATGTAACTGTCATATATAACTGTATATTCACGGTTTTAGAGGAGAGTGCCATTGAATGTGTAGCTAATATGAAGTGGGTTTTCATGAAAAAAAAAATCTAACTAAAATCAGAACTGAAAACAAACACTGGATTAAAAAAAAGAAAACTCCCAATAAATGTCCAAACAGCGATGCTATCAGAACATGTACTGTGAACATATCTTGCATCATTTACATCTATTTTTGTAGTTGATGTTGATTTGATAGGAATTGCTACTTATTATTGTCATACCAACTGAGAATTTATTGCAATGATTTTAAATCCAGTTGAGGTATCTGGCATATGATGACATAACATTGATCTTTTATATGAAGATAGAGCCTCTTTAGAGCCATAGACTATAATATGTTGTTTTTATAAATATATGTTGTTATTGATAAATTGCTCAGAGACCAACCAGGACAGACAGAGGTTATATGTACAAATCATCCAAGCACCCAATTCCTAGCCATTTCTAATATAGGCTACATTTCATTAACATTGCTAAATATTATTAAACTGGAAAGAAAT
>NW_015544158.1:718305-736194 GCF_001515605.1 Sinocyclocheilus anshuiensis
TAGATATTAATTATTTTCGCACCTGAATCTTAAATCTTAAATCTTCTGATTTATTCTTCATTATTTCTATCTTCTGAACTATTTAGATATGGGTCAGATGCACTATTCCCTAAACCGATACTTAAGATTTGGAGACCAAATATAACACTATAATGAATTTCTCATATTTGTCATACACTATATTATATTCTATGTGTTTAATGCATTTACAGACAATGTAATTACATGTAACTGTCATATAACTGTATATTCACTGTTTTAGAGGAGAGTGCCATTGAATGTGTAGCTAATATGAAGTGGGTTTTCATGAAAAAAAAAATCTAACTAAAATCAGAACTGAAAACAAACACTGGATTAAAAAAAAGAAAACTCCCAATAAATGTCCAAACAGCGATGCTATCAGAACATGTACTGTGAACATATCTTGCATCATTTACATCTATTTTTGTAGTTGATGTTGATTTGATAGGAATTGCTACTTATTATTGTCATACCAACTGAGAATTTATTGCAATGATTTTAAATTCAGTTGAGGTATCTGACATATGATGACATAACATTGATCTTTTATATGAAGTCTTTAGAGCCATAGACTATAATATGTTGTTTTTATATGTTTATGTTGTTATTGATAAATTGCTCAGAGACCAACCAGGACAGAAGTTATATGTACAAATCATCCAAGCACCCAATTCCTAGCCATTTCTATAGGCTACATTTCATTAAGATTGCTAAATATTATTAAACTGGAAAGAAATTAAAGATCCATCTTTGATTGTCAAAAGAATTCCGGGTTCACTTCCCTCCCAGCCAATTAGATTTCACGCATTTCCATCGGTCAGTCGTGGAGGTCTGATTGGTTAAAGCTTTATTTATATAGCACCTTTTAAAACAGTGTTTACAAAGTACTTTACAGAGAGATGCATATGTGCATTCACAGAAAAGAACAAAATACAAACATAAAAGAGATAAAGTGGGCCTAGTAAAACAAAGTACAATAACCAGTTTATGTATAGGCCTAGTTTAAATACAACAATAAAAAAAAAATCAAGGAAAGGCCCTGAACAAATCTGTTTTGAGACTACTTTTTAAAAGTGCATAAAAACTTTTGACAACATTTAATTCAGTTGTGAAAAGAATTCATATCTGCATGAGCATAGAGAGATTTGCGAGTGCACAGGACACGGTTTGAGCGTGCACACTTTGAGCTAGAGGAGAGACACGTTTTAAGTGTGTGCACTCTCTCTGGGCAAGAGCAGCTGTATCTGAGCACGTGCGTCAGGTTTTGTGCAAGAGCAAAGGAAATCCGCGTGCGAGCAGATTGATTCGCACTCACGCATGTAGCGTCTGGACCAATCAAAAACACAATTTTTCATTTGATTTAACAAATCAGTTATTCATTAGATTAACAAGTCGCAATAGTGGGCCAAATCGGCCGCTAGCCCACCGGGAATTGTCCCGGTTCTCCCGATGGCCAGTCCGCGCCTGATTTCCACACACACGCAGAACGTGCAGGATTAATATAGTCTTTTCGCGGCTTAATATTCATAGACACTAGTCCATATCGCGTTTTGATTCAAGTGTACTGACCTACTTTTGATTTATTCGTCCAAAATGTGGCATATTCTGTCCGCGTTATAGGCTATAGGACTTCCGTTTTTATGACTGGATTCTACGAACCAGTCTGTGTTTTCCGCATTGCGGAAATTATAGGGCCGTATGTCTCAGAGTAGTCAGTGTAATTTGGGGAAAAAATCTGTTAAATCTGTATGTAGATGTGTGTAAATATTCAAATCTAATCCCCTTTGTAATCGTTAACATTTTCATAAGTAACTAATTTAATTACACATTTTTTCTTAGTAACTGTAACTGATTAGTTACATTTATTTTGTAATTAAATTACGTAACGCCGTTACATGTAACTAGTTACTCCCCAACACTGTTTATTATATTATATTATTGCATTATATAATTATAATTGCATTATATTATATTTATGTGCTTTCGCGCTACAATAATGCGCTCTCGACATTTGTCATTAAAATAACGCCATAATGGCCGTGCAGTTACACTGGTTAAATAAAAAACGCTTCAGTATCGGAGAAAAAATGACTTTTTCCCATAGTGTCTAGCTACGCACTACGAGTGTATTATCGAAAGGGAACTCAACAACCTTGAGTAAGCGAATAACGAAGAAGAGAAAAATGAGGCCCACTAAAGGGAGGAGGAAGAGAGAATACAAACAGCCAAACTCATAAATATATTTGGCAGAGAGCATGATATTTTCTAACACCTATGAAAACATCCTGGCTCCGCCACTGCCTAATACTGAAAGAAGGTAGCATACCAAAATCTAGCTGCAAATGGCTAATTGAAAAAAGGTATATAAAATAGATAAACTTTCCATGTGTTTTTTTTTTCGTTGGAAAACAGCAGTTTGCTATTCTTGTTGAGAAGCATCGCAGAAGCGTTTATGTTCAAATGCAAGCCGAAAGATATGTTTTGAAGTTTTGAGTGACAGACAATTAAGGATGGGGGCACACATGGAGGGCCAATCAGTTTTCATGGCCCCTCACCTGTCAACGCCACTGGTTTACTAATGTAACTAATTTTAATGCGAGGATAGTGTTAAGACCATGTGAGCATCCTTATCTGTAGATGCAATGTAATCATTTTTTTGTAAACGGAACGGAACCAAAATGCAATTTAAATAAATAATTTATTATTATTTCATACCGAAGCATAATATGTGATCACATGAAATCATCGTTATCTGTTTTCTGTTATTTCTTCGCTCCTGTTTTCTCAACTGGGGGGCGGAAACGATTATGCGTGCTTGAGTGTTTGATAGTAGCAACCGCAGCTCGACCTGCAGTCACTACTGGTTGTCCTCTAATCTGGTCTATTCCTTTCTGCTTTTGCTAATTTTTAGACTGTTGGTTATGATGCTGGCGTCATGATGGATAATAACAAAGCGGTCTGCAGCAGCAGTAAAGAAGGTGAGTAAATTATGCGACATTCTTTCGAGATTATACAAATACTCGAGTTACATTTCCAATCATCGTGCAGCTACATGTAGCGGCATCTAAACAGCATCCGATTTTGGTCTTACACCAAAATAAAGTTGACTCGACGTTTAGCGTTTCGGCCACTAAAACCTAAGTTGTTTGACATAGTGATAAAATTAGTATGTTTGCTAAATGCAAATGTAGAAGGACACATATCCTGTTCCGCCTTGATATTGCAGCGCTTAAATTCTGGTGCTGCACAGTGGCTGAAGCTTCGTTGTGCAAAGTACAAAACGAAGAGAGAAAAAAACCCCGTTCAGCCAGGGCCTTAAATGGTTAAAATATACAGAGATGGGCAGTAGGCTATTTCAGATAGCCTAGCCTACATGTATTTAAAATACGTATTTGAAATACAAAAAGCGATTTTATATTTTAAAGCCTTTGGGAAAAAAATACATGTAATTTGTACTTAAATACATTTAAGATTAGAATTTTTGTATTTTCAAAATACATAAATACTTTGTGCCAGTCAACCTCTTTATCAGGGTGCTGATTTTGTGCATAAACTAGTTCAGACACGCCTCTCCCCCCAACTACAACGTTCATGCATGTGAGCTGCAGCTGTACAACTCCATTCAGTATTGGGTGAACGACTTTTCTGGAATGCTCAATTGTAGTTACTTGTTGATTAAAGTTAAAATAGAGCATCATTCAGATTTGCCTTCAGTTAAAATGAAAGAATAAAAGAGCACCAACAAGGGAAAAAATATAGTTAGCCAATCAGTTTTGTTAGTTAATCGATTGTTGTTTTTTTTATAGCTTGTCAAATGTGTTTAAAGCATTACTGCATGTTAGGGCTGGGTGATATGACAATACATAATGTGGCAATGATATTGTCACGGTTGCACTACTGAGTGGAATGTGTAGCAAGGAATGGAGGGAGAGAGAGGAGTAGGCTACATCAATCCAGAGAACTTTAATTATATAGATCAATGGAAATAAATGGGGAACACCTGGAATTAAATCAACATAATCAGGACAGGAACAGGAAACTAACCAAATATGGGCAAGGAGGGCACATGGGGAGCAAAACACACAAAACATGGAACAAAGTCTGACAGATATAAAGTGTGAATAGTTCAATCAGGTGTGAATTGAACTTTTTCTAAATCGTTTACATAGAAAAAGGCCTATTGGGGTAACTTAAGCAAATATCTGTGCAGCTTTTAGTGGGAAAATGTTGGAGTGGAAAAAGAAGCATGGACGAATGGTTGCAACCATTAGTAATACAGTCATGGCCAAAAGTTTTGACAGTGACAAATTTTGTGTTTTGCAAAGTTTGCTGCTTAAGCAGTTGTGGTGTTCATTCACATTGTTTCTAGATTATTGTGTAGAGTGATCAGATGCATTTTAAATAATTGCTAAAACTTAATTGGCCAAAAAAATGTCACACACAAAAAACACATTTCACTGTTTTTTGATCCTGACATAAAATGACCAGCTAACATTAATTGACTAATCATATCAGCAGCACATGTGAAAGTGTGAATGAGTACTAGTCAGATGAAATCACTATCATACTAATTAGATTGTAAAAGCAGACTGATTGCTATAAAAGGCGGGAAGAAGCGTTTCCAATCATTGTGTTCTTGTTAGCAATGATTACCTCCAAAGAAACACGTGAAGCCATCATCGCTTTGCATCAAAATGGTCTCACATGCTAGGCTCCCATAGAGAACCTGTGGTCAGTTCTCAAAAAGCGAGTGGACAAGCAAAAGCCCACAAATTGTGATCAACTCTGAAAACTAAGGCAAGAATGGATCGCCATCAGCCAGGATATGGCCCAGAAGCTAATATCCAACATGCCAGAGCGAATTGCAGAGGTTATGAAGAACAAGGGTCAACAACTGTAAATATTGACTCATTATATATATATATTTTTTGCCAATAAAAGCCTTTAAAACGTATGATATGCTTATCATAATTTTTTAGTGTACCATAGAAACGTGGAAAAATGATCTACAAATACTGAAGCAGAGAACTTTGCAAAACACAAAATTTATGTTCCTGCCAAAACTTTTGGCCATGACTGTAGAGTAATAGAGTGTGATGTGCTTGGTGCAGTTGCACTTATAAGTGCAGTATGCCGCGGAAAAAAATTCAAATTCACACTCGCACGTTGGCAGGCAGTTTTTGTGCTCGCACTCCGAGACTGAGTGGAACGCAGACAGGTATACTATAGGCCAGGGGCGTCATGCACCCATTATTTTTGATGGGACACGAGCTGAGGGGGTCGTCATGTGACACAGCAGCCACAAAAGCACGTTTTATTTATTTTTTCCTGTTTATTCGAAACATTCCCAAACGCATTAACTATATCATGAAATATCTTGTTTCTCACCTTTATAGATTGTTGATCTATTGTGGGCGATGGTCAAAGTAACCTAATAATGTAGTCTAACTTAACATCTTTTTAATACGACTGACTTTATATTTAATCCTCCAAAGAAACACGTGAAGCCATCATCGCTTTGCATCAAAATGGTCTCACATGCTAGGAAATTGCTACAAAGAATACTGCACCTGAAAGAACCATTTACCAGGTCATCAAGAACTTCAAGGAGAGAGGTTCGACTGCAGTGAAGAAGTCTTCAGGACGTCCCAGAGTATCCAGCAAGCACCAGGACCGTCTCCTCCTTCATTATATATATATATTTTTTGCCAATAAAAGCCTTTAAAACGTATGATATGCTTATCATAATTTTTTAGTGTACCATAGAAACGTGGAAAAATGATCTACAAATACTGAAGCAGAGAACTTTGCAAAACACAAAATTTATGTTCCTGCCAAAACTTTTGGCCATGACTGTAGAGTAATAGAGTGTGATGTGCTTGGTGCAGTTGCACTTATAAGTGCAGTATGCCGCGGAAAAAAATTCAAATTCACACTCGCACGTTGGCAGGCAGTTTTTGTGCTCGCACTCCGAGACTGAGTGGAACGCAGACAGGTATACTATAGGCCAGGGGCGTCATGCACCCATTATTTTTGATGGGACACGAGCTGAGGGGGTCGTCATGTGACACAGCAGCCACAAAAGCACGTTTTATTTATTTTTTCCTGTTTATTCGAAACATTCCCAAACGCATTAACTATATCATGAAATATCTTGTTTCTCACCTTTATAGATTGTTGATCTATTGTGGGCGATGGTCAAAGTAACCTAATAATGTAGTCTAACTTAACATCTTTTTAATACGACTGACTTTATATTTAATGTGAATTTAACATCGAAAGTTAATGTGAATAAAAACATTGCAAGTTAGGCTACTAAACATGTAGATTTGAATTTAGCAGCTGATGATATGACGCACTGAACGTTCTAATCACGCCGGTGTTATTGTATTAAATTATATTAAATATTAATCTGCTATTTTTTGTCTTTTGGAAGCTGCATTCAAAATCCACCTGGCTCAAAAATCTGAATAGGCATGACGCCTCTGCTATAGGCCTACATTTTTTACTTAAAGGCCCATTTACATGCGACAGCAAGCGGTTTCTATGGGAAGCCAAACACAGTGAAAGTGTGTGCTGTGCTGACCTATCAAAGGCGTGGCTCAATGGGCCGAGCTGCGCGACCGACTCGACAGCGCAGGGAGGACATGTTTGCTTTGCTAGTGCCACCGAACGGACAGCGCGGTGCGAATTATGGCCATTTCAGACAGGATGTGGAATGCGCTGCCCTGACCGCTGGGTTCAGCGTAGCCCTTCAGAATCAGATACAAAGCGGTTTGCGCTACGCTGGCCAGATCAAAGTAGGCGGAGCTCCGGAAATTCCAACGCACAGGCAGTGTTGCCAGATTGGATGGACGATTTCCGGCCCAAAACTCACAAAAACTCGCCCCAAAACCACCCAAAACTTTAACTGTCAAAATAATGTGATGGAATATGTAAATCAAGGTTGATAAGGGACATTTTTAACTCCTTAAAACAAAATGATGACAAAATAATATAAATATAACGTTAGATAAATTTCCCAGGTAAACGAATCGAATTGGGGCAAATAGCCTACATTAAAGAGAATTAGGCTACCGAACATGAACAAAATATGCAAGCAGACTCTATCAAAACGACAATCAAGAAATGCATCATTTTCAATGTCAGCAGTCAGAATAATCCAATTTAAATGCAAAAAGTGCCCAATATAAGTGATAGGAAAAAGCAACGTAATTAGCAGGTATTTCACACTCGTTCATGCACACACCATGACAGTCAAAACTGTGTCATTCATTGATACATAATGAATTATAATCCGACAATAAAAAAAACAAAAAAACAACAACAATAATGCGCTTACCTTCGTGTCGCTCTATAATTTTACACAGAACTAGAGGTTGCCTCTTGTTAAGATCATATTGTAGAACATAATACAGAACTTTGCACAGTCGAAACTAATCAAGTCTAGCAGTTTTCAAGGATTTATCAATCTGGACCGTTTAAAAGACAGGATCGTATAAACCGACATAGGCCTATTTAGTTTCGGTTTTGATTAATTAATTCAAATGTGCTCTGATTTCAGAGTTGCAGTGATAGAGCCTCCGTGTCATCTCACTCCACAATAATTCACGTTTTGAGAGTTGAGTCACTCTCCCACTCTAACTTATTTTTAGGCATTGTGATTAACTTGAATATACAGTCACTACATTCAAAATCAGATACGTTATAACTTGTCACGGTAAAAACTTGTCACTCATGAGTCATGAATCATAACGTCTGTGTGCTGAGCCCTCATGATAAGTGCGGCTGTCGACGTTTACATCAGCACCAGCGCCTCTGCAGTGTGTGTGTGTGTGTGTGTGTGTGGATGACTGAATGGATGCAGTACATGCACACTTGGGCTTGTTTGTTAACCCATTCGCCTATATACAATTTAGATCAGGGGTGCCCAAACTCGGTACTGGAGGGCCAGTGTCCTGAAGAGTTTAGCTCCAACCCCAATTAAACACACCTGAACCAGCTAATCAAGCTCTTACTAGGCATTAAACAATTAGCCTTTGCAATTTATATGTTTGAAAACTGCCAAACTGACCCCAAACCAGCCCAAATTTTGTCCACCCACCCAAGCCAATTTTTACCCGCACAATCAAATTCAAACCTGCCCAATCTGGCAACACTGCACACAGGCCCTGTCCCAAATGGCACACTTCACGTGCATTTTTCGGGTTTGCGGACTTACAATGGCTGCTGCGTGCGCGTGTTCGTTAAGTCCACGAGACCATAGGGTGTCCCATTCATCATTTTAGCTTTCAAAGGGTGCTCGAGAGCGCCCCCTTTGTGGCCGCTATGCGCCCTTGATGCACAATTCTGCCGAGCCCGCACTGTGGCGAGCTCCGCAGCAGACTTCTACCCGACAGTCAAAGCAGCATATACGTCACGAAAGTGTGGACTCCGAGGAAGACCACGAGGGTTTAGGGTGTGATTTGGGACAGGGCCACACAGTATTAGCTGTTCATCCATTTTGCTTTCTGTGCTTGTTTGAATACCCTGTTTCTATTTGCCGCTCGGGTAATCGTCACAGAGCGCAGCGACTAAAGTTAAACTATTTTGAAGTTTGACAGCGGCGCGCAAGCGAACTCGCCAATGGTGCGATCCGTTGCGTGTGCACTTTTGGCCCTGTACCAAATGGCACACTTCATGTGTACTTGCACTCTTGCGAACTTACTATGGCTGCCGTGTGCGCATGTCCGTTAAGTCCACCAGACCGTAGGGTAATTTTAGCTTTCAGAAGGGTGCTCGTGAGCGCCCCCTCTGCGCACTTCTGCCGAGCCCACACTCAAGTGAGATCCGCAGCAGACTTCTACCAGACAGTCAAAGCGGCATTACATCACCAAAGTGTGGACTCAGAGGAAGACCGCGAGGGTTTAGGGTGCGATTTGGGACAGGGCCTTGTTAGACGCAGCAACAAACCGTCCTCGCGTGGCACAAGCCATTGAAATGAATGGGTTTCATTAGCATGAACATTAGTCTACTTCAAGTTAATGTGTTTTTTCCTACACATAACATAATGAAGATCAGTATTAAGTTATTACATTTCTTTTGCTTATTATCTTTCATATTACTACATGTAAACAGTGTTAGCTTTGAAGAATTGCACATATAGTAGCCAGTAAAGAGCTGTTCAAAGCTGAAACCTTAATGATTTACAATACCACAGTCCTCTTAGAATTTAAAGTTTTATGGTTTCATTCATCAAGGCATATTTTAGGTAAATTTTACATTTATATTTGTGTAACTGTAGCATGTTTAAATTGAAAAAAAAATTTCTTGAAAATTGAAAATTTTCTGCCAGGACATTATCCATTAACTTTCCCTTATGGAAATTCGGAAATAAACCATGGTCTTACTGTAGTAAAAGTGTAGTAACCATGGTTTTTGGTAGATTGATTGACCATTTCAATATACAGATGGTGTTTCCTGCTTGACATTTCTGCCTGCCGCACCTCCTCCAGTGCACCTTTTGGGTCAGCTGCAGGGTCATCAGCTGGTGCCACCGTTCACGGACGTTTCGCCCCCTATCCAGTACGTCTCCCGGTGGGGGGGCAGTGGCTTATTGGGACGTCTCCCCGCCACCCCCTGCAGCGGCCCTCACTGGGCTACCGAGCCCCAATTCCTGTTCCTCCTCCTTAGCCACAACCAGTAGCTTGCCTTCTCTGCCTCCTCCGCCAGCTCCTTGATGGCTCTCCTCAGGCTTACCCCAGTTGTCCCAGCAGCTCGAAGGAGCTGGATTGCAGACTTTCCCACGAAGCCCCTGCATCCAACTTCTACTTCGCGGTCCATCCCCCGTCTCTGCACCCCGCAACCAGATCAGAGTACTTGAGCCGCTTGAACTCGTATGCCGCTGGTATTCCCTCTTCCCATGGCACAGTCAGCTCAATAATGAGGACCTTCTTGGCCGCTGTGGCCCACACCACAGCATCTGGCCTTAATGTTGTCTGAGTGATCTCTGTTGGGAAGATAAGCTGGGTGCCCAGGTCAACACGCATCTTCCATCCCTTTCCAGGAGTGAGCAGACATGTTGTCCTTCCTGCCACTGTCTTCTGCCCGCCTTCTCCTGGTCTGAGGAACGGGATGTTTGGCCGAATGGGATCTGAAGAGCTATTTGCCCGGACTCTACATCTTTCCAACTGCTCCGCCAACTTCCTCAGCACCTGATTATGCCGCCATCTAAAGCGGCCCTGCGTCAATGCAACGTTACACCCCGACAAGATATGTCGAAGGCCTGCATTGGCTTCATTGCACAGGGGGCACTTGTCCTCACTTCCGAACCACTGGGAGAGATTTCGGGGACAAGGGAGGGTGTCATACACTGCCCTCACGAGGAAGCTGACTGCGGGGTTCGCCAGATATCTGCCCAGGTTATGACCCTGTTAGTTCCCGACAAGCTATGTCGAAGGCCTGCATTGACTTCATTGCACAGGGGGCACTTGTCCTCACTTCCGAACCACTGGGAGAGATTTCGGGGACAAGGGAGGGTGTCATACACTGCCCTCACGAGGAAGCTGAGCCGCGACTGCGGGGTTCGCCAGATATCTGCCCAGGTTATGACCCTGTTAGTACTATCCTCCCAGCGGGTCCATGCTTTTTGTTTGCCCTGGGAAACAGCCTTAATGAGGTAACAGTCCTGTTCCACTCGTGAGACATTTGTTTAACCACAGTTTTACCACAAATACCGGGGTTAAATTAGGGTTAGTGTATCATTTTTAGTGTAGTAAGTTTAGTGTATAAGTTTTCCGTTAACCCTAAAACACATAACGCAATGCAGTGCAAATACCGTCATATTAATAAGTACACTGTCCCCCACCTCTGCCTTAAAAACCTAGCCATTAAATGAAATTGCAATGTGAAAGTTAAATAACATCAACTTGGCCGTTCCCAGGGGCCAATTGTTCAAAAGTAATCTGATCAGATTTTGGCCATTTGGCCATTGAATCAAATCTTGAAAATGGGTTGTTCAAAAGAAAAAAAAGCACACAAAAATTAGATCACAAAATCCAGTCTTGGTTTTGATCTGGATTAAATCCTCAGTTTGTGTTGTTCAAAACATTTTAGTAAGATTGGGATACTTTTGACAAAAAAAAACTGGATTATTCTGATCCCAGCTTAACGGTGGATTTTAGGAACAAAAATGTAATAAAACTTTAAAACTGGTCCAAAAATACAGCATTTATATATAATATATCACCAAATCCCCAAAGAGCTGTCAATATCAAACAAAAATATTATATTTAATTTAAAGCTTTTTTTGTTTTTAAATCACTGATTGTAAACTACATTGGCACAATCATACACTGACCAGTCAGAAGTAGTTATTTGTGTAAAAGCAATGCAAAACTAGAATGCAAACCATTGTCATTTTTTTCCATCTCATTTTTTTTCCATCACCATGTCCCTTTAGGGGCTTCGTAGAGTTCTAGTAATCCAGATATGAAAATCTGAAAAAGTGTGTATCTGGATCAGGGTGATCCAATCCAATTTTGCTCTGAAAAACTGGCACAAATGTAAGATGGGTTACCTGCAAGAAATGTGAGTTTATTGCTCTTAAATATTTGATAATTCCACCTTTTCATGGAGTGGCATCCTAAGTTACAAAAACACGTCATTCATTGAAATGCCAAAAAAACACTTTTATTGTTAGATTTTTGAAAAATAAATAGATGTTGTGAATAATTGTGATTAACTTTGCTGGTCAAGCTCACTGTTTGATACAGGTGGCTAGTTGATTGCCTGCAATATAAGCTCAAGTAGAAGTTTTGTCATTCAGGGTAATGTTTTTGTCATGTGGTGTAATGCAGTTTCACCACTGTGTCATCCATTACACTGAATGACAGTCTCACAGTATAAATAACAATTTTAGCATCTTATTTATATTATAGATAAATGAGGAATGTTTAGCATTGACAAATATGTGTTAAACACATACACATATATAAACATATAAACACATAATAAATATTAATATTTTAATGCATTTTTGTATTGACTAATTTGTTATTGATTCATTTTAGATGCCCATGAACAGAGAGAGCTGCTAGGCACTGTAAAAAGCCAAAAGGCTAATAAAGTAAATGCAGACCCAGTAGCTTGGGTGGCACTCTTAAAGCCTGTGCTCACAAAGAACAATAACTATAAAGATAACTATAACAGTAACTATGCTAGCCTCCACACCAAAGAACAATAGGACTGTTCGTTCTAAGAATACGCTGCAGGTTTATCATGTGCTGCTTTAAATACTCAAGCTCTGTAAAGTGGAATGGATTCTGATTGGCTGTCAATGCTTTTATCATTCATCAGCTGTTAAAAAAATCACTCTGAAATTACAACAATATCTTTCTCTGTGTAGTTATTGTTAGTTGTGCTGTGGAATCTGCTGTTCTTTTATATTTAGAATGATTTTTTTAACTATATGTTATCTTTATCATTATATTTATCGTACTTGGTGTGAACGTGCCTTTAGCAAGGAAAAGAGAAAGGTAGGATTGCAGTTGTCAGAATAATATCAATATTTCTGAACAGAGTCTCCTCTTCACTACAGGATGTCACAAGTTCAAGAGAGGTCACTGAGGGGATTCTCCACCCCAAATAATCATCCTGATAATGTCATTTATGTTGGCAAACAAAGTATTAATAAATATGGCTGCAAGCAGCAATTTTTGGGGCAGAGCAAGTCAGAAACAAAGTGACAAGCTAAGCAAGCATGGCAGGGGAGCATCAGAACAGTACAATAAAATGCTTATTATACTTCAACATCTGCTTCTGCAGTCATTTACTCAGGAATATTATTAAAACTAATTTAATGACACAAATTGATACTGTAGGAAACTTTTTCCTCGTCGAAGCAGAGACCAGTAGACTCTTGGGTATCTTCCGCAGAGTTCTTTATTGAGAACGCGCTGCGTGGCGCTGCAGTCATCAAAAGCCTGACTAAGGCAGTAATACATTGTAAAAACATTTCAGTTATGGGAACAATGTCAATTCAAGTCTCTTTTTGGCAAATCGTCATTCAGAGAAACAAACCATGCTCATTCAGCATAACAGATATATTTATGTAAAAATGAAACAATATACTTATTCCAACCTGTACTTAAAATAAAAAATGAATATGTGATCATACTAAATGTTATTACAGGTGCATCTCAATAAATTAGAATGTCGTGGAAAAGTTCAAATTGTTAAAATCGTGTATTAAATAAATTCAGTGCACACAGACTGAAGTAGTTTAACTTTTCCATGACATTCTAATTTATTGAGATGCACCTGTATATTTTTAATTACTTTCATTTACTTACAAAAACTTCTTGCTGACAAATGGGTAAAACCTAGTGGTTTGAATGACATTAGCAAAGTATAAAGATTTAAAAATTAAAGTTAATTGGTATTTGAGGGCTGCACTGTAATGCTTAAATCTAGTCTTTTAATATGTCATCGAATGATTCATGTTTAAAATATGCCTAACAAGAGTTTTTGGTATATATATATATATGTTATTACACTGAATGACATTTTAGTGGCTGTCTTGTCTTCTGTAAATCGTAAAAAAAATGCATGATAGTCATTTCAGAATCAGAAAAATATAAAGTTAAACAGGACAAATTCTGATGTATGGGGAAAAAACTACATTTAAAGCTGTATTACACTTTTATATATTTATTTATTTTTTGATGCTTGAAACACCCTTTTCGTCTTTGACCCGCTGTCATGACTCTGGAAAGCCCTGAGGAGAAGTGAAGCCCCGAGTCTGAATGACGCCACTAGCTGCTGAATTATCAGGGAGCGTTCCGGCGTAATCCATGCCCGCATCTGGCCAGAATCATAACTGTCCCCAGAAAGACTACTTGCTGACTGGGAAACAGAGAGCTCTTGGCTAAATTGATTCTCAACAGAAGCCTTTCCAGGTGGCTGAACGGCAGCAACCTGTGAGCGATGAGTTCCCCGTTCTGATCTGGCTAAAACCAGTCGATCACCAAGGTCAAGATGCGGATTCTCATCTGCCTCACGTAATGCGAATTCGCAGGCCAAAGTTCACCAAGCTTGAACTTTGGAACGCAGCGAAATGCGAAAACTTTTCACACGGCATGCGTTTCCGGTCTGATGCATTCGCATGCGTATGAATGGAAGTCAATGGAACGAAAAGTGTAGTGTGACCGCGGCTTCATACAGGGACAGTCCGAATGGTACGACTGTATATTCAAAGGCCACCTCCTTGAACGTGAATCTGAAGAATGGTCTGTGGAGAGGGGCTATCTGGATGCGTCTGTCAGATCCACCGATAAAAATCAGTCTCCGGGGCATATTTGCGCAAGGATCTGCTTCAAAGTCAGCATCGTGAACGGCTGTTTCATAAACATGCGGTTCATATGCCTGAGATCGAGAAAGCGTAGGTAAAGCGTGTCATGGAGCAACCATTAGTTCCAAACAACCAATAAGTCCAGCATTGAAGCCCATTAATTTCAGTGTTTCTCAAGCACACTCGCCAGAAAGTCGAAGAAATTACAGCATTTTTTGACATTTTCACGCATTAAGGCTGATTTATACTTCTGCATCGAACCGGCCTGAAGTGCACCTCTCCAAAAATGTTACAGCGCGTCAATTCTACGCGGACCGCACAAGCGCTGTGATTGGTCTGCTAGTACCCCTCCTTCCATATGTATTTGAGTTTTGTGTGTTTTTTGCACTTTAATATATTTTAATGTTACACCTTTCTTATTTAAAATAAAACAAAGCAAAGAACAAGAGTCTAATCATTTATTATAAAACTTATCATTATACATCACTTTGTTGTCCACGACAATGTTGTTCTGCCATGGTACAGGCTGAAACCGCAACGCGCGCATTTGCCAAAATGAATTCTGCCCCACTGCTGAATGTCCCTGAAACGTTAAATTTGTTTTTAAACCACAATGCTTAAAATGCGTTAAAATAAAAAGCTTAACCTACATCATGCCGCGCAAAACGATTGATATACCTGGTTTATCTCTCAACCCATAAGCGAATACTTTGTTCAAACACAAAAAGCAATATACATCCGTCAAGTTGTTTACTTGTTAATCAAACTAACCTAAAAATCTCTCCATGTGCCCGGTCCACTTGCTGTTTCACAACTACTCCATCAGCTTTAGTCAAATAATCTGATAGCTACACTGTAAAAAAAATTCCGTCGTTTTTACAAAACAATTTTGGCAGCTGTGGTGTCAATGTGGTGTCAAAATGTAAACATCTTTACTATTTAATGTAGTATAATTTACAGAATTATGTAAAACTAGGGCTGGACGATATGGCCAAAATTTATATCACGATATATTTCTTCATTTCGGTCGATACGATATAATTCCGATATCGATATGAACACTATTAAAAAAGCCTCATAAAAACGGCCAAGAATGGCCACAACAGATGTCTGTACCTACAAACTTATGAAAAATTAATTTGCCAACTCTATGAAAAATAAAGACTTTCTTGATTCCAAATATTCTTGGATTAGAATGTCGATAGGCTACCTGTGACGATTACATTTTTTGTGCACAAATCAAATCAACTATATCTTTAAGCTGAAGTGTTAACTGCCACGTCATCTTCTGGATTTTGCACTTTGTCACCAATTAATACAGGAAGCAACCTTAAAAAATTCCAATTCTGAATGGCTTGCCCCGAAAGCTTAGGCACCTCAGAGTTGACAGCACATGGCTTTGTAAGAGCATCAGTACCTTTGTACTTGAACTGCTTGATGCGTCGGTTCAAAACTGAATATGTAAGCCATTGTTTCTTCTTAATGAAATACTTCAAGTACAAGGCAACATCATAGGATAAGACACCCTCAAATATGTCATGCCCTAAACAAGGTGGGAGACCAGGCTGGCAGACATGGAAAGATTCCAAGGTATTGAAAACAGAGTTTACCTTTATGCCTTTGATGGCTTGACTGGAATCACTTTGTAGATCACGAACAGCAGAATTGTAACTTTCAGGGGTGCGCTGTGGACCACAAACACCTCTCTCCTCATTTTTTTTAGAATAGCCCCTCTCTCACTTTGTTTTAGAATAGTTTAAATTTTTACTTATCGAGGATTGTTCTTTGCATGACCATTTCCAGATTATGCCAGAACAAAGTGAAGAGATGTGAATGCGGACATTGCAGCGATCACCTGATTGATACGTGGTGCAGGGGTCGTTCAAAAGTAAAAATATAGAATAAATGCATTTGATTGGTAAACCAAATTCAAACGTGACGAGCGATCACCTGATTGATACGTGGTGCAGGGGTCGTTCAAAAGTAAAAATATAGAATAAATGCATTTGATTGGTACACCAAATTCAAACGTTACGTTTTAATCTCTAAAGGTAATGCATGGAATATATGGAAAAGCTCCACTACATAATAGCGCTAATAAGTGAGGGGCGGGGCTTTGGCAATCGGCGCTACCGATGACCAGTAAAAATACCCCACAGCCAATCACGGGCCCCCTCCTTGTCCGGGCCCCGGGGCTTTAGCCCCGCCTAGCCCATTGGTTAATGCGGCCCTGTGTACATATTATTTAGTACCAAAAATCTTCTCAAAATATTAACTAAATTGAACTGAACTAAAATATAGT
Source organism: Sinocyclocheilus anshuiensis (assembly GCF_001515605.1). Lineage (NCBI taxonomy): Eukaryota > Metazoa > Chordata > Actinopteri > Cypriniformes > Cyprinidae > Sinocyclocheilus > Sinocyclocheilus anshuiensis. The sequence goes on from NW_015544158.1 coordinate 734,958, forward strand.
ACAATTATTTAATCGACTAAAAGTGAAACTTAAGGTGTTTGGTCACATTTGACTGCCGAGGAGTATGAGAACATCATAATCTTGTCTCTTTATCACTCCCCAGAATAAAATGCTATTTTAAAGCGTAGTCAGCGTAGTTATCAACGCACAATCGATGCACATTATGTGTTCATAATTACTAGAAATTGCAGCAAATATAGTAAAACTGCCGTCTGTCCCGAATCCCGATTATACCCATTGAAATATATTGACAGTGCGGAGTTGTTTGGAACCATTGAGAGCTCCATGAACCACGTGACCGCGTGGCGGCGAGATCAAAGCATTTCGCAACTGTTTCTAAACCAGTGTTGCCAGACGTACGATAATTATCATACTTGTACGATAATTTTGACCTCTGTACGATGTACGATCAATAATTTTAAAAATCCCATAATGTACGATAATTTCAGAATTTTGTGACTCTTCAAATTATGGTAGGCTAGTTGTAATCATAGGGTTTCTATACTCGTCCACGAAATCGGCTCATTACACACACTATAAATGCGCTCGTGCACACCTCAGAGTCTGCTTTTAAGCCAACGAGCACTATCTTGCGGTCCATGACGGCAAGAACCCCCTCAACATCTGGCAACACGCAGGCTTCCGATGACAGAGACTCACAGGTGGAGTTATTTATCTAGTTTTTTTATCTATTGTGGTAATTTTCAGGTTGTGTCAAAAAGTTGTTGGTCTAGATAAATAGCTGTATTCTGTACGTTTGACTCATGTACGATTTGTAATTTTGAGCTTCTGGTACGATACTTGGACATTTCCAATCTGGCAACACTGTTCTAAACGGCTCTGACAGAAGTCGCCAAAGTTTTGCGCAAATCTGTAATGGAAACGCGCCTAATGAATCTGTGAGTTTAGTTACTTCAAAAACACCTCGTTGCAGAGAAATTATAGGCTATATTATAATTTTAAAAAGTCGCAGGGTAGTCGAGGTGTGTTCGCGCTGTTGATTCCCCCAATGTTCAAGACATGGTTGCGGCCTTGGATCATGAGTTTATTTTTATTTTTTAATAAAGTCGTTGAAGGTAAATAGGGTGTTGTTCCATCCATAATCCAATTGGTGTTTGTTTTAGGGTGCAAGGAGAATCCTACAGACCTTAAAGGGTCATATGATGTTTCCTATGGAGTGTTACAAGCTCTTGGTGCATAAAGAAGATCTGTAAAGTTGCAAAGACTAAAGTCTCAA
>NW_015544158.1:737654-739947 GCF_001515605.1 Sinocyclocheilus anshuiensis
ATTACTAAATGATATTATTCTGTAAAAAAAATATATATATATATATATATATATATAATGTATATATTTTTTTATTTTGTCAATTACAATGAATTAACAATTAATAAATATTGTTCAAAAATAAAGAACTGACGAACAGCTAGGCTATGGAACAAATTACCCGTAACTCTCTTTTTAATTGTTGCCTAATATTTAATGTGCAATACAATTTTTTACACTCTAAAATATAAAAATAGCTTATACTGATACTATACATTAAGCCAATTATGAACAGACACATCACATTTTAAACCCCTCATATTAACAAAATTTTGCTACACTTGTACATATTTTTATCTGTAAATATAACATGATTTGGTATGTGTTCAACACTATAATTTTGTAATTTTAACTGAATTGTATTGCTTTCTTATTAGTTTTTTTTTTCCATTAAAATCACAGTAGTCAGTAATTTTACAAATAAATATTATTTTTTTTAAACACATTGTTACTGTAAAATTAACAGTTTTGTTTGGTTCAGTATTTTACAATTGCATTTTTAATACTTACAAAATATTACTGTAAATTTAACACAATTTCATTGTTTTTCTATTTACAAAATTTTGATGTCATGATTTTACAAAAATTCACTGTTAATTTCACGGACATTTTTGACAGTGTAGGAATTTTACTGACTATCTAACTCATGTTTTCCCCTCTCTCCTCATTTTTTTTAGAATAGCCCCTCTCTCACTTTGTTTTAGAATAGTTTAAATTTTTACTTATCGAGGATTGTTCTTTGCATGACCATTTCCAGATTATGCCAGAACAAAGTGAAGAGATGTGAATGCGGACATTGCAGCGATCACCTGATTGATACGTGGTGCAGGGGTCGTTCAAAAGTAAAAATATAGAATAAATGCATTTGATTGGTACACCAAATTCAAACGTTACGTTTTAATCTCTAAAGGTAATGCATGGAATATATGGAAAAGCTCCACTACATAATAGCGCTAATAAGTGAGGGGCGGGGCTTTGGCAATCGGCGCTACCGATGACCAGTAAAAATACCCCACAGCCAATCACGGGCCCCCTCCTTGTCCGGGCCCCGGGGCTTTAGCCCCGCCTAGCCCATTGGTTAATGCGGCCCTGTGTACATATTATTTAGTACCAAAAATCTTCTCAAAATATTAACTAAATTGAACTGAACTAAAATATAGTACAATTATTTAATCGACTAAAAGTGAAACTTAAGGTGTTTGGTCACATTTGACTGCCGAGGAGTATGAGAACATCATAATCTTGTCTCTTTATCACTCCCCAGAATAAAATGCTATTTTAAAGCGTAGTCAGCGTAGTTATCAACGCACAATCGATGCACATTATGTGTTCATAATTACTAGAAATTGCAGCAAATATAGTAAAACTGCCGTCTGTCCCGAATCCCGATTATACCCATTGAAATATATTGACAGTGCGGAGTTGTTTGGAACCATTGAGAGCTCCATGAACCACGTGACCGCGTGGCGGCGAGATCAAAGCATTTCGCAACTGTTTCTAAACCAGTGTTGCCAGACGTACGATAATTATCATACTTGTACGATAATTTTGACCTCTGTACGATGTACGATCAATAATTTTAAAAATCCCATAATGTACGATAATTTCAGAATTTTGTGACTCTTCAAATTATGGTAGGCTAGTTGTAATCATAGGGTTTCTATACTCGTCCACGAAATCGGCTCATTACACACACTATAAATGCGCTCGTGCACACCTCAGAGTCTGCTTTTAAGCCAACGAGCACTATCTTGCGGTCCATGACGGCAAGAACCCCCTCAACATCTGGCAACACGCAGGCTTCCGATGACAGAGACTCACAGGTGGAGTTATTTATCTAGTTTTTTTATCTATTGTGGTAATTTTCAGGTTGTGTCAAAAAGTTGTTGGTCTAGATAAATAGCTGTATTCTGTACGTTTGACTCATGTACGATAATTTTCTTCCAGATACGATAATTTTGAGCTTCTGGTAGGCTACGATACTTGGACATTTCCAATCTGGCAACACTGGTGTGGACAGAGGAACTCTTGATTTAATCCCTGTCAGTTGAAATATTCCTCTATGGGATGTGTGTGCTGTGCAGTGTGTGATAATGAATGTCCTAACGGGTGTCCCAGTTTCACTCCCTCTTGCACGTCTCATGTTGTTTCTCTCCTAGAAACATCTTCACAACTCATATATTAATGTCCTGAACATGTGGCTTCTTTACACATTAAAGTAGCCCTCACTTCAAAGCTTCTCCACTGTTTACTC
>NW_015544158.1:740834-741711 GCF_001515605.1 Sinocyclocheilus anshuiensis
CGTTTCCTGATCCTGGTAGTAGAGTAGACTACAATGCCGGCTGTTCTGACACACAGACTGTAAGTATGTTTTTTTTATATTTAAAGAGTTTTTATATTTTATATATTTTTTTATTTAAAGCGAGTTTTTTGGGCAGTGTAGAGTAGCCTTGTTGTTTGTCATTTCTCCGATCACAAATGCAGACATGGTTTTATGTTTATGCGGTGCGATTTCTAAACGGCTCTGACAGAAGCAGAGCGCGAATTCCAGCTTAGTTTAGCGTCAGTTTAACGTTGAAAGAGAGCGAGGTAAGATGGATATTTGCAAAATGCAAATAATTTAATATTAGTCAACTGTTTTACGGTAGAAATTTTTATTGACTTACAGCTATATCCCATTGACGCAAACAATCGACTTTTTTCCCCTCAAAAATGGCGATTTTGAGAGAGAGAGAGAAGATGAAAGTTGTGTGTCTGAATTACCTGCATCTGTAAGTTTCTCTCTACAAACAATAGGCGCGTTTCCATTACCCTTCAAATTGCGCAAATTGAAATTGCGAATTGAAAATACGCCTAATGGAAACGTCCTTTTTAGCAACATCATATGACCCCTTTAAAAAAACAGTTAATTAGCTCACTGTGTTTTTACAGTGCACAAGTGTGTTGTAATTTATACTGTAGGCTATTGCATGTTATTTTGGGAGCAATTCACCTGAACAAATTTGTCATGAGCAATTTTTCAACTCTCTCAAATTGTGCTACTGGATTGTAACATACTTAGTGTGTGACCACTTCATATTACTTTGAATATTACATATGAAATATGGCTATATATCAGTGGCGAGCGGTGACTTTTTAAACCAGGTATGCTGAGTGATAAGACCCCCCCCCCCCCCCAC
>NW_015544158.1:741881-753732 GCF_001515605.1 Sinocyclocheilus anshuiensis
AGAAACACCGTGGCAGGTGTCGATTTAAAAGTATGCACATTTCCTATCTTATTTGTAAATGAAATTAATCTCCTATCCTTCTTCTATCATTTCAGGTTTATCCATTGTTATTTGAATGCAAGAAAAATATAGCTGATTTTCCAAGTAAAAACCGCCAAATAAGGTTTACACGTAGTTATGTAATGATACGTAATCAGAGGGTGGGGATTCCTCCGATCTATATGTCTCTGCATCAGCTAAATAATTTTTTTATTCCCAGTGAATAGGAGTTAAAACTCCCACCCGGGTGACACTACTCCAATAACAGACCATGCAAAATACCCAAAAGTATTTAAAATATTGCAAAGTAACGTTGCAACCTTGCAAACAATAATAAAATCAGAGAAGGACTTCAACTGTAAGCGACACGAGCATACGCAAAACAATATGATGTTTGTTATTATTAATTAATTAATTTATTATTTGGATAAAAGCGTCTGCTAAATGACTTAATGTAAATGTATTAAAATGTTATATAGCCTAGCCCATGTTTTTATAAAAACAATAAAATAATTTACGGTTTAGGCAATAACGTTGACAACAACATATATCTTCAACATACATTGTTTATGACCAAAACTGTAAGTTGTTCAGTGGACTTTTAAAATTTGCTTTGCTTGAGAAAAGAAATATACATTTATTTATTTTTTTTTTTTTTTTAGTTGAGGTGGTTTTGCATCAAACACAATGTAATTTTCGGCAATCGAGATCTGACAGCAGCAGCACATTTTTCCACTTGGGTGAGCGCTTCGCGAACAGTTTACCTCGTGCATTAAATCTGCCGCAGACCAGCAAATCACTGAGAACGCGTTATAATCCTGACGAGTCATAGCAACAGAGCGGAGACGAGAAAGCTGCGGAGAATCTGCTCGCCCGGAAGCAACCATAACTGACGTAGATTTACAGAAAATTACTGCTGTTTGGCAAAAAAATTATTTTACGTACTTATTCCTAACTCTTTAAGATTTAAGTTACATTTCAAATGACAAGGGATCAATTTATAATCATGTTTATATGAATTATCCCGTGAATTTATTCTCTCAAATGGCCTGGGTATGCGGAGCATTCGCAGTTTATATGGAGGGAACGCCACTGCTATATATTATATAGATTTGATATATTATGGCTATGCAAACATGACTTTTTCGTTTTCTAAGAGAGCAACTTGATGTTTGTATGTAATGATGATTATGCAGTTAATCGTAAATGTATTTGGATACTGCTGTTTACATGCTATTTTGGTCTGATCTATTTGATTAGCATGCAATAATGGCCAGCCATGATCTGCTGTAGTGCTGGGCAGGAGGATGACAGAAAGGAAACCATGGAGAAATACCTTTCCAAATATGTCCCATTCTTCACTCTTCTGGCTCTGTCAGGACTCTTATTCCTGCTGTGGAATATCACCTCATTGGAAGTGAGTAAAAGCAAAGTCCCTTTCAAGGAAAGATTGTTCACTCGGCGGCCATATTTGCAACGCCTCCGGGCAGCTATTTCGAACATCCAAGACCATGTCCTATCTAAATGAATGGGGGAATCCTGAAATCTCCAAAACTGCTTGCCGAACTCACAATTAAATTACATACTTCAAATCAGCAACAAAATCTGCCATTTTAGACCAGCCAATGTGCATGTACAGTCATAAGCGCGAGTCTCAGGTTTCTATGGGTACTGGAGCTTCTAATGGCAGCTGCAGTGACGCAATGACTTTACAGATTAGCGATTGGCTGTTTTATTCAGAAGGCCATTCTTAAGTAATAGGAGTGAACCGTCTTTGTATATCTATAGTCTTTGGTAAAAGTCAGAGGATTGTGTCACAGCATCTTCACAGTGATAAACAGGAAAATAACAAGTTCTGGAAACTCATTTGGGTGCACGAAAAATCAAATTTTAATTGTGATCACAATTTCTGCTTTCTCAATTTATTAAGCAAAATCATCAAGCCCGCTGGTTATTTATACTGAAAAACTGTTTCATTTTCATTTTACATTTGCGTCATCTTGCAATGGTAGCAAGTCTACACAAGCTTTCATGGTTGCGGTTGCCAGATGACAAGTGTTTAAATCCCCCAATCAGAGCTTTTCTCTTAAATGGAAACATTTTCTAATAAAAAAAAGTATCATCTTGTGTTTTGGATTGTTATAAAGTACAGCCGTGGCCAGCCATAATCCTCTGATGTATTGTTCTAGTTCGTGAACAATAAATCGGTAATCCATCTTATTTGCAATGTGGAAATAGTTAATATTTTCATTATTTGTGCAAGTCTTACTTTTAATTTATATGGTAGCTGACTACTAAGAGGAAGATAATACTACAGTTAAAGGGGTCCTATTATGCTTTTTCACTTTTTCAACTTTAGTTAATCTGTGATGTTGCTGTTTAAGCATAAAAAATATCTGCAAAGTTACAAAGCTCAAAGTCCACTTCAAAAGGAGATATTTTATTTAACAGAAATCACTTTTCAAAAACTACAATGAACGACTCGTTTGGACTACAACGCATATTTTCCGGGATTTGTGATATCACAAATACTGACGAATGGGACGAGACCTGGTTGAGCTGCACTAGAGAAGGCAACGAGTGTTATCTTATCACTATGTTGGAGACACACTAGCTTTCCCAAGGCAGACAAACTTAATGGTTACAATCATTTGGGTTTAAATCACGCTTAAATTGATTTGATTTTGACGCAATATTTACACTGAAGCTCGCAGGTGGCTATGGTAAGGGGCATGACAGTTCCCTAATGCTATAACCATTTTAAATTATAACCATTTTAAATGCTACAAGTAGGGTTGGGAACAGAGAACGGGTTCTTATTCAGAACCGGTTCCGTTTTTTTTTAAAGAACCGGAACCGTGAGCAATTTATAAGTTTTGATTCCGAAAAAACGGTTCTGGTGCGACGAGTGACCAAGTGCTGTGAGCAGCCTTGCACCGGTGTTTCCCGTAAAAGATGTCACAAACCAAAGAACAGAAACGCCACCCTGCCTCTTTAATTACTGAGCACATTGCTTCCCATGACGCGCACTCCACAGACGCGCCGCATCTTTAACTGCTGAACACATCGTTTTCCACGAGTGTACGCGCACTCGCGTCTTTTGGCACTTTTCCACTGCATGGTACGGCTCGGTACGGTTCACTTTTTGGGGGTTTTCCACTGGGTACAGTACCTAGTACCTGGTACTTTTTTTAGTACCACCTCGGTTGAGGTTCCAAGTGAGCTTTGTAACTTTACAGTTGAACCACTGATGTCACACGGACTACTTTGTCGATCATCTTGGTACTTTTCTGGACCTTGAACGTGGTAGTTACCTTGCTGTCTATGGGAGGATCAGAGAGCCCTCAGATTTCATCAAAAATATCTTAAATTGTGTTCCGAAGATGAACGAAGGTCTTACGGGTTTGGAACAACACGAAGGGTGAGTAATTAATGACAGAAATTTCATTTTTGGGTGAACTAACCCTTTAAATCTTCCGTGTTTTGTCTTCTGTAGAGCTGGAACTGTCAGACAGTATCTACCTTCTATCAGCTTCAGAACAGCATCCAATCAATCTTGAAGACCTCTGAATTTTTTCTACCGGTGGAGTTTAACTACTCCTTCTGTGCCCACCTCGGCCAGGAGCCCACTGCAGATGAAGCCAGGGAGGAGAGCTATCTTCTCAAATCCATTGCCTGGCCAGAGCCATCGGTCCTAGGACTGCCATTGCGTCAAAGTAGTGATCCTGCACAGAGCTATTATACAATCCAAGACCCTGGAGATCTGCAGGTGGGTGGGCAGCTGGTGGTGAAGGTACAGATGCACAACTTTTTGGGTCAGCCCAAAAAATACGGAGGAGACTTCCTAGTTGCGCGACTTCACACGCCAGAACTGGCTGCAGGTGTGGCTGGCCAGGTACACGACCACAACAAAGGAAACTACACTGTATTTTTCCCACTGTTTTGGGCAGGTGTTGCCCAGGTGGAACTGACAATGATTCACTCCAGCGAAGCTGTGATGGTCCTCAGGCGATTGAGAGAGGAACAATCGGACAGAGTGTTCTTCAAGAGCCTCTTCCGCTCAGGGTACTTTTCTGAGACCACTTTGTGTAACATGTGTCTGCCGCACAAACAGCAGCCGCTTTGCAACTACACAGATCCCCAGACCGGAGAACCTTGGTTCTGTTATAAGCCCAAGATGTTGGACTGTGATACACGGATTAACCACTCAAAAGGAGGGTATAAGAAACACCTTCTCACTGTTTATGAGTCACAGTTCTTCCAAAGGTGAGTGAGAAGTTAAAAGTGGTTGAGAGATACTGTTTATTTTTATTGGCCAATGCCGAAATCTACTGTGCACAGAATGCAGATACATTATAAATACTTAAGTTTAATGATGAACATACATCTCTTTTCTACTTCTTGAATGACATTTAATTTTATTTTTTTTCTAGTGGAGTAAATATAAAAATTCCAATACATTCTGCAGGGGTGGACAATGTGACTGTTCAACCTGCTAAAGGTATTGTGGTACATGTAATATTATATTTACACTGCCATTCAAAAGTTTGGGGTTGGTAAGATTTTGGGGTCGGTAAGAAGGAAATTTCTTAGGCTCACCTAAGCTGCTTTTATTTGATCCAAAACACAGTTCAGTCAAGACCACTCTGGAAATAAAACATACAAATTGTATTATTGTTGATTCATAACAGTTGTCTTTGTATATTGTGGGTTTTGCGTTGCAATAAATTATATTATAATAAATTATTATAGTCTGCGATTGACCTCCCAAGGTACCATCAGCATGAAATTAATACAACAACTGGCTGTCCACATGATACAAAATAAGTTAGCTATTAATTGAAAATTATTTATGAGGATGACAATTAATAGAGACAATGACTATTATGCATCTTTTCATGCTGAGGACAATTGAGGGACTCATGCACAACTATTACAAAAGGTGAACACATTTACTGATGCTCAAGAAGGCAACACAAAGGATTTTTCTGAAGAACAGCAGGCAGTTGAACTGCTAAGGGCCAACGAGGTAATCATGAACAACTATCACAAAACAGCAAAACAGTTGTGGGTCATCCAGGAAATGACACACAGTCATGAACTGCATTTTTATTTTATTTTATAATGTTCTCTGTGGTTCACTTGTTAGTGTGATTTTACATTAAAAAAACATCATAATTTAGAAGTAATAGGCTATTTTCTATCCTGTTTTTGAGCCTCTGCAGAACGGTAGGTTTTATAGGTTTTATAGGCAGGGCGCATTCAAGTAAGCATCGCAAGTAAATGCCCACTGCTATGATTATGACAGTTTCGCTTATTAAAATAATAGATGGACGCTGCTGTGATGTACTCTGAAAACATCATGGGTCATTTGGGTTAAAAACGTATAAATACTCAGTATATATCAAATGGTCTGGAACAGACAATGCAATAGTGGTAAAAGCATGTTTACATACTCACACTTACGTGTTGCGACATTACTGTTGGATCCACTCTAGTCAGACTGCATCATTATTTAGTTTTTAGTCTCTCTGAAAAGCCTGTATCACACTTGTCTTGTTTAAAAATTAATTGCAAAGTAAAGCAAACAAACAGTGTTTCACTGACGCAATCTGGAGTTCTTTGCTAATTTTACCCCATGCTTACACCCGACGTGAGCGGTGCAACGCGACTATAGACAACAGAACCCATTATAATCGCCGACCTTCTGACCTGAAAGAGAAATTGATTCGCGACATGATGCAACAGCGCTTGTGTCCGATCTAGATATGTAAGGATCACAAGGAAGGCAATTCAAAGACTGTTTCACAACTTACACTACACAGTGTCTTATAATCTTGTAATGTCATCTTGATGGTTCTGTTGATGGAGTAATCCTGTGTTTGTGTCTCTCTAGTATTTCCTCTCCTACTACAAGCGCGTATCAGTGGGCGGGGCTAAAGAGGCAGTGATCATCTCCTGCGGAGGCGGTGTTTAGCCACACTATTACGTCATAAAGTGGCACATTCCAAAACGAGTCATTTTCTGAGCTTGGTTTCAATAAAAGCTTTTTTTTAAACTGAGAAAGTTTTGAGTTTTGAAACTTACAGGATATTTTTATAGTACATTGACCTCTTATATGTCAAAAGATCAAGAGAAATTAGATTTCTCAGTTCATGGCCCCTTTAAGTTTCAAGGGTATGTAAACTTTTGAACGGGGTCTTTTTTATAAATTCAATTATTATTTTGTATGTGGAGTATATATAAACATCTGTTATGTGAAATAGCTTATTCAGACAGTACTAAATAAAAAATAACATGCAATTTTCATGATCTCTTGTATTTTGTTAAAATTATTAACATTTTGCATGTAAAAAGGGGTATGTAAACTTATGAGCAAAACTGTGTATCCGGATCAGATGGGAATTTAATTATAACTAAACTATTTTAGTATATTTTTAAATGTAATTTAATCCTGTAATGGCGAAGCTGAATTTGGTGTTCAAGAAACATTTCTTATTATTACCAGTGTTGAAAACAGTTGTGCTGCTTAATATTTTTGTGGAAACCATGATATCCTTTTGTAACAATTTAAATGTGTTTACTCGTTATTGTTATTCAATTTAATTTAATGCTGAATAAAAGTGTTATTTTGTTTTATTGTAAAATCTTACTGACCCGAAACTTTTGAAAGGCATATCATTTTAAATATATATTAACAGGTTTAAGTTCTAAGTTCTCATCAGCATTTTTTCTTCTAAAATGGTGAGCTGTCTAGTTTGGAATTAAACAACAATTTTTTATTTTATTTTCTTTCCTCTTTCCTTCCAGTACGAACCAAAGGGATGCACCTTGAATTCACTCCTTCGGGGTACTACTACCAGGGATCATGGAGGCCATTGAGTGGTGTCGTCATGCGTCAGTTTAATAGCTCTTCAGTCATAACACCGTGTCTTCAAGGGAAAATGGTGTACATGTATGGAGACTCCACTGTGCGACAGTGGTACGAGTATCTCATTGCCCATGTTCCAGGTCAGTAATATTTTTGGAACTCTTTTTAAAGGTGCTGTATTGATTTTTAGTCATTTTTTGTTGGCTTTGACCACATCTCCAAAAGTTTTCAGCCAACCCAATGTCAAAAAAGCATAGCATGAAAAAATTCACGTGTGGAAAGCTTTTCTGATTGGTTGTCAGGGATGCAAACTGCAGCATCTTTTGGCAGAAAAAACATCTATGTTTTAGATAAAAAAACAGGTTATCTGTGTAGATTTGGTAATTTTTGTGAGGAGTGACGGGGAATGACAGACAATTCAGGCCTTTTGAGTTGTCAAAATAGCAAAACAGAAGCGCTCTCAGCTTCAGTGCTTAAAGCACAGCATTGTGTTCTTTCAAACATGAGCACATGATTCAGTGTTTTCAGTGGCTCAGAGCAACTCGTACTAAATGACGCTCCACACAATCTCAGGTGCTGTGAATTTGAGTTGCTTATAATGTATGTAATGTATGTAAAAATGCAACTTACAATAGCCATCTTCCTGAATTTGTAATCAGAATCCTTTATAAATCTGTTGTCAACAAAAGAGAAGCTTTATAACCTCCCTGTGTTTTTAAAATGTTTGTATGCAAAGAAATTAAGACAGACATGAATGTTAGTAATGTAATTTTACTGTTGTTCTGTAAAATAAAATTATTATTATTATTAATACCGCTTTTTTATTTGACAGTACAATAGTATTTTCACTATAGTAAGTAATATGTAAGGGATAATGCATGGCTAGCTGTGCATTAAACCATTTTAATGCAAGACGTGGAAGCAAAGACCCACCCGACACACTCTGCGGAGTGCATTAAAATAATTTAATGCACAGGTAGCCATGCATTATCCCGCTTATACCATGGCCATTTGCCAGAATTGTCAAGTTATAACTCATAATGATGTGTGCAGCACAATATTTGACCGTAAGGGTAAAAATGGTGGTTATTTTTGTCATTTACGGCTCGTTAGCGCTAGCATTCTGCCCGCTTCGAATCAGATACAGAGAGGAAATAGAGCAGTAGGATTTGAATGAATTCTAACATTTACTTTAATTATCGAGAGAGAGAGAGAGGTGATAGTTGCATGTGTGAATTACTTGCGTCTACACATCTCTCTCTACAAACAAAACAATGAAGCTGTGAGTTTAGTTATTCAAAAACAGCTATTTTACCTCCTTGTTGCTGATGAATATAAGGTAGCGATCCAGTATTTAAGCTATTTTATTAATAAAAGTCGCAGGGCAGCTTTGGCAACAAGTTTCTGTGCTCCTCAATGTTTTTCTGTGTGCGCAGTGCGATCTCTTATCTCTCGCTCTCTGTGTGTGTGTATGCGAGTGATGTGTGTGCATGGCCGGACTTACCATTGGGCTTGAATGGGCTGCAGCCCAGGGGCCCCGCCTTAACCCGTTTACATTTGTTCAGTTATGTGCCAGTCAGAAATTATTAGTCGCATTTCAACTGCGCACACGGGCCAGCCGGGGCTAACAGCTTCCAACTACGACATTCGAAGCCATAATCAAACAGCATAAACTCGAATTTATGATTTTCTTCACATAGAAAAAGGACACGCGTATTAAATCATGTCTGCGCTGCGCCGAATCGAGTTTTGAGCGCTCTCTCCCGTCCAAAGACTATAGAATACCCTATCTTACAGGGACTTTGTCCCGTCTCACTACCTCCACACAAAGTGGAGCAGAAATTTCATCAAGACGATTTAAAAAAATAAAAATAGCCATGTACAGGGTTCATACGGTCATGAAAAACCCAGAAATCTTTGGAAAAGTCGTGGAAATTTATTTTACAGCTCTCTATATAATAGAATATATGTTTAATCACGTCATGAATCTCGGTACGGGATTGCGCATTTTGGTTTTACTCATTTTCGCAGGTTTCGCACGTTTGGAAAATTCCCGCAAACATTTATTTAATATACAATGTAGGTTAGATGAGTAAAAAAAATTTCACACAGAATATCAGATTAAGTCAGTCATTTGAAAACAGCGTGTGTGGTTCTGGTTCAGCTGTACCGCGTCTTCTGGCTCTCGCTCTCTCAAAATTGCCTCACATCAGCGCATCTCATGAGTTAAAAAAATTCACACAGAATATCAGATTAAGTCAATCATTTGAAAACAGCGTGTGTGGTTCAGCTGTACCGCGTCTTCTTGCTCTCACTTTCAAAATTGCTTCACATCTGCGCATCTCGTCTGCACTAAGATAGCTGCTGCACACTGCCAGACAAGACTTTCGCTCAGCTGACAGGACTGTCACTTGCCTAATCGGGTCAGTGTTGCATCATCACAAAAGTTTATCATTTGCACGTCTTTTTAAACCATTCGGTACTTGCGCTATCCAAACTACTTTTCTGGGCGCTCACGGTCACATCCAAAGTGCGCGCACATGAAGCCAAACATCTCCAGAAAAAGTTATTGTTTTCATTGTTTCTGACTCAAGTAACCTTGCATTTTAATAAATAATGTTACATAAAGACAATTAAATGGTCAGTAATAAATGAACAAGTTACTAGCAATAGCATATTTCTACATTAAAATGTTGTATTTAAACTTAAAATAATTTATAATAATATATATTAAATAATATCTATGGATTTTGTTTATAGTGATTTCATTTGATTGTTAATAGCCAACATGTTTATTTATTCAGATTGAATTGATTAAATTTAAGAGTCTGACATAAAAGGACACAGATATGACAAATTTTCATAATAATACATCTCTTTGGTTTTTTCTGCTCAGTGTTATTTCAGGGTTTTAGATCATATCCTGTTTATTGTATTATAGTGACTATTTAATATTACATCTAAAAAGTCCTGCCCTGTGTGTGTGCATCAATGAAATTAATGCATTCTTTATTTTTTATATTTGAATAAAATGAAAATATAATAATTATTATTATTTAAATGTTTTATAAAAATTATTATTTATTATAGTATAGTCATATTGAATAGGTTCCATAAAAAGTTCAATGTGAATGTGGCCCGAGACTACTGAAGTAGAGATATTTGTAGTCTAGGGTGAGTTTTTCCATATATCTGCATGCCAAATAACTATTTTAAACACTCAATTCCTGAGTGAGCATATATCTATTGTCTTTTCCTGATTCTCATCTACATCTCACCCTCTGTTTTATCTCACAATATTATAGAGTTAAAGGAATTCAACTTTCATAGCCCGAAGAATGTTGGCCCGTACATGGCAGGGGACAGCAACCACAACATACTGTTGAGATACCGTTGCCACGGGCCACCGATCCGCTTCACGTCTGTGTCCTCGGCTGAGATGCACTATATCTCAAATGAGCTGGATGGCTTACGAGGGGGCTTGGACACGGTGGTTGTAATTAGCATCTGGTCGCATTTCAGCACTTTCCCAGTACAAGTATACATGCGGCGCCTGCGCCACATCCGCAGGGCAGTGATCCGACTGCTGAAGCGAGAACCGGCGACTTTGGTGCTGATCCGCACAGCCAACCTCCAGAAACTGGACCCAGAGTCCAGCTTGTTCAACAGCGACTGGTTCTCCCAACAGCTTGATGCAGTGCTCCGAGCCATGTTTAAGGGTCTGAACGTCCACCTGGTGGACGCCTGGGAGATGACACTCGCCCACCATCACCCTCATCAGCTACACCCTCCACCTGACATTATATCAAACATGGTTAACTTCATTCTTTCGCACATCTGCCCAGTGAGGAGATAGAAAAGACGGGGTTAAACATCTCAAGCAGTATTTGTGGGCAATCTTGAGGAACTGGTGAGACTTGACGTTAATCATCCATACCTTTGCCTTTGGGATCAGCTTTTTTGCTATCTTTTCAGCTATTATTTGCTATCTGCTTGGGCTTGCAAAGGCTTATAATGATTTTGCTGGCAATATTAAAATTAAAAAGCACCATAAAACAGCAAACAGTTAATGTAGCCCTTTATACCTTAATGGCAATATCCTGAGTTTTTTTTTATTTTATTTTTTTAGCTAAAACACGTTTAACATTTTCCTAAAGAGAATAGATAATTCCCCTATAAAACGTTTATAATGATAGAGCACTTATCATTATTGATTTTACATTGGACTCTGGCAGACCACTTCATCTTAAATGATTTCAGTAAGGTGCTTTTTTTGAAGCTCAGCGGCAACAAATGGATGAGGTTTTGTTAGTTATAAAATTATTCTCAAATCAATTCAGCATATTAACGTGGTCAACAGGCAAAAACTAATCAAACTTAATTGCTTGTACTCCAGTCAGGGATTTGAATAGGGATAGTTCACCCAAAAATGAAAATCCTGACATCATTTACTCACCCTCACTTTGTTCCAAACCTGTATGACTGACTTTATTCTGCAGAGACATTTTTAAATAATCTACTTATGTGTTCCACAGGAGAAAGTCAGTCATACAGGGTAGGAATGACATGAGGGTGAGTTAAAGGAGTCATGATGCGATTTGAATTTTTCCTTTCTCTTTTGAGTGTTACAAGCTCTTGGTGCATAAAGAAGATCTGTAAAGTTGCAAAGACTAAAGTCTCAAATCCAAAGAGATATTCTTTATAAAAGTTAAGAGTCAGCCAAGCCTACCTAAAACGGTTCGTTCTTACACACCCCCACATATCTACGTCACTATCTGGGAAGATTTGCATAACTCCGCCCAAATGTTCACGCAAAGAAAGGCGGCGTAACTTTTATTCTCGCTGTAGTATTGTTGCCGCCGCCGCCGCCGCCATGTCGTGAAGGCACTGTGTGATTCGTTGTGAAAGCGAAACTACTTTGTTTGGCCTTCCAAAAGAGGA
>NW_015544158.1:753783-780181 GCF_001515605.1 Sinocyclocheilus anshuiensis
CCCACCGGCCTCCGCTCACTCTAGCCCTCTGGCCGTTCCTCACTCAAGCCTGCCCGCCACCGCTCACTCAAGCCCGCCCGCCGCCGCTCACTCAAGCCCTCCGGCCGTTCCTCACTCTAGCCCCCACCTCTTTAATGATTACAGGATTTTAATTTTTGGGTAAACTATTCCTTTAGAAAAAAAACAAAGCCATCAACCTCAAGGCTACAACTGTAAATTATTATTGAACAATTAAATTATGTATAAAGCAGTTTGTAAAAGAAAAAGAGAATCACAGAAGAATAATTACTATTACAGAAGTTATATGAGAGCATTAAGAACTGCGAGTGCAAGCGCAACTGTTTCTGTGCCTTGGTAAACAGATTGTGTTAGCTGGTTATCTGTATCTGTCCAGCTAACATGTAGTTAGTGTGGTGAAAGTGTGGTCATGTGGCAAAAGTATAAAAGAGCATGCAGGCCACTGTCTTTTTGGATATAAGGGGTATCCAGTGTCATCCAGAGATATGAATTATACTTAGTAACTAATTTAAATATACATTTGACCATTTTGTTACAGTATAATTGTTCGTTTTAAAGGGGTCATATGATGCTGCTAAAAAGAACATTATTTGGTGTAATGAAATGTTTATGCAGTTTAAAGTAAAAAAAAACATTTTCCACATACTGTACAATATTGTTTCTCCTCTAAGCCCCGCCTTTTTGAAACGCGGCGATTTTTACAAAGCTCATCGGTCTGAAAAAGCGGCCGGGCTAGAGTGAGCTGAGGCGGCAGGGTCGAGAACCGCGCGCCCGGCGGATCCGACGAATGAACGGCAACCACGTGTGACGGACCCCAGGCTGGATTCCGTTTCGTCCACGGTGAAAGTTGATGTATTCCCTCAGCAACCAGCACAGATCAGCTCTAGGCATGACGAAGCGGATATCGTCCTCTTTTGAAAGACCAAACAAAGTAGTTCCGCTTTCACAACGAAACACACAGCGTCTTCACGACATGGCTGCAGCATCAACAAAACTACAGTGAGACTAAAAGTTACGCCTTCTTTCTTTGCGTGAACATTTGGGCAGCGTTATGCAAATCTTCCCACATAGTGAGGTAGATATGTGGGGGTGTGTTAGAACGAGCCGTTTTAGGTAGGTGTGGCTGACTCTGAACTTTTATAAAGAATATCTCTTTGGATTTGAGACTTTAGTCTTTGCAACTTTACAGATTTTCTTTATGTACCAAGAGCTTGTAACACTCCAAAGAGAAAGGAAAAATTGAAATCGCCTCCTATGACCCCTTTAATATAATGTCTCCCATTCTGCATTTATCTCTGGAAGATCTGAAAATGTATACAGTAGTTATACTGTCTGTTCTATTTTATGTATCCAAATGCAATGTAAAAATTCACTCCAAAAATGGTTGTTCAGATTTTTTTTGGAAGAGTTGTTTGCGATCAGTTCATGTGCCTTAACATGAATTTAACGCTACCTGTTTTTGAATTAATTTGTTCCATTTCATTTTTATGTGATTTACAGCTGTAAAATTGGGTCTCTGTACAAGGGTTTCTGTAGCATTTATATTTTATTTGTGCGCAGTGGCAAAAGGAAGTTCTTAAATTTCTTTATCTGTCCAGTGTTCATGACTCACCAAAATAAATGAACTCTTAAGCATCCATTGTGCTTTTGTCTAAACATCTTTTGTAAGATCTCTGACACTGCTGATTGGTAAATAATTTAGTTACATCCCAGATGTAAGGGGGTAACAGAGAAAAGTAAACATAAATTTGGTTGGGGTGAGTGAGTACCAGTCCCGTCCAGCACAACAGACACGTTAAGTTCCAAAATCAAGTATTGCATTTACAAAATTTCCAAATGACGAAGTAAAATAGGAAGCAAAATAGACATCAGGAAGGGGAAAGGCCAAAACAAACAAAAGGACCCTCTAACTAGTTAAGGAGTAAAACGGTCTAAACTGACAAAACAAACGAAAATTAACAACAGAAATGTACGCTAACTCCCTAACTAAGCAAAAACAAGAGAAAAAGATTCACAAATAAAATAGCACTCACCTCCCTACGGCTTCCAACACAGAGAGACATGTAGCGCAACAACAACGCTAATTACCTTTCGGAAGGATACAACAAGCCATAACCCGAGTAAGTTTTACACAGTATCAATCTCTGACAAAACTACAAGAGCAACACAAGACAGACGAGAGGTACAGACTACATAGACTACAAAGCATGTTGAACAGCTTTTGAGCTAACAGCCTCTGCACAGTAACGAGCGGCAGGTGCGAGTGATCACCTTCCTCTCCTCCGCACCTGGTTGAGCAGCCGTAACACATGGAGAGACAGAGAAAGAGCACACAGCAGTACGTAGCAACCAACAATATTGTATAAATAAACACAGAATGTAACAATTTTTTTTGATGCAATAAGTTCCAGTCAGACAAGAAAATTATGACATCAAAGATCAAATTATTGTAGAAGGTATAAGATTTTTTAAATATATGTAAATGCGTTTCTAAATAAAAACGGAGTATTCCTGAACACATGGATACAATATCATATTAAAATAATAAAAATTCATAATGAAAGATTAATAAATAAAAAAAGGGGCAAAAGTCAAAATAAACAAACAAAACCCAAAACTGAACTTTTTTACTGATTTTTTTTAGAGCAGGACAATCTGGAAAAAGGTAATAATAATAAATTATGAGAAATTGAAAATGTTATTAATTATAAAATATATAAAACTCTACTTCATACTAACGACAATTGTTTATCTTTTAATAGGTGACATTCGCAGGTGTTATAAAATAAGCCACAAGCTGGGTGAAGGATGATTTGGCCTTGTGTGCTAAGGGACTCGCAAGGATGGATGTGAGGTTTCAGTTTTTTACTTGCATAACTTTGCTGAAAAGATCAGATCAACATGTCATGAGCATCAGAAATTCGTCATGTTTCTTCAGACTATCTTGTTGTTATGCATGTGTTCCATGTTTTGTTAAGTTTGGACATTGCATTCACATAATTAGTCATTATGGTTCTCACTCAAAAAAATATATCATCCTACATCTCCACATGAGACCTTCAGACTTGGTGTCAACCCAGACATCACAGTCTCTTGTGTACATAATGTGTAATGTTGTATAATTATTTTATTACAGTCTTGTAGGGGGCTGCTTATTATTTATGGTGACCATAGGCATTCAAACCAACGAGAAATATAGTCAATCATTTTTCTAACCAATGTTAAATGTGTAAACAACCTGTAGGCGAGGCATTGTTTTACCATGTGGATGAAGCATCTTTCAGGGCCAAAATGGTTCCCAGAAACTTTTCTATGTAGATCACACCATCTGTATTTCTATTCTCATTCTACTGAATGCAGTTTCTTGTAGCACCACATAGGGCCAGCAGTGTACTGTCACAAAAACACATAGGCTAAGGAGGAAAGTAGTACACTGCTTAGTATATACTATTTTTAGATAATAAATAATATTTGAAACATCAAGTAGACTACAACAGTAAACATTTCAAACAGTACTATGTTACATTGTCAAATGTAACCTCATACATAATTTAAGTATGATGTTTAGTTGTCATGTAGAAAATGGTTTATTATAAAAAATAGCTGTCTGATAACGAGTCAAAAATAATGAGGTGTTAAAAATCACCACTGATAAGCTTCAATGTCTCACTGGAAATAGGTCAGGTTGTGTGCACTGCATTGTGGGATACATGTGCTCGGGTTGTACACTGCACATTCTGTTACAAAAAAATCCTTACTATGTGCAGAATAAACATAGTAGAAATTGTATGAGTAATATGGTAGTATGATACTCCTTAACTGTTTCAAATAATAAGTAACGTTAAAGTATGCAATTTATTTATAATGCAGGATAAAGGTGAATAACTAGGCAGATGAATGCACATGAACATTTAACAGTACACCTGATTATAAGGGCAACACACTTTTAGTACATTTTATTGTAATGTTACTTTATTTTGATGTTAATCAAAAATTTCCAATATTACAGTACAGTTCAGTTCAGTATGTTGTAAAGCAGGGGTGCCCAAACTCGGTCCTGGAGGGCCGGTGTCCTGCAGAGTTTAGCTCCAACCCTAATCAAACACACCTGAACCAGCTAATCAAGCTCTTACTACACTCTAAAAAATGCTGGGTTGTTTCAAGCCAATGTTGGGTCAAATATGGACTAACCCAACTGTTGGGTTAAATTTTGGTTACATTTTTAAATTAACTTTTTAACCCAACAGTTGGGTTAGTCCATATTTTGTAAAGTATGGATTTTGACTAAAATTATTTAATGTTACGGATGTGTAAAAAAAAAAAATGTATTACAGATGTTTAATAAGTATTATGTAAGTAATACATATAGTGAAAGAGACCTTCTTAGAATTTATTTGGACACATTCTGTTAACAGTATGATGTGAGGCTGAGTGAAGAAATTCACTCAATGGTAAGAATTATGAGGGTAAATCAAGTATATTGGATGGAAAGCTCCTTTATCAAGATGCATTTGAAACACAAGCCTTTTAAAGAATGTACAATCATAGTAATATGAATATTAGGGGTGGAACGGTTCAACTTACTCATGGTTCGGTTTGTGTCACGGTTTCGGTATGGTTCGGTATGTGCTATGTTTAGGCAAAAACTATACTGTCAATACTACAAGAAACAGCACAAATAAATACAATAGAGTAAAGATACAAATAAAATAAACAGTGATTTTCACTGTGATCAGAAATTGAATAAAGTAATGAAATGTAAAACAGCATTGCATATTTGACTGTATAAATTAAAGATTAATCTTTATTAAAGTTACAAAAGCTATTAAATCAAGAGCAGTGAGTGATTTCTTTGTTGTTGCTGTTTTTAAAAAAGCATCATATGACCCCTTTAAACCGGGTGTGCCTCACAGGTCCTGAAAAGTGAAGCTGCAGGCTCTTTGATCGCCCCTTGGTGGCTGGCTGCAGTACAGGTCATAAACCCCGCCCTCTCAATGTAAACGAATGGGAGTTGAGACAAAATAAAGTTCAACTGTTCGTTTTTGTGATAAGTTTGACTTTAGCTAGTAATGTGATGCTATAAAAATGGGGCGTGTTGTTATGGTTGATTGGGTCTTCGGGAGTTTGGGCGGGAGTTTGATACCGCGGCTCCACCTCACGACACTACTGCGCAGACTCTGGCTCCAAACAAATCTCTACTGCGCAGACTTTGCTCCAAATGACGTCATTTACTAAAGATGGCAGCGGCCATACTGAGATGCTTTGGCTTCACTTTTATATAGTGGAAGGAATAGGAGACGCATTGTCCATCTTTTTTTACAGTCTATGGTTTAAACTGTTAAGGCTTAAACGAGTTTAGCTTAAACATAGATATCAACGTGTTCTGTTCAGGTCTCACCTGTGCGCACGCGCTATCAGCACCCGGGTGATGACGGAATAAATGCTCATATTCCAGCATACGGCATTCGCATTGAACAAGAGTGAATGGTTTGTCCACGTTTTTTTTTTTCCATCGCTGTTGTTGTAATGTATTGGGAAGCCAGAATGCGCATCCATCAACAGAAACATATATTAGCCGAACCCTATTTGTTTTACGTGTTATTTATAGCAAACCATATTACAGATGCGTTGTCAGATTTAAGTTGAACCGCGGTCCTAACGCTTTTTTTTCTCAATTTTTTTCTCTCGATTTTTTTCCGCGAATCATTCCACCCCTAATGAATATGTAACATTTGTGCGTTATTAACAACCGTAATAATTGTTGCTATAGGTACTAGTTGCACAGGACAATGACCTGAACTCTAAAAGAATCAGATGATCTCTGTGGAGACTGATGATGGAGGGGAAGTTTCTGGGGTACCAGTTGAGGAGAGTCCCTTTCTGTCCTCTGGAAGCACTTTACACAGCACTGGTATCAAGCCTGAGCTTCTTTCTCCTTTGCCTTCTGTTCCCGGTTATACCTGTGGGGAATAAAGAACTCATATATATAATCAAATTTCAAACCTCTCGATAGATTTTCAGACCATATTTAACAAATGATTCATACAGCATAATTTTCAGCTTTATAATTGGTATATAGTACAGTCAACTGTAAATATTTGTATTTTCTCATTGTTTTTTTCATTGATTTTCTCAAAGTGACAACATACAGAGCCCCTAAAATTAATAATAATAAAAAAAAAGAATACAGACTTTTGCATGCACACAAGAAACTTTTTTGTGCCCTCGAGAAACTATTGTTTGGGAATTTCTTTGCATGCTTACACAATTTCTAGTTTTACAACCCTCTACATTGCGAGTAAATCACTCGCATATGCGACTAAATCTTCACTCTGGCGACTAAATGATGACTAATATTAGCCAATGGCTAATAAATTCTCAGATTTTACTCGCCAGTGTGTGAGTTGGAGGCTAAGTATAAGTTTAGCCTAGATATATTTACACTCGCCGAACACTCTGACTGAGCGTTTCAGAGTTTCGCTCTCCGTCAAGCGATCTGTGCTATTTTTCAATTAATCTCGATGGATGCGCAGTGTACCTGTATTTGACGTACCGTAAATTTGTAAAAACAAATGACTATTTATACTTTGATTTCCTTCAATAAAAAGGAAATTGAGTAAGACAGTGTAAAAGGTGTGTGGACGTGTATTAGTAATCTAGCGCCTTGGTATAAAGGAGAAAACGTACTGGCCCTCATCACTATCAAAGTTGCCCATCCTTGAATTAGACTATGCAGTTGATTCCTTATAAGATCTTTTATTATATACATCTACATAGCTGACGCCCCGGTGTCCTACTTGACATGAAATGGAAGTTAAGTTCATCTTTTCTATCCTATTGTGATGTATATCCAAGCAGAACGGCTTCCTGAACAAGGAAAAAAATTTGTAAGGCAGGATTTAATTTGGTCCAGCAGGAATTGATTGGATCATTGTCATTTGCTATTGCTGCGATTTCATGTGAGTGACAGATTGCTGGAGGGGAGAGGTTATTGTCCTGCCCTCGCAACAGTGAACATGTCGTCAGAGAAGAGAAGAGGTGATGGTGCAAGGGGGAAGAGAGGTTATTTTCATTGAAGATTACAAGGGCATGTGAATAAAAAAAAATATATAATAATGATGTGCACAAATATCATTTATAATAAACAAAAAAAATCCTATTGAAAAATAATTTAATGCTGACTAAGTTTTACTTTTTTGTCACAGTCATCGACTAATCCAGAGATGAATTACACATAGCTGTTGTGAATGACGTGATATCAGATGGCTTTTAAACAAGACATGATGCACTTCACTGCCAGACTGTTTGCGTCAGTTCAAGGTTTGTTTGGAAACTGGACAAAAGTCTCAAATCAAGAACATTCACCTTTTGCTTATTTCCCCATTTAAGTGATTTTATAGCATGTATTCTGTAGGTGAATGAGAGTACTCACTTCCATATTCTGAAGAGCTGTGATCCTCCTGCACCTCCAACAAAGAAGTTTACAGCAAAGAGATTCCAGTTCTTGGGTATAATAACCAAAGAATACCTGGACCAAATAAGTCCTGAAAAACAGAGTGAGGGAGATTGGGATCTTTGAATTGTTCAGTTTTATTTAATTTTTTTGGGTTACTGTGTGATATATACCTGTGGCAGTCAACACAGCAGATTGGGAGGTACTGAGTTTATCTGCTGGACGTGTCATGTCTGCTAAGCCAGCTATGACCAGACCCTGTGAGAAATCAGAAATTAAACTTTTTATATATAAATAAATAAATATCAATCAATCCAAAGAACATCTAGATACTGTGTTGTTGATCTTACCCATTTAAACATTGGTGCCCAGAAGAAAACAGTCTTTGGACCTAAACAAAAAGCAAATCAATACAGTTAAACTCATGTTTCACAGGTCAAATGTGTGTAATTGTGACAGGTATCGGGTGATTCAACTTACAAAACCTAAAGCACTAACACAGAAGAGAATTATTAGGGGATTAAAAAAAAATACACTTTACACTAAATACTTGTTCTTGCAAGTACACTTTGTGGTTGTGTTTTGGTACCAAATATGTATATCTTCCCAAGGTTTTTATTTTTACAGCACTAAAGGACACAGACTTGAACCTGTGTCACTGTGACCTGATGGTTGTGGGTATGTGCACCACACCATGCTGAAGCTCAGACTTAAATTAATTTTCAATAAGAACTACAATATACAATGGCTGATGGTATAAATGTTTAACCAATTATGGTTTATTATCTGTAAACTGTCAATGTTTAAATATTCAATAAGACTAAATGCACTGATCAGCTTCATGGGGTTTGAGCTATCAGTGATCAACATAATGCAACAGACTTGTTTTAGAACATCTAAAAAACAATCAGCATGTTAAAAATCAATTTTAATATACCGGTAATTTAATAAAAGATCAGTCATCCCTAGCGCTAAATATGACCCCCTCCCTCTGCCAAAGCTGAGGTCAAAATCTGCATGCCAGCACTGTTCGTTTAATCTTTTTTTAGTTTCTTGTCAGTCAACCTCTGCTTATCAACACACATGTAATTTGATCTCTATTTATTCTACCACCAATGACTAGAACTATAAACACATTGACTCCCTTAAGAAAACTCATTATTCAGTAACAGACAATATTACCGAGAATGATTTCTGTTTCTCAAGGGCACTTTCCACAAATACAGTACACTTTGGTGACCCATAACATTGTTTTTCTTTTTTATTTTTGTAGTATCTCTTTCATTACATGTGCAATTTAAATTTTACACGAACAATGGATTACTGTTTCAATAATCCATCCAAAATCATAAATAATACTAACACTTAGTAATACTAGTTGGAAAATTACAATCACATAAATCAAGACTTTTAACAGCATTTAGTCATGCCCCAAAATTTGAAAACACATATAATTAATTTAAACATATTTAGTTAAACACAAGTTTAGACATCGTTTCACTGACCAATTGTTTAAAATGAAAAGACAGTGTTATTCCTCACTTATGTATAAATACGTAAAAAAAAAAGAATTTTAAGCCCCATTTTGTACTCAAAATCATTGAAAGTGCCAAAAACACTCATAAAAGCAAGTACGGCAAGACCAGAACTGCAGACAACAATTCAGAATCAAAATAAATAAATTATAAATAAATAAAAAATTATAATAATAATTGTAATACATTTCTACATATCATACAGTGGCTATAATTCATTACCATATAGTTGCACCTTCTTAAAACATTTTCTATATCTTAAACCTCAATTACATTCTAGGCTATGCATCTAAGGAGACTAATTCTGATCTTTTCGTGTACCAAGTTCATTATTACCTTTATTTTAAAGCATTGGAGTCACTGTTTTTGACCTTAAACAATGAGACAAAAACACCTGCTCAGGTAGCAGGCTCTATGGCTGCACCGTCATATGCAACACTTCAGGGCATGCTGCCACCTCAAGGATCAGTATCAGTCACAAATGAGCTGTCACGCTAACAGCATTTGCGTTACCTGCAGGGTGGTTATAAACGGGTCTCAGTTTAGCCGGCAGCATATGCTCGATCCTGTCGAGGATTCTGTGGTAAGAAGCCCGCAGCCCCACCAAAGCCATGATGACTGCTAATCAAGCTAAATGCTAACACTGCAGTACTGCACGCACGAAAATACCGCTTAGGACATGCAAAGCACTCTGCTGCTATTGTCCCGTGATGTTTCCAAAAGGCTCTTGGAAAATAAGACCTTTGGACACGCATAAAGTACAAAGTCTACGTTATTGTCCTACTGTCGACCTTGCTAATGCAGTTTACTGCTATGTTGTCATGTGAAGTGTCAGTCAATTGCGTCATGACGTAGTTGAGCCTCTAAGGTGAAGGATTGGTTAATGTGGTCACGCCTCTTTGTGTGATTGGCTGGAAGGGGTTCGCACGCGGTTGAAAGGCGGGGCCTGGTCAGGTCGCGTTGAGAAAATAAGCTGTTTTCGCGGTTATGTGTAGAGATTATTATTGTGGAATGCTGGGCGTGAAAGTTAAAAGTTTCCATTAATTTCTTAACAAAAAAAAATCGTCCTTCACAGTGTTCAGAACAAACATTTATTGATCAATTGGTTGATTTGTTTAATACAATGCAGTGTGTTATTTAAATACACTGCATTGCGTTTATATTTGCAAGACGTGTTTTGTCAACATTAGTTGTACACTTTATTCTTGTCAAATAGGACGACATATTTTAAAACTATATTTACATTGAATGACAATTTTTTTTAATGAGTGTCATTACTGTCGTCCAGACTGCTGCTGATATAGTTGTTCTTGTGTTTTTAAATCCCTAAAATCTTTTAATTCCCTGTTTTAATTCCTGTATTTTTTAAAGAAAATAAATGGGACAATGGGACATGTTACTTTTCTCATCGCTTTTAAGTAGGAACCAATCACCAGTTTCCATTTTTTAAATAAAGACATTACCATGGGTGGTTTTCATCCGCACGTCAGTTACCAAATCTTCTCAACTAAAAGATTTAAACTACTGTTACACATACTTGAAACAAAAAAATAGTGTTGAGATTTGAATGCAGTCAGGGATCCTCGATTCGGCGTAACTTCTACGCACATTTGACGCTCTCCAGACTCCAGAGCGACCCGCCCATTCCCTTCCATTGGCTTTGGGCTCGAGATGGATTTGACGTACCAGAGCAGCAGAGGCTAAAGCGGATAGCCAAACAAGAAGCACAATATTTTGCTACACCTCAAAGCAGCCATGCACAAAGTGTCGGAAACGGATCGCCGCGGTGTTGTCGATTTTGAAGAGTAATATTCTCTCATTCGTCCAGTGTCAGTTGTCGATGAACGTATAGCGACTATTAGGCGCTGTAAAAGGAAACAATAATAATCAAACGGCACGGAAGGAACACAAACACAAGAAAAGCGT
Source organism: Sinocyclocheilus anshuiensis (assembly GCF_001515605.1). Taxonomy (NCBI): domain Eukaryota; kingdom Metazoa; phylum Chordata; class Actinopteri; order Cypriniformes; family Cyprinidae; genus Sinocyclocheilus; species Sinocyclocheilus anshuiensis. Next base: position 764,716 of record NW_015544158.1, read on the forward strand.
CTGCTCTACCCTTTTTCATCCATGCATGTCTCAACATCAGAGGTTTAAACACCATGTCCTGCTCTGGCAACCTCATTTGGGATGTGCGAAAACGCACTATTGGATGCACAGATCCATATGCGGTCAGGACAAATTATTTAGGTAAGAAACTACGACCGATATCACACCGTTGCACTTCAACCATCATCTGAATGAAAATCATCTGGGAGACTTGTTTACGAAGACTTTATAGTTGACAGCTGTCATTTGAGCTTGTACACAGGACAGGGACACTGGTTAAAGATCATCTGACCTGTTCAAGGTTCTTGTATTGACAAACAGCACTAGCTCTTGATTTCTGACACAAAACATGTTGTGTTTCTGGAATGATTTTCAGTATTAAGTACAGATTAATATGGTTTGCGGAAATCTTTGATTTATTGCCGTAAAGGAAATGAAAATTAGCCACCTGGCTAAATCTGGCACATTTAACGTAGATTTTTATGTATTATTAATGTGTATTGTCTCTGATTAAAGAAATAATTAAAAAATAATTAAATATATCGTTTAGCTCATATTTATTTTTTGATAGAGACCCTTAGTATTACCATATTAGGATTGTAAAATGTTTCCAAAAAAGTTCATAGTTCACACACACACAAAATAAAATAAAATAAAATTCTGTCTTGGCGGACTTCAAAGCACACTTATGTAATAAAATCCACCTAGTCTGACCCAAATATGTATTTTAGACAATACAAGTTTAGCTAATTTCTTCTCTGTACCCTAAGAATTGGATGCTGGATTCTATGTGATTAATGGAGTGTGCCAATATGTTCAGTCTTTGGTGTCTGTGAGCTGTTTTACTCTGGATCTCACATTCAGATAGTGATGACAGCATATCGTTCAGAGTGTTCCGTATTTAGCTCGGCTCTCATTCATGTTATAAAGCCTGCCAATGCTTACGGTTAGAAACAGAGCAGCCAAAACAACAACACAGAGTATCTCTGTTTTATGCATTTGTGAATGGATTGAGAGTGGAATTTAACCTACATTGCTTTTGCATGAATTTTAAATTTTGCTTTCTGTTGGCAGACCATTTTCTGTGAGGTTGTACCATCAATGCATAGAGCAGTGTCATCTCAGGCTACTGCTGTTCTCCGGGCTCACACCATTGAAAATGGTTGACCTAAGTTTGGCACTTGCTATTTGTAGCTCCTTATTACACAGGCTGAAAATACAGCCATGGAAAGATCTGTCTTTTACCAGCCACACACAGATATCCCGCCTGTCAGGAACAGAAACGTAAATGTTATACATGTTTCTTAATGCAAACAGTGTTGAATGTGAGTAGGTATAGTTGTTGTACAGCACCCATATTTGGGCCTAAACCACAGTGTTTGCATGTCAAATAAATCTGAGGTATTTTTATAAGAGATTAGACAAACAAAAACAAAACAAGAACCAAATCAGGGTGGTTGACATTACTACAACAGCGTATGACAGGATGTTTTCTGTCTTTGTACAGCAGCTCAGCAAATGCTGGAGGTAATGTAATAGTGTTCTGGCGTTTCTCCAAAGCAATGAAGATTTCAGCAGTCATTAACAATCATTCCAGCCTCCTCACCCACATAATATAGTTTCATGGATGCTTCAGTTTAGATTTACACCATAAATGAGCTTTCCGGTTTAGATTATTGTGCCTGTTATTCATATAAACTTAAAATAAACTGTCTCTGATTGTACTGTACAGCTAATCTCAGTTTAAAGGAACACTCCACTATTTTTGAAAATAGGCTCATTTTCCAACTCCCCTAGAGTTAAACAGTTGAGTTTTACCGTTTTCGAATCCATTCAGCCGATCTCCGGGTCTGGCGGTAGCACTTTTAGCTGTAGCTTAGCATAGATCATTGAATCTGATTAGACCGTTAGCATCTCGCTCAAAAATGACCATAGAGTTTCTATATTTTTCCTATTTAAAACTTGACTCTTCTGTAGTTACATCGTGTACTAAGACCGACGGAAAATGAAAAGTTGCTATTTTCTAGGCCGATATGGCTAGGAACTATACTCTCATTCCGGCGTAATAATCAAGGAACTTTGCTGCCATACCATGGGTGCAGCAGGCACAATTATATTAGGCAGCACCTGAAAATAGGCTAACTTCTGTCAACATAACCAACGTGACCACCTGCTTGCACAGGGAGTGTGCTGGGGACTATTTTCAGGCGCTGCGTAATATCATTGCGCCTGCTGCACCCATGGTACTGCAGCAAAGTTCCTTGATTATTACGCCGGAATGAGAGTATAGTTCCTAGCCATATCGGCCTAGAAAATAGCAACTTTTCATTTTCCGTCGGTCTTAGTACACGATGTAACTACAGAAGAGTCAAGTTTTAAATAGGAAAAATATAGAAACTCTTTGGTGCTAACCAAAGATGCTAACGGTCTAATCAGATTCAATGATCTATGCTAAGCTACAGCTAAAAGTGCTACCGCCAGACCCGGAGATCGGCTGAATGGATTAGAAAATGGTAAAACTCAACTGTTTAACTCTAGGGGAGTTGAAAAATGAGCCTATTTTCAAAAATAGTGGAGTGTTCCTTTAAGAGTGAATGCGACATATGCTGATCTTGTTTAAACTGAAAGGTATAATTTTGGCAATGTTGGTTGATTTCCAACCAAACTGTAAAGATAGTGGCAGCATCAACACATTGATGTTGTTTGTTTGAGTGGCCTGATATTTCAGCATTGGATCAACCTATGTTCAAAAGTTTGGGGTTGGTAAGATTTTGAATGTTTTTGAAAGAAGTCTCTTATGCCCACCAAGCCTGCATTTATTTGATTAAATACATAAATACATAAATGCATATTTTAATATATTTTAAAATGTAATTTATTCCTGTGATGGCAAAGCTGAATTTTCACCATCATTACTCCAGTCTTCAGTGTCACATCATCATTCATTATCAATGATCAAGAAGCCATTTTTATTTTTATCATTATTGAAAACAGTTGTGCTGCTTAATATTTATGTGGAAGCCATGGTACTTTTTTTCAGGATTTGTACAACATTTATTTGAAATATATATTTTTTATTATAAAAGTATTTACTGTCACTTCTAAATGTCCTTGCTGAATAAAGTATTAATTTCTTAATTTTACTGGTGAATAATGGTAGAAGATGGGGAGAAACCTGTTTGGAAACAGTCAGTTGTGCAGTTATGTTTGATGATGCTAGTGGCACAGAAACGACAGCTTTACAGTAAATGGCTGAATTAAATGTGTATTGAATGTGGGACAGGTAAAATATATGTCCTTGTTGTTATTCTCTTGTGTGAATTAACAGACAATGCAAATGATCTTGGACATGAAAATTGCCACAATAAAATTCATACATTTTTTTTTTCCTCTATAGGCAGAAGAGAGTTTGTGCAACGACTGAAGCTCGAAGCCGTTCTCAGTGTGCACGATGGATGTGTAAGTCTTTAAAGTCTTTGTTTCACCTGTGATGATGTCTCTAGTTGTGTCTGATGCTCTTGCCCCCAGCAGTCTTTTTTGTTGGCTAATTTTTTTCCTTGATAAATGTGCCTGTAGGAGAATGTGTCTGTCTGGGTTATTTTGTCTTAGGGGAATCACTGTGCTTGTATTTTGTGTGAGTGTTGTGTGTGCGTCTCTTTCTGCCCACTTATCAGTGGCTCCTGTTATTTATCTGTCAGTGATTTAAACTCAAATGCTGATAGGCACCAGGCAGCCATTGGGGACGTCATTTTGTCAGTGCAGCTTTACTGCTGGGACATCCAACAAAGCCATGTACTCTAATTGCAAGCCTCGCAAATGACACACACTCCAATATAACAATTAACAGGCTTTAACAAACTCGCAAAACCATGGTTGGAGGAGGTTTCAATTTGTTTGTGTCAGTGAAAACGATTCTGTATTTTGGTACTGTCTGGAAGCGTCCCTCATACTGAGTATGATAGTAACACAGAAACACAGCAGGAAAAGATGGCAGCACTTTAATATGTCTACCGAGGACTGTTCACAAACAGATACAACACATCACCTTTGTAAAGCTCCTGCTGGTAGATGCCATAAATATACTGGATGCAATGAGCATCTTTCTCAATTGACGGCCATTCAAAAATATCTGTATATTATGTGTCAGTGTATTATGTATTCTGATGAAATACAATAACGTTTAAAAAGTTTTGGGTCAGTACGATTTTTTTTTTTTTTTTTAAAGAAATTAATTTGTTCAGTGCACTAAAATGCACTAAATGAATCAAAAGTGGCATTAAAGATTTGAGTAATTTTACAAAAAATGTATTTCAAGCATACATATCTAGTTCTCTCCCTAAAAAGAACATTGCATTTGTGTCTTTATTGCTTTATAAAAGCTATTCCTATTTGTAGAAATTGCTAACATGCAGTTTATAAACAGTTTATTCCATTTGATCAGATGGCCTTCCTCTTTTACTCTTTCTGAACTGTGTCAGCTGATGTGTAAAACCAGGACAAATGTACAGAATACCTGCTGTGCATTTTTAACTGCAAGAAGAGTCAGGTATCTTTTATCACCTGGCTTTGGGGTAACGTTTCAGGTTCTGATCCAGTGTTGCCTCATTTAAAGCAGACTCCCCGCATTCACTAATGACATAGTTCAGGCTGCTTTCAGCGCTTGTTATTTTAACATGCAGTGCATCTTAACACAATCTAATTCCATCTCGCCACTACACAAAGCAGAGCCGTAGAGTGAAAAGCGGAAGAGCAGAATAAGGGATAAATGCTTAATCCCTCCCAGTGATGTTATTTTAGAAAGGAAGAGGTCAAAGGAAATGGACCCTGTGTGATGAGGTTTGAGCTGCTCTAGAAAGAGGAGGAAAAGCATGAAATATTGATCGCTTGCTCTTAAAGGCACAGGCAGCACACACTACCTCAGTCCATTTCAGCTCTAAAGTCTTAAAGCAGGATTTTAGGTGATGGTTAAAATAATAATGTTATCAGTGATGCTCAGTTAATGATGTCAACAAATAGAAATGACTTTCTTCTGTGGAACACAAATTCTTCAAAATATCTCCTTTTGTGTTCCAAAGAAGAACTTATATGGGTTTTTGCATCAATGATGACAGACTGTTCATTTCTGGTGCACTATTTCTTTAAAGAAATGGATGGAGATATGTTAAATTATGGCACAGTTTATGGAACAGAAGAAACAAGCTTTTCAATTTAAGAAATTGGTGTTTATATTAGCTGGTTTTCATGTTTCTTTAAAGGTTAACACCATATCCTGGAATGACACAGGAGAATACATCTTATCAGGTTCCGATGACACTAACTTGGTTATCACAAATGCTTACAACAGAAAGGTAAGTTAAAGACACAAATGCTACAAATAGTCAGTACCATATTGGTTATCGTTCTATATTAGAATTTTTAATGATCCGTATTGGTCAATATTGGATGTGATTCGCTCTAATTTACATACTTGTATAGATTACCTTTGCTGTCGTCTAATACTCATTAAAAGTTAAACTATAAGAACTAAGTGATAATTTAATAACACTGTTAAATGTATAAGTATACATTTATACATGTATAAGCTGTTAAATTATTGATTTTAATTTTATAGCATTTTATTTGTCATTTATTTAGATAAAATACCATTTAGATTAAGTTCTATAGAATATTGAATATTTTTAATAACAGCCATTTATTAGTTATAGGTCATAACATGAAAATAACTCTCATCTCTATCGATCAATATCTGCCAGAATTTTCTAGAAAAGAATCTAAAAAGGTGGATGCATTGAATTCTGATCTTTTTAAAATGTTAAAGCTTGATTAAAGGCACAATATGTAATTTACGCCGCTAGAGGGCGCGTATTCAAAAACAAAAACAAATAGACAAAGGCGTAGTTTGATGAGCTGTGACCGAGTGTGGAATCATGGGAGTTTGGGGGGTCTTCATCCCCACAGCCGATGCAATCCAATGGGACTCGGGCAGAAATCATGTTCATGGATGAGCTAATGATTTGTTAACGTAGTAGAATGAAGCAGGATGAGGCTGAAAGCCGTCGAAGTGAAACGAGGCCGCTGAACGAGTGTGACACACGGCTCGAAAGCAGCGGAGCTTTTATTATGCCACAGTCGACCGCTTCCGCTCCTTCCGGTCGTGCGTATGTGGGGAAAAAAAGCAGCGCTGTTTTATCATACTAGATACATTTGAAAGTTCTGTTATAATGCTACTCTGTGCGGTCGTCTCCGGTCTAATAAAACGCACAACATATTAAAGTGTCTTTGGTGTTTCCATGTTTTCTACAAAACAAAACCGGAAATCGAGGGCGTATGACGTCATTGGCAGGTGACACAATGACACTATGGACACGGTCCGTGCCACTAGTTAAAATTGCTTATTTCTCTGGATTTAAACATTCTTCGAAACATTTGGGATAATGTAAGTACACAAGTCAGCAAAATATATAACACTGTTCTAGTGGTTTTTGGATATTTGAATAAAAAAATCTTACATGTTGTGCCTTTAAACTAACCCTGTGCAAATCAGTGGCCTATTTGTTGATGTTTTGTTCAGTTATGTTAAAATTGCCATACTGTACTTTTGCCTTTAGGTAAAGACAACTATTCGTTCAGGACACCGGGCCAACATCTTCAGTGCAAAGTTCATGCCCCACACTAACGATCAACAGATTGTGTCCTGCTCAGGAGATGGCATCATTTTCTACACCCACACAGAGAAGAGCCAAGAAATCAACAGGCAGTGCCAGTTCACCTGCCACTATGGCACTGCTTATGAGGTACAATGTTATTTAAAGAGCACAGTGAGAAGGAAATAAAAGACAAGAGGGATTGGGAATGTTTCTCTGTGTCAGCCATGTCTTTGTTTGCGGTTGACGTGTGGCGAGGTGGAGGTTGACGTCTCACATATTTCTCTCTTTCTGTTTCTATCTACAGATAATGACAGTGCCAAATGACCCATATACCTTTTTGTCCTGTGGAGAAGATGGTACAGTGAGGTGGTTTGACATGCGGATGAAGACGAGCTGCACAAAAGAGGACTGTAAAGATGTAAGAAAAATTTGACTGTGAAGTAGATGCATACATCATCAAATACTGTATATCCAAAAGCTCAGCATGTTTCTTCCTGGTAGAGCTCTGGGAAGGAGCTGTACTGATCTGAGATCAGGCTCCCCTCCCACACCGTTAAAGGGGTCATATGATGCTTTTTTAAAGATCATTATTTTGTGTATTTGGTGTAACAGAATATGTTGACATGCTTTAATGTTCAAAAAACACATTATTTTTCAAATACTGTACGTTATTGTAGGTACTCTATGCCCCGCCTCTCTCAAACGCTTCGTTTTCTACAAAGTACCTCCTTCCGACAAGCGCAGTCTGCTCTGATTGGCCAGCTGACCCAGTGCATTGTGATTGGCCGAACACCGCAAGCACTCGTCGGAAATGTAACGCCCCTTACCATAATCGCGAGCGTCAGCTTTCAAAATAAATGTAAAGACAGAGCCCGAAAGGGGAACAGAGTCGCGTGACAGACACAGTGATGAAGCTGGTATGTGTTTGCAGTACACAAGCCACGGTTAAGACAGCTGATGCCACTTTGATGTGACCCTGTCTCTCTCTCTCTCTCTCTCACACACACACACGATGCGCAAAACTCCGCATTTGAACAGTCAATAGCAAATACTTAAACTAATAACAAAACAGTAGCTGATTCAGAAGCGCCAGATTGTCATAGCAAAGTCAGAATTACCTCCTCTCCTAGGTTCACGAAACGGTCGTCCATAAAATGCATTGCTGTTCTGTTGTAAAGGAAAACTTGAAATCGCATCATATGACCCCTTTAAGTCTCACCATTACAGCTGGTGAATAACACTGATGCAGAACCTGCACCTCAGATACGTTTTTATGAGGAAGCAGCCTCCAACCTTGATTTCTCAACCCACAGAGTGTGTTCGGTGAGGACGCTATTAGCATTAGGGCACGATTGCTTTCTGTTGCTATCAGAAGGCATTTTTTGTGAGACAAAGACAACAAGCACACTACTTGTAAGTGCTGTTTGAATCTCTGCTTGGGTTCTGTTAGTAGCAGGGCTTCAAACTACTGTATACAATACATGTGAAGCAGGATTTTGAACCAATTTGATTTTTTTTTTTGTGGGAGGAACTATTAAATAAAATATTAAAATATAAAATAATAAATAAATAATAAAATAAATGCAATTTGGTTTGATATTTTGCTGATTGAATGACAAGGTTTTTAACCTTTATTTGTGAAGATGCTGCAAGTGGTCCTTGAGAACCTAGAAAAAATATTTATACTTATAACTTATACATTATGTAACATATAATTTATACTTATAATGGTATACATGGTAAATGCAGTAACATTTATACTTTTTAAAAAAAAATTATAGTTGCTAATTTCATTTAGTAAGGATGCATTAAATTGATCAAAAGTTCCAGTAAAGACTATTTATAATTTTACAAAAGATGTATATTTGAAATAAATGCTGTTCTCTTGACCCTGTTTTTTGTACACCCTGAAAAAATGTTTCACAGTTTCCACAAAAATATTAAGCAGCACAACTGTTTTCAACAGTGATAATAATATATGTTTCTTGAGCACCAAAAAAGAGCACCAGAAATCATATTACAATGTTTTCTGAAGAATAATGTAAATCAGAAGACTAGACTAATGGCTGCTGAAAATTCAGCTTTGCCATCATGGGAATAAATTACATTTTAAAATGTATTAAAATAGAAAACAGTTATTTTAAATTAGTATATTTGAATTGTTTTTACTGTATTTTAAATCAAACAAATGCAGCCATGGTAAGCACAAGACTTCTTTCAAAAACATTTAAAAGGGTTCTTACCCTTTTGAACTTTGATTATATTCTAAATAATACTCTCAATCTATCATATATCTTAAAAAAACAGAACTGTTCTTTCTATTTGACCTTTGTGTTTGATTTACTAATGTTTATTGAAAGATTTCCTGATAACCTCTAGTTTTCAGTTACTATCCACATATTTATTCCTCTCTCCCTCTCTGTCATTGCCCACTTTCTCTCTTTCTATGCTCCCCCTTATCAGGACATTTTGATTAATTGCCGGAGAGCCGCTACCTCAATATCCATTTGCCCCCTGGTCCCCTACTATCTCGCTGTGGGCTGCTCAGATAGCTCAGTGAGGATCTATGACAGAAGAATGCTGGGAACAAGAGCTACGGGTGAGAAATAGTTCATGTTTAGCATTTCAGCCTTTTATTCTTTTATTCTCCATGTGATTTAATGATCTTTTATATTTAGCATTTGGAATCATTTATGGATCTGTGTCCTTTCTGGTTTGATTACTGCAATGAGAGGTCTTAAACTTTCAGAACTCATTTGAGAAGAATAGCCCACATATTCAAGTTCCCCTAAAAAATACTTCACATCCTCTGAATCTACAAAACATTTGTTCCTCCTTTAAACTAGAAAAAGCCCAACGTTTTAAATGCTTTCTTCAAATGATCTTGAAAAGGTTTCTCTGTTTCACTAGGTAACTACATGGGCAGAGGGACGATCGGCATGTGTGTACGTTTCGTCCCAGCGCACCTGTCCACCAAATCCTGCCGCGTCACCTCTCTGTGTTACAGTGAAGATGGACAAGAAGTGCTGGTCAGTTACTCCTCTGACTACATCTACCTGTTTGACCCCAAAGATGACCAGGCCAGGGAGCTCAAGGGCCCTTCTGCAGAGCGGCGAGAGGAGGTAAGCAGATATCAGGAGGATGTTCTTTGGCCATTTTTACACTAGAGCTTGGTGAGCAAATGATGAGAGCAGAGGCTGCATTGACTGAACATTTTCTGTCATGTAATTTTCTGATGTTTTAAAAACATCTCTGAATAATTCGAAATGCTTTACATCATTTAGGTCTAGATAAAAACAGATAAAAAGTAAAATAAAGTATTGTTTCCTTACTTCAGAAACATTCCCTTAGTATAGAAGGTAATAGAGATTAAAAGTGAAGAAAAAGGGATTTAAAGCACTCTTTGAAAATATAGACAGATGGAAAGATGTGTGTATTGAAATGAGAGACTTCAAGTGTAGACCAGTGGAATAGTTCATGGGAAATTGTTAATTAAATCGGATGACCAGATCACAAGAATACATTGTCTCTTGTCATTTTCACATTGTGAGAGCAGAACAAAAAGGAGAAACCCAAGAATCTGCAACACGGCGCTTGACAAGACTCCAACAGCTCTTACCATAGTTCTTGTGATATCAGTGCGTGCTACATTAAAAATACCCAGCATTTCAAAATGTAACCATATCATGGGTAACTTGAGGTTTGATATAAATGCATTGATTTAAACTAACCTTTTAATTTTGCAAATCAAACGTTTTCATATTGAATTAAAGGAACAGTTCACCCAAAAATGAAAATTTGTCAAAAATTGACTCGCCTTTCAAGATGTAGATGAGTTTGTTTCTTCACTGGATCAAAAGATTTGGAGAAATTTAACATTATATCTCTTGCTCTCCAGTGGATTCTCTGCAGTGAATGGGTGCCGTCAGATTGAGAGTCTAAACAGACTGATAAAAACATCATAATAATCCACATGTAATCCACACAAATCCAGTCCATCAGTTAACGTCTTGTGAGGCAAAAACCTGTGTTTGTAATAAACAAATCCATCTTTAAGGTGTTTAAACCGTTGCCAGTCCATAATCCTATAATAAAATGCCAGTCCATAATCCATAATAATGCTTCCTCCAGTGAAAAAGTTCATCCCCTGTTGTCCTCTCACATCAAAATCCACCAACATATTTGTTTAGGACTTTTTTTTTTTTTTACTTGTAAACATCTGTGCCTTTTTACTCTCCCGATTCAGACGAGACAACTTTTTCACTGGAGAATGCAATATTATGGATAGAGGACTCGTTTGAAATTTAAAAAACATCTAAATGATGGATTTGTTTCTTACAAACACAGCTTTTCACTTCACAAGACATTAATTGATGGACTGGAGTCGTGTGGATTACTTGTAGATTATTGTGATGTTTTATCAGCTGTTTGAACTCTCATTCTGACGGCACCCATTCACTGGTGGATTCATTGGTGAGCAAATGATGTAATGCTAAATTTCTCCAAATCTGTTGAGCCAATGAAGAAACAAACATCTTGGATGGCCTGGGGGCTGAGGGTGAGTGAATTCTCAGAAATTTTAAATTGTGAATCTTCATGGAAAACAAGCAGGATTTTAAAGTGAACTGTACTAGTATGTGAAAGCATGAGACCTATGCATGCTCTGAGTACATGTACTTGACTACAGACACCAGAGTGCTGCTTATTCACTCTGAAGCATTCAAACTATGTATCATGTAATCAAATTGCAACCTTTTGTGGTTTTATAATCGCACAAGACCATATCGTACTTTTGATTTGAATTCCATAATGTGTGCAGCCCTAATGGAAATGGAGCCAGACATCTGAAAGTCAAGAGCGACTGGTCTGGGGGCAAGTGTGTGCAGTCTGTTCTTGCCTAAGGCGAAAACTAAATAAAGGACTTTTGAAGTTCTCTGCACTCTAGTCTCATGCACTCTGTGTAATCCTCAGCAGTTCTGCGCTTCAGTGGTGCAGTTTGAAATGAGTTTTGTAGAGAAGTGTCGGACAGGACGGATCAAACGACGTTGCTGCTATGGTTTAGGATGTGGATCACTGCTTGCTGCACTGCTGAGTGATATTTCCTTGTTAAGACTGATTCTGGCTGGGGAATAAAAATACGCAATAGGGAATTTTATATCTTAATACCATATTGATGTTTTAATACATCTATTCTGTGAGTGAAACTGTACAGTTACACAGCATGATTACATTATTTAAAATATATTTTTCAAAGTACAATTCATTTATTTTATGCGTAAAACAATTGAATGAGGAAATATATGACTGAGTGCACCGTTAAGGGAAAGAAAAAGCAAAGGAAGTTAGACAGGCGTTGTGATTGTTACATCGTGTACTAACCAGGCATGATGTAACACGTTTCCAGCAACAATTATCTGTCACAATGTGTAGAATCCTTGATACCACTAAAAACATTCGCAGCCAATCAGCCAGAAGCATAACGTCCATTCAGATGTGCCTCTGGTTTTATTTTAAAAAGAAGTTTCTTTCTGTTATGCTCACCAAAGCTCCATTTATTTGTTCTTAAGATACATTAAGAACAGTAATATTGTGATACATTTTTACACTTGAAAATAACTGTTTTATATTTTAATATATTTTAAAATGACAGATGTATAATGACAGATGAATTTTCAGCAGCATTACTCCAGTCTTCAGTGTCACATGATCCTTCAGAAATCATTCTAATATGCTGATTTGGTGGTCAAGAAATATTTCTTATTATCATAAATCTTGAAAACAGTTTTTGCTGCTTAATATTTTTGTGGAAACCATGGTACATTTGATGAATAGAAAGGTCAACAGCATTTGTTTGATTTTTTTTCATGTAAAAGTCTTTACTCTAACTTTTTATCAAGTTATTGTATCCTTTCTCAATAAAAGTGTTAATGACTCCATTACTGACCCCAAGCTTTTGAAAGTTAGTATATTATGTACATATATATTGTTATATTTTGTTATGCATATATACTCAAACATAAGTCTCCTTAATCTAAACTGCCAGTCTACATACTCTTCACTCTTCCACCACTATAGTGGTGAAATTTGCTGGGTCACCGCTTTGGTCCCTTCAGCTGTTGTACGGTGTGATCAGCTGTGTCCGGATCCCCCGCGATCAGATTCCTTTCCAAATAGAGGTGCAAACACACGCAGAGCTCCACAGCTGAGACAGAAATAGGCACCCAGTGCACTGTGACTGCCAGTGAGAATGAAGGTGCTCCTGTTGACTTCAATAAATCTTTGCTACAACACTAAGGTTTTACTAAACTGTTTTGCAATCAGTGAATGTGGAGCTAGAGCAGTGTGAAATTGTTGAGGGCTTAGTACGGTTTACTTCTATGTATGGTATTCAAACTCATTGTAGGCAGCAGAGATATTAGAGAGGGGCCCTCATAGGACCTCTATAGTATAGCCTATTCATTAGAATGAGGCCCATCCATTACAAAAAAATGTTCCAAAGGCCTTGCTAGGGAAGTATAGTGACCTAATCTAGTACTGGTTAAAAAGGTTAAAGCAATCAAGAATTCAAATTTACATTTTAAATATAAAAAATATATTTTAAAAGAGCCAATCTGAGTACTGCAGGTTTTACTTAAAAGAAACGTCACTTGCATTAAACCACAAGCACCTTAACAGGCATGTGTCCTCTTCAGCCTCTTAACTAAGTAAAAAAAAAAGAATAGCTCATTTTATCCCTCCATGTGAAGTGGAGAGAAGCTGCAGTGCTCATTATTAGATTATTTTTAGGATGAACGCATTGGTCTCTGACGTGCTTTGTTTGGTCTAATGTGGCTGTGTTAGAGCCGGTACTTGTCTTGTTAATGCACCCTAGCACCCAAAATAGAGAGTCCCGACTGACTGAGATGGTAAAAGTGTGAGATTGAGGCACGTGGCAAGGTGGCCTCAATAGTTTATCCCATCAACATCCTAAGGTCTTTAATTTTTTCAGACTAATGACCCCTTGTTGGTTGAGTGTTGCTTTTTAAAGGGATAGTTCACCCCAAAATTTACTGTCTTTCTTCTGTGGAACACAAAAGAACATATCAAGGGGTGAGAACCAGAAGGGCGTGTGACATTTTTGGTGAAATGGAGATATATATATCAAATGAAAGCTCTTAATTAGCTCTTTCTACTGGCAAAAGTACTGTCATCCATGAGTGTACAAATTTTTATTATAAATAATTTAAATCAGTACACAAAGTCAGATTAAACTATGGTAAAAGTTTTGTTTTGGCTCTCCTGTAAAGTTGGTGAAATGTCACTTACACCTTTCTGGTTCTCACCCCTTTGAAAATGTCTGTTTTTTTTTCCTGGATGTATTTTTAAAGTTAGCATTGGACCCCATTGTCTTTAAAAATACATACATTACATTACATACTTTATGCTAAAGCCATTAAAATAATCATTATTTATGTACAGAGTCATATTCTTCATTACATTTTAATTGTACTATATTTTAACTTTGGTGGCACAAAGATACATTTAGTTGAACTTTAACTTCTTACTTTGTGCTCTGGTTGATGTGCTCTGGTTGCTCTGGTTGAAGTGAACTTAATATTGCATTTTTGTCTAATGCTTATTTTAATTATTTTTTATTACTTTTTATCGAACAATGTAATTGGTGAATGCCCTGTTATAGACCTCTGGTTTCAATCCATGATGGCAATTCTGTTTCACTTTACCATTATGATATCTGTCCTCTTTTAAATGTTTGTTGGTCATACTTCCTGCAAACGTGCCAGACTATATGATTCTAAAGTTATTTTAGGGCGTGTGAGAGGTTTTGACTGTGACTGACAGCTTGTTGATGTGTCTTCCCACAGCTGAGGCAGCCCCCGGTCAAGCGCTTGCGTCTGAGAGGCGACTGGTCAGACACAGGACCACGCGCTCGGCCTGAGAGCGAGAGGGAGCGTGATGGTAAGATGAGAATGCGCAGCATGGATGGTACATATACAGGGGTGAATAAACACTGAGAGCTCTGTTTGCAAACACACTTATTAGGTGACTTCATATTAATGCACCAGGAATAGATCCACAGATATGTGTTCTTGTACAGTGGGTATAGAAAATAATCACCCCCCTTTAAAATAATCAGATTTTGTTGCTTTGCAGCCTGAAATGAAGACGGACACAGTTTTTGTTTTATCCAGCTGTATAACATCCAAGTGAAAGATATAACACCAACATGTCATAAAAACATTAAAAAAAACAAAAAACAGAATCACTGAGTTGGATAAAGGATCACTCCCTCCTAAAAATGAATTGTAAACTCAATCAGGTGTAGCTAATCACCTTTTCAATGGTACACAAAGCCATCATCTGACTTTCAACTGTGATCAGCTGTGGTCATTTTGATTAGCTCAGCATGAAAAGGGCTTTCCTGGAGCATTTCAGTCCTTGGTAGTGCAACTGAAGCAAACAATCAACTATGGGTGGTAAGGCACTGTCAAAAGATCTCCGGGATAAAGTTGTGGACAGGCACAAGTCAGGAGATGGATACAAAAAAAAAAATTCAAAGGCTTTATCAATGGCTAGAAACACAGTGCAGTCTATTATTAAGAAGTGGAAGGTATTTGGTACAACACTGGATCAGGATCCCTGGATCAGGACGTCGCTCCAAACTGGATGATAGAGCCAGGAGGAAACTGGTCAGAGAGACTACCAAGAGGCCAACTCTGAGCAACTCTGAAGCAGCTGCAGGAATTTATGACAAAGAGTGGTCATTGTGTGCATGTGACAACAATATCACAAATTCTCCACAAATGTGGCTTGTATGGGAG